>NC_135301.1:5939609-6257864 GCF_051311805.1 Agelaius phoeniceus | reverse complement strand
AGCATGGGAGTGAGCCTGATGGAAAGGAGAAAAGTGTGGAGGGAGCAATGTTTGGGCAGCGCCACACTGGCCTTGGCATGCCTTTTGCTTCTCCAGCATCCCTGGAGCTCAGGGCTTTGTACTTTTCTAAACCCTTACCCTAAGCGTAACCTTAACACCAGCCCTAACCCAAACCCCAACCCGAACGGTAACCCTGACCCTAACTAGAACCTCTCACAGCTGCAGTGTCCCTGGAGCTCTGGGCCTTGCAGTTTTCTCAATGCTAATCCTAAGTGTAACCCTAATGTTAGGTAAGAGCACTAAAGGCCACATGAGAGTGAAGCTGATGGGAAGGAGAAAAGAGCAGCAGGAGCAATGCTGGGGCAGCGCCGTGCTGGCCTTGGCATGCCTTTTGCTGTTTCAGTGTCCCTGGAGCTCTGGACTTTGTGTTTTTCTCAACACTGACCCTAAGCATAACCCGAACACCATCCCTAACCCTTACCCTAAACCTAATGGAAACTCTGACACTAACCTTAACCATAACCCTAGCCTTTAGCGTAGCAGTAAAGGGTGCATGGGAGTAAGGCTGATGGCATGAAGTAAAGTGTGGAGGGAGCAATGTTGGGGCAGCACCATGCTGGCCCTGGCATGCCTTTTGCAGCTTCAGTGTCACTGAAGCTCTGGTCTTTGCGGTCTTCTCAACCCTAAGCCTAACACCAGCCCTAATTCTGACCCTAATCCTTAACCTAACAGCAACCCTGGCCCAATCCCAAACCCTAACTTTGTCAGAGCAGTGAAAGTTGCAAGGAAGTGAGGCTGGTTGGCAGGAGAAATGTTTGAGGGAGCAATGCTGGGGCAGCAGCATGCTGGCCTTGGCATGCCTTTTGCAGCTACAGAATCCCTGGAGCTCTGAACTTTTTCGTTTTCTCAAGGCTCACCCTAAGAGCAACTCTAACCCTAGGCAGAGAAGTAAAAGCCGCATGGGTGTGAGGCTGATGGCAAGGACAAAAGTGTGGAGGGAGCAATGTTGGGGCAGTTGTCAGGACCCAGGACATCCCTCTGGCTGTCCAGGACACTAGGACCCCTGCCAGGGGTCTCAGAGACCCTGTCACAGAGACCAAGATGCCTGTGGTTTTGATTATGACGCGTGGAGCAAATTACCAACCTTATATGAAGATCAGCAAGCAACAACAGTTTAGGTAGAATAATAGTGAAATTATCACAGGGTGGAAAAGTAGATTTTGGGGTTTTTGGTATGGGGGTTCAGGAGGCAAGATGGAGGGAACTGGGTGTGTCCAGCCTTTCTCCTTCTTCTTCTTGGTCTCCATCTTCTGCTGTGATGTTGGCACTTTTAGATTGGTTTAGAGTAGAAGCTCACTGTCTAACATCAGTGATAGGTATTGGAAAGTAATTGTAAACATTGTATACATAGTTTTTAGTATAAAGACATAACACCACCCCGGGGACAGGCAGTGTGCCTGGAACTGTCCTGCTGGACAGACCTCAGCAGGGCAGGAGAAAATTTTTTATAGATAAGATACAATAAACAACCTTGAGACCAAGAACTGAAGAGCCCTGCCTCCTTCTTCAAGCGCCAGGCTGGGAAAAGAGACTTTCAAACTTTTCTCGGGGTCACTCTGATAAGCTAAAGATCCCGACAGGCAGTGGCATGGCTGCCTTGGCATGGCTTTTGCGTGCCCAGTCTCCAAGGAGCTCTGGGCTTTCTGATTTTCTTAACCCACATGTCCTGGGGTGGCACCATACTCAAAGTGTAATCCTAACTGGAGGCAGAGTAGTAAAGGCTACATGTGGCTGAGGCTGATGGCAATGAGAAAAGTGCATAGGGAGCAATGTTGGAGCAGTACCATGGTGTCTAGGTTTGAAAAGACAGGTGTCTGTTAAAGAAGCCAGGAGCCGCTCTTCAAATGGAAAATGTAAACTCCCGCCCTCTGTATTATTATAATTTTGAAATTATTAATTAGTGTAACCCTAGGAAAAGTGGAGAGAGAGCTATGTTGGGGCAGGCTCACGGCTACATTGACACATAATCAAAAACAGTGATTCTAAGCCAAAGGATAACCCTAGCCTTAGGCCTAGCAGTAAACAACTAATGGGGGTGAGTCTCGAGGGAAAAAAAAAGTTTGGAGCAAGCAATGCTGGGGGTCCACCCTGCTGGGCTTGGCATGCCTTTTGAAGCTGCAGTGTCCCTGGAGCACAGTCCTTTTTGGTTTAATCAACCCTAAACTTAAGCATAACATGAAAAGCAGCCCAAACCCAAACCCTGCGGCCAAACCTGACCCATAACCAAACCCTAACCCAAACCATAGCCCTAACCCAAACCCTAACCTAAAACTAAGCCTAAACACAAACCGAAAAAAAATCCCTATTCCTAACTCTGACCCTGGCCCTGAACCTGATCCTGACCAACATGCCAACCTTAATCCTAAACCCAATGCTATACCAAAGCATAACCCTAACCCTAAGACTAAGCACAAACCTAACCCTAACCCAAATGCTAACCCCTCATCTAACCCTCACGCGAAGCCTAAATATAACCCTAACCTTAAACCCTCTAATCCTAAATTTAACTTAACCCTAACCCTAAAACCTAATGATAAACAAACCCAAACACTAACCATAAATGCTAACCCTAAATCCAAACCCTAACCCCAACCATAAATCCTAACCCTAACCCTGACCCTAAACCTAATTAGAAAAAGTCTTCCAATACAAGCAAACCCTAACCCTATCCCTTACCCGTACCTTAACCGTAACCCTAATATGGCATCCCGAAAAAAAGTCCTCTGATACAAACAAACCCTAACCCTAACTCTAACCTGTACCCTAATCCTGGGTGCTTTCAGAACAATTTTTATCATACTTTTCCCTTAAATGTGTTATTTCCCTAATTTTATGCAATTTGCTTCTCTACATATGTCTACAGTGTTTTAGAAACTTAGGGGAAAATAGGACTTTGTATAACTTATAAATTATTTTCTTCAAATTCAAACAAAACTTCTGTATTACTCTTGAAGCTTGTTTCTGTGCAAGTACTTTTTCCTAAGAGTTACTCTAATATGCGTATTACTGCCAAAGCATCACTCTACACTAGGTAACAAAGAAGGGTGCTAACTCCAGCAAAGGTATATAGAGAACATTGTTTTATGCTAATGGTGTGTTTTCTGGCCCATTGAAAAAATATCCCAGTGCTGGATATTTGTCCCTTTTTATTCCTTATTAAACTTTAAAAAGCTCTTAGGCAACTTTGTTTTTCACACCACTGTCCCCATGTTCCCTCAGGGCACAAAGAGCGGGTGGTGTCCCTGGTGGTGCCTCCTGAGCATGGTGCTCTGGGCGAAGCTCTCCTCACAGATTAGCAGCTCCTGCCCACGGCCACCCTCACCCCCCACAGGCCCTTTGCCCTGGGCCCCCCGCCCCCGTGGCCCCTTCAGTGCCTTCAGTGCCGGGCACTGGCCCAGCATGGGTACGCTGGTGCTTGATGAGGTTGGAGCTCCAGGAGAAGCTCTTGCCACAGTGGCCACACCTGTACAGCTTCTCCCTGATGTGGGTGCGGCAGTGTTGTACCAGGTGCGAGTTCCGCGAGAAGCTCTTGCCACACTTGCTGCAGGTGCTGGACCGCTCACTCGTGTGCATGCACTGGTGCCACAGTAGCTTGGACCAGTGGCTGAAGCTCTTGCCACACTTGTTGCAGATGAAGGCCCACTGGCAGCCCCTGCCCCACCACCCCCCACCCTCCTCGGACCCCCCCGGGGCCCGGCTGGGGGTCCCACGGGGCGGCAGGGGGTGGAGGGGGCTGTGTGGGATCACCATGCAGATGATCTCGTGCAGCAGCACCTCGGCCTTGCCGTGGCTCACAGCGCCGTCATCGGCTGGGGGGGACACGGGGAGGGGGTGAGAGCACAGAAGGGGCTGGACCCCGACCCAAATGTTTGGTGTGATCCTCAAAGGGGCTGGGACCCCGACACAAATGTTTATTGTACCCCTAAAACAGGCTGGGACCCCGACACAAATGTTTATTGTACCCCTAAAACAGGCTGGGCCCCCTCCCCAAATGCTCATTGTACCCTAAAAGGGTGCCTGGAGACTCCCGAATTTGCCTGGAGCCTCCTGAAAATGTTTGTTGTGACACAAAAGGGGCTGGGACCCCTCCCCAAATGTTCCTTTTGAGCCAAAAAGGAGATGGGCCTTCTCCCCAAATATTTATTGAGCCCCAGAAAGGGGTTGGACCCCTGACCCGAATGTTCATTGTGACCCAAAAAGGGCTGAACCCCTAACCATATATTTGTTGTGACTCAAAAAGGGGCTGGACCCTCTCCACAAATGTTCACTGTGCCCCAAAAAGGGGCTGTGCCCCTTCCTGGAGTGTCTGGAGCCCTCCAAAGGCACCTGAAGGCCCCCAAAATTCCCCATACTCCCTTCTTGGGGGGTCTGGAACCCCCTAAAGAGTGTTTTGAGACCTCTTTAATGCAACTACCCCCCTCCAGTAGTGTCTGGAGACCCCCAAAAGTGCCTTGAACCCCCTCCCAAATGCCTCTACACTCTTCTTGGTGCATCTGGAGCCCCCCCAAATTTGCCTGCAGGCCCTCAGAAGTGCCCATATCCCCCTCCAGGGATGTCTGGATCCCCCCGAAATTGCCTGTACCCCCTTCTTGGGGTACCTGGAGGCCTCCAAATTTGCCTACAGCCCACCCAAAAGTGTCTGGATCCCACCAAAATTTTCTGTACTGCCTTTCCAGGTTACATTGAGCCCCGCAATATCCCACTTCCATTTTGGGGTCCCCCCCTCACCAATGAAGACTCTCCAGACCATGTCCCACTCATCCGAGTCCTGCAGCTCCACCCCGTCTGGCTTGTTCTGCTCCATGGGGGCTCCAGGGGGGGCTGCAGCATCAAGGGGGGCCCTGAGCACCCCAAAACCTCTCAGGACCCCCCCAAGCTGCAGAAACCCACAACCTCACCCCAATTCCAAGGTATTGTTTGCATCTTGGTTCCTGTTGTGCCCCTCAAATTTCTCAGTGTGACTCTAAAAACCTCTCTGTGACCCCAAATCCCTCTGGGTGACCCCAAGTCCCTTTTTGCCCCTCTCAATTTCCCTGAACCTCCCCCTAATCCTTCTGTGTTACCCCCCAAACCCTTCAGGGTGATCCCAAATCCCCTTGTGCTTCCCTAAGTCTCATCCCCACAAAAACCACTCTACCTCCAACCCATCTGTTCCCCCCAAAATCTGTATCACCCTAAATCTCTTCATGTTCCCCCAAATCCCTCAGTGTAACCTCAAACTCCCCCATGTGATCCCAAATCCCTCTGTTCCCCCTCAAATATCCCTGTCCCCCCCAAAATCCCTTTGTGTCCTCCCAAATCCTTCTGTGTGATCCCCAAATTACCCTGTACTGCCCAATTCCCCCCACCACCTGCTCTTTGGGGGTCTCAGGGGGTCCCACAGGTGCTCCAGACTCAGCCCCCAAAATCTGGGGATGGGGAAAATGGAGGGATGTAGATGGGGGTCTGCTTATTATTGTGACAGACTGCCATGCCTCAAAAGAAGCAAAGCAAAAAAAAACTGCTTGGACTTTGTCTGAGATGCCACAATAATGGCACTACTCTAACCAGTGTTGCTCTAAATATGCTATTGACTGCAAACCAATTTTGGGAAACTTGAAACAGAGCGCGGGACGGTGATGTTCTCAGATACAAATCCCTAAGCTGAACTCTGCAACAGGAGTGCTGCTACCCTACAGCCAGCCACCAGCTGCAGTGCCGGGATGGACATGGCAGCAGACTGAGCAGTCACTGTTTTAGATTCTTCCGTCCATCTCATCTGCAGGGGAGTTAATGGACCTTTAGGGCAGGGATGGAGTGCGTTGCTTTTGGGGCATTCTTCAACCACTTTAAAAGGATTGTTTATGCTCCCAGGAGTAATAGATGCAGACTTTTTAGGAGAAATCAAAATCATGGTCTGAACTCCCTTCCCCCCATGTATTGTATCCCAGGGTTCTAAAATTGCCCAATTAATTTTTTTTTTACGATGCCAATGTCTACTAACACAGTGCAAAAATGGGGTGGAGGAGGAGGGTTTTGGGGCCACAGGACCACCTCACATTTTCTGGACTCAGTAGTTAACTGTTCAACTTCCCACTTGTAAATGCAAGCTGTCAGAGGAAGGACAGCTTGTCACACTCATAGGCCTTATTGATATGGGACCTGATGCGATGGTCATTTCACAAGCCAAGTGGTCCCCCAGTGAGCTGCTTACTGCAGTTCCCCATGCACTCACTGGTATTGGGAGGAGCAGTATTAGCTTTCAAAGCAAGGATTTTACCCAAATTGTAGGTCCCTGAAGGACACACTGCTACCACTAAGCCTTTTGTTTTGCAAATTCCCATGGTTTTATGGGGCTGTGACATGCTCTCAAAGATGGGAGTCAGAATTGGGTCTGATTTTTCATAGGGGTCATTGATTTGCACACTACCCTGAAACTGACCTGGAAAATGAACGATCCTGTATGGGTAGATCAGTGGCCCCTGCAAGTTGAAAAATTGCATGCCTTACAAACCCTGTTTAATGAACAATTGCAAGCAGGACGTATTGTCCCCTCCACAAGTCCATGGAACTCTCCTGTACTTGTCACTCAGGTAAAGAAGTGGTAAGTGGTGTTTCCTTCACAATCTCAGAAAAATAAATGCAGTCATGGAAGATACAGGAGCCCTGCAGTCAGGCCTCCCATCACCTACCATGATTCCTCGAAATAGGAACTTAACAATCATTGATTTGAAAGATTGTTTTTTAACAATTCCTCTGCACCCAGAGGATGCACCAAAATTTGCCTTTTCAGTGCCCACTTTAAATATGAAAGAACCTTTGCAAAGATTCCACCAGGTAGTTTTACCCTAGGGGATGAAAAACAGCCTCACAATTTGCCAGTGGTTTGTCTCACACCCCCTTAGCCTAGTATGACAGGCAAAGCCTCATGTTCTACTATACCACTATATGGATGATATTCTCATTGCAGCTGAAAACCAAGATGACATGAAGGAAACTTTAGCCCTCACCACAGAGGCTGTAAAATGTGCAGGATTGCAAATAGCTCAGGACAAGATTCAACAAATTCATCCATGGCACTATTTAGGTTGGCGTATTAGATCCCAAACTGTACAGTCACAGCAATTGCAAGTTCAAAACAAAATTTCTACATTTCATGAAGCACAAAAGTTGCTAGGGACCATTAATTGGATGAGACCCTGTCTTGGTTTGAAAAGACAAGTGTTTGTTAAGGAAAGCAGGAGCCTCCCCTAAAATGGAAAATGCAAACCCCCTCCCTCTGAATTATTATAATTTTGAAATTCAAAGGCTGTCAGGCAAAGATATGGGAATAACAGTTCTTTACTAGGAAAACTAAAATTACAAATGCAATTGTACAAACAAAAAAAAAAAAGCAAACCACTGACAGAGTCAGAATACGACCTGACACCCTGTGGGTCAGGGTGGTGGTAGCAGTCTAATTAAAATGGTGGCTGCAGTCCTCCTGGAGTGACAGATGTGGTTCTGTTGAAGCAGTGATCCTGTAGAAGGCTGTAGTTTTCCTCTGAAGGTCTAGTGGTGATTTAGATGGGCCTGGTCTTCCTCTGGGAATCCAGTAGAGAAGACAGCTGCTCCTCTGGGAATTGAGTGGGAAAAGGCTGGTTGTGGTCTTCCAATTCTCTGATTATATCCAGGTAGGAATGTTTGGCTCCTCCCTCTGGGCGGAGCCTCTCACAATGGGATGATGTAATTTTATCAGTCATGCAGTGAGACTGAATGGCCCATTAACAGAAGATAACTCCCTGGAGGGAGGATTGGTCATGGAAGAAATAAAGAAAACTGCCCAATTAACAGAAGATAGCTGCCCCACCTCTAACAGATAGGAATAGAATACCCCTATTTCCAACCTAAGACAGACCCTTACTGGGAATCACAACTTCAGATTTAAGTCCTCTTTTTGCATTGTTAAAAGGAGAGTCAGATTTGTCTTCCCCAAGACATTTGAATCATGAAGCACAATTAGCCTTTGCAAAAGGTGACAGATGCTATTGCCCATAGGGAAGCCTCATGATGGGCACCTGATCGTCCATTCTTACTAATCCTTTAAAATCCTTCACATCAACCACATGCCTTGCTGTTCCAATGGGATCCTAATATAGCCGACCCTTTGCTTATCATTGAATGAATTTTTTTGCCTCATCAAATGACAAAGACAATTGTTACTCAACATGAAATGTTTGCATAGCTCATTCTTAAGGCACTACAGAGATTACAAAAGTTGGCAGGCTGTGGTTTTGAACAAATTTGAATACCTATAACTACTATCTACCCGCAATGGCTTTTGTAAACCTCAGAACCTTTTCAGATTGCACTAGCTGATTTTTCAGGTCAGATTACTCTCCATTCACCACATCATACGTTGTTAACTACTAACTTTAATATTGTGTTGAAACCCAATCTCAGTAAAACTCCTTTACAAGCTCTCACAGTATTTACAGATGGTTCCAGACGTTTCCATAAATCTGTGTTACTTTGGAGGGATAATGATACTGGTACATGGGCCTCTGATGTAAGTGTAGTTTCTGGGTCCCCACAAATTGTGGAATTAGCTGCAGTTGTTTGTGCTTTCCAAAAATGGCCTACACTTTTAAATTTAGTAACAGATTCTGCTTATGTTGCAGGTATTGTTGAAAGAGCCAAAGCTGCTGTTCTAAGAGAAGTTTCTAATGCTGATCTTTTCCAGTGGTTACAATTAATTTTCCTTTTAGATGCCAGACAACATCCTTACTTTGTTATGCATTTTGCTCTCACACAACATTACCTGGCTTTATAGCAGAAGGAAACTGACAGGTGGATTTACTTTTACTTTACCTGTCCAAGTTGATTTGCAGAAATAAACTCTACAACTTGTAAAAAGTTGTAAAGTCAGCATGATTTATTTCAGCGCTGGACGCATGCTCCCCAAGGACATGCGCACCCCTGAAAATTTCCAAGTCTACTTTATCTCCTAACCTGTTGCATATGCATAAAAGACATATGCATCAAACTGTCTTATAAAATTTTATGAGCCTATGAGCCTGCACAGTTTTTCAGTCACCAGATTCACTTTTTCGGTCTGCTTTATCCCTAAGGCTGGTGGGACCTCTTCTTATCTTTCTTCAGTTTGGATACTTGAATTCTTTTTTAAGTAGCCTTGAATCTCCTTTGTTCTCTCTGCAGGCCTTTTTGTGAGCACACAAGTTAACAGACTAAATAAGCAGACTCTAGCTAAATCCAAAATTGGTTTCTACCCCGAGTTAAATTTCTAACGTGTTTCATTCCCCCCTTTTCTAGAAAATGAGTAAATTCTTTTACTAATCACAAATGTTTGCAATAATAGGTGTCTCTTAATGCTTTGCTATATACATTTGATAAGGAGGTTAACACCACCATTCGCTGTAGTATTCTCTAATTTGAAATTAGCACTATAAAAGATAACCTTAAACTTACCCTAACTAATATCAATAAAACTAAAATGTGGTGGCACAACGTATTGAAAATCTTAGTTGTAGTTGGTGACTATTTAAAGATTACATCTTACCAGTGATGATCTGCATCTTGTTTTATTCTTTGCAGAATTCTGCTTATTTCCTTTGTATCATGATGGACTATAATTAGAGTTTTTTCTCAGCTTTTCTGGATTTTCTTCAAAATTTTAATTAGATCTTAGTGTCTAATTAATTGTCTTAATGATGTAAGGTCTATTCTAATAGGAGTTGGTGATAGCCTGTGATACATTGTGTAATTGTTTCCGATTAGCTAGTGGGATGTCACTAGTGCTAAATTTGCAAAATAACACCCGATAATCTTAACAAAGTTGCAAACACAAAAATTAGAATGATTTCTACTAGGCTAAACTATACTGTTGTTATTGATTTTTATAAAAGTGTAAGCAGTTTTTAAGTATATATAACTTTTATCAGTAAATACAAGCACAGTTTTCTGATTAGTGACTGGATGAATTTAGAAGTGGTAAATACTTTGTTCAGTGTCAAAACACACATTTTGAGTATTAATAGTGTTGTTTTTATAAATGAATCTTAGTTGTTCCTGGGTATCACAAGATTTTAAGTTTACGGTTTGCTACTTTTCATTCAGCTTTCATGCCCACAACCTATGTTCCGAAGGATAAAGCATTGTTTTTTAATGATTTAATCTTAGTGCAATGATGGAGTGAGTAACACAGTGGCTTTACTTATAGAAAGTACAAAGACAGTGGCTACATTAGAAGTAGGATTATAGGTAAAATTTACTATGGTCTACTAAGATTGAAACTTTTTTCCAAAATCAATCATATTATCTCAAACAATTTTTTGGATCTCAACTGGAAAATTACTTTCACCCTCTTCCTGTATGATTAAGGTTGCTGTTGCCTGCATCTATAACTGTGCTTGTATAAAACTGAAAGCTAAAGACACATTATCTTGAACTTTACTAAGTGCCTCTACTATTAATTTGTGGTCTTGGTCCCTGGCTTTTTTATTTCGGTAGTACTTTTGAAATCTGCTACTGGTTAGTTCTTAATGCTAATAAAAAATTTAGTTTTGTTAGTTTACTTGTTGCTGTGGCTAACTTGTTCATTAATATTTCTGATATTAGAATGTTTTTCCATGGATCTAGTGTACCAAATAAAAGCTTGGGACAAAGGCCTCTCAGCATAGTTTTGGATAGATGTACTTTCTAATTTTAAGACTTCAATTGTTATTACACATAAAACAATTCTGTAAATGAAATTGCTAACTACTCTTGGCCGTAATATACTCATTTTGCCCGAGTAAGTTTTAGTTTTTGTTCATTGTCTCTTGGTGTCACTTTCTAAGGGATTTCTGGGGCCTCCTTCACTCGAGAGTGGTGGATCTAGGCATTCTGCTCTTTGATCTTAATTGCGGTGAAAGTGGTGAGAAGCACCTGGAATGGCCCTTCCTTCTGTGGTTCTAAAGTCTTTTTTGTAAGAGACTTAACATATAAATAATCTCCAGGCTGTATGTTACGTACTGGTCTATCTAACTCTCTGCTCTGAGTTCTAGCCACATGTTTTTCACTTTCTCTGAGCTGTTTACCTAAAGTTAATATATATGCGGCTAATGTCACCTCTCTGATGTGGGAGGACATTTCTTTTTGGATTCTATGTTTTTTTTATAAAGCATTTCAAAGGGGCTTAACTTTTTTTGGCTCTGAGTTTAGTTTGAATTTCCAACAATGCTAGTGGAAGAGCTTTGGGCCAGGGTTAATTAACTTCTTGCCTCAGTCTTAAAATTTTTTCACTTGGCTACTTGACTGGGGGTGGTATGGAATATGAAGTTCCGACTCTATGCCTAGGTGGCTGCTAATTTGTTGTACTATCCTGGAAATGAAATGTGATCTTCTATCTGAGGACATCGTGGCTAGGACTCCAAAGCATGGTATTATTTCTTGTAATAATACCCTGGTCATTTTTCGCGCTTTAACAGTCTTGGTGGGGAATGTTTCTGGCCACTTTGAAAATGTATCTGTTAATATCAATAAATACTGACACCCCCCTTCTCTTGGGAGTTTTGAAAAGTCAATTTGTCACTGTTGCCCGGGTCTTTGACCCTTCTCAATTTGACTAAATTTTGGCCTGGGGGTATTCTTGGGGTTAGTCTGAAGGCAAAGATCACACTGTTGGGTCACTTGGCAATGATTCTCTTAAAAAGGTGTTCAGGGCATCAGTTTTCTAGTGTGTTTTCTGGTGTTCCTCTCTTACTAATGACCACAACAAATGGGAAGGGATTACTAGCTTCTTGTTAATAGTAGCTCACTCTGCTTTGTCATATATCTTTTCCTGATCTTGGATTAACTTTCTGTCTTTATTCTGGTTTACTTTTAAGGGCTATCTGTGATTAGGGCTCCCTCAATGGGAATCTCACTTTTTGCTGCTTCTTTTGCATCTCTGTCCGCTAGACTATTTCCTTCCTGTAATTCTGAGCTCACTTTCTGGTATGCCTTTGAATCATGATTTTAAAGGGTTAAGATTTTAGCTGAGGGTTAGAACCAATTCATATTGAAGTTAGATACACCAATGATAGGGTAATGATTATGAGATGCTTAAGCTAAAGCTAATTGTTATATTATGATCTCATTTGTAGAAGGAAGTGGAGGAAGTGAACCATTATAGGAACATATTGAAACCAGTAGAACAATGCCCAGCACCTGGACTCTATGTCAATCCATCACGAAGCAGGGGGCCTTGGATCGTGCCAGAGGGTCACAGAGACCTAATGAAGACCTTCCTGACTTCATCCCTGGGACCACTGGCCCAATTAGAGATCACCAACCCAATTCAAGAGAAGAATTGCGCACATGTGAAGGACTAATAACCTCATTTTAATACAAAGCGGGAATGGGAGGTGCTTGGGTTATGTATATGTATTATTTTGGGAAATAAATAGAAGGCAAAAATCCTTGCAAGATGCGGTCACGCATTTCGGGGACGACCCTGCCTGTGCAGCCTGCAAGAGTAATAAACATATCACTTTCTAACTTTAACTAGTTAGAGAGTCTTTGTCTGTGATTTTCGGTTTTAACGATTTAGTTGGTCAGCCAAGCCAGGAGGAGACTCTGCTCGGCTGTGAGACCAGCTCAGGACGTGGACTCCCTCAGGGTGCCCCTGGGATATTCCTGGAAAAGTGGGCTCCGCTGCCCGGACTGTTCACCCAGTAGCAGACAAGGACCCCTGACTACTAAAATTCCAGACAAAATGGCGTGCTTAAAAATTGAAACAGTTTTAAATAGTGACCTGTAATGCATATGCGTGGTCAAGAAAGGCCATTGGTAAGTCGTGGGAGATGTCCCATGTGCAACTTGTGCCTCTGTAGTGTGCTTGCAAGCTGAAGTTACAGTTGAAATCTGGTTGTCAGCAGAAAGAGTTGTTGAACAGTTGTACCGAGCTCAGGCTTTTGTTACTGACAGAAAGGGGTTTTTGCCATTTGTTTTGCCGTAGAGGGTTCAGTTTGCTACCAATTTGAGCTAGCAGTCATAAGGGCAAATCCTGGTCTAAAGTTGTTATGCTATTATGAATGTGTTCTTGAGTCAAGGGGTCAGCTGGAAATATACTTAGGATAATTGAAAACCATAGATGAGTCAAGGGGCTAGCTGGGAATATAATTGGGATAGTAGAAGATTGCATATTTTAGCTAAGATTTTTTAATTAGTTAAGAAATTAAGTTCGCTAGCAGAAGATCATGTACCTTAGTTAACGAGTAACAAACATCTTAAGAAAGAGAAGCTAGGAGTGACAGGGATAGATGTAGCAATTGTGAAGGAGCAGAGACCATAGAAATACCTTGTCTTAAGAATAATCAAAGAGGAGAAGTTTGGACCATGACCAGCAGATCAAAAAGTCCTGCCAACTGGCCATGGGTGAAGAGTTCACCATGAGGAAGATGGCTTTCTTCCTCCCATACACCCATTCCCCTATTTCAAAATCCCACCAACCCAATTAAGGGAGTACAATTGCGTAGCTGTAATAGATATTCAGCTAATTACAATATGAAGCAGGCAGGTAATGTGAGGTGACTCTGGCATTTCGGGGTCTCCCAGACCCTGGCTGCCATGGGTGTCCAAGACAGAGAAGTCCAATTAAGCACAATCTGTCCGGGCCCCTCAGGCAGGCTGCAGAGCCGAAGGCAGTCTTAGCAAGCAGTTCAGCTCTTTGTGATTATCGGCTCATTTGTGATTTCAGCTCTTTAGCTTGCTAAGTGCCTTTGGCAGATGCTGGGAGAGAAAGGAGAAGGCTATGTGAGGTTCCACAGAGATGTCTTTATTGGAATCTTCTGCGAAGGTTCTCAGGGACAGTATCTTCTGCCAAACTGGGCAAAAGTAGGGGTTTTTATAGGATACAGGAGTTTTAGAAATCGTCAAATAGTAAGGGTCAAGGTGAATGTGACCTATAGTCTTACAGAGAGATAAGCAAGGGTCCAAAGGCAGAAGAGGGGCTTCTTAGGTCCAGTCATCTTAGGCTGCTGAACGCCATGGAGGCATTGAAGGCCCTGTGCCTGCTACAGTAATGATTATGTATTATGCGTCCCTAGAAACTGTGGGAATATGTAAAACCCTTTCTGTATAAATAGAGAGCAGTAGTCTGTAACTCCTTGCACATATATTTGGAAATGATTCCACGTGTCCAGTGCGTTGCAATAAATACCCTTCTTTTCAACTTTAATTAGTTGAAGAGTAATCTGTCCGTGCATCATCCTGACTGTGAGAACAATTGTGAGAGTGTTTGTGGAGACATGCTGTTAGCACGACGCAAGTGGGAGTTTGGACCCATGGTTCCATTTTCTGGTGACTGAAACGGCTGGGGAAAAACAAAGCGAGTGGGGTGCATGATCCTTAATAAAATCCCCTCCCCACTGTGACTGTCTGTGTGTGTGTTTTGGTTACAGGGGACAGAATTTACTGTAACATCCAGTGTTCACATTAAAAGGGTTTGGACTTTGAGAAATTATAGAGGTGGAGCTTTGCTGTTCAGGTGTTTATGTTTTTGGAATTTGAAATATAGAAGTTGAGTGCTTTAGTGTAGTATGTTTGTATATTGTTAGACTGCATGAAGTGCTTCCCCCGGGAATAATAAGATTGTGTTGTTGTAATTGTTTGGAGCTGTGGTGTATTTTTGAGGCAACACTGCCATCTTGTGTCAAAAGTTGTAAGTGTAGCACACGTTGAGTGTAAAGTAGTAAAACTGGTTTGTTTGAAGCCTTTGATGAGAGTTAACTTGTGGTTTTAGGTACGGGGATTCTGTTTGTAGATGCTGATTGTTAGAATCATAAAAGGGGTAGTTTTGGTCTGAGAATCTAATCTGACCAGACGGATAGGAGGAACTCCTTTGCTTCAGTGGTCTTGGCTCGACTCGTGGGAGTTTGTGTGTAGCATCCCATGAACTCTCTGCTCTCAGTCAATTCCCAAGTCCTCTGCCCTGGCAACGGCAGTGACTAACTACCATAGAGTTAGTCTTCCTGGGGGAAAGAAACAGACTCCCACATGGACTTTTCCTGGTTTCCCCTTTCCCTGTCCCCTCACTGGCTTGGTATCACTGGTGGCCACCCCCTCTCCCCTAGAGACCAATCCCCTTTGCCGTGCCCTTAGCTCCGCCCTCCACCCCTTTCCCTTCTAAGCTGCCTGTGCCACGTGGTTGTCCTCTTTCTTGCCGGGTCCCCTTCAGCTTTATACTTCCCTGGAATAAAACCTTGCAAAGAGAGCCTTTCTTGCCTCTCTCGCTGAGCCAGCTGCAGTGAGTGTTGTGTGGGGGTCTGACAGTGTTGCCTGAATGTTAATGCAACCTGCTTTTCTACAGGAGGGGTTTGTTGGGAACAGATAATAGGCAGCAGAACCCACTATTCAACACCCACATTTTTATTTGTGAATTCAGTAAACTGGTGGATAGACAGGGGAAATGAGAGAGTATATTTAAAAGGTTTATATCAGACGTCTGCTGGGGGACTAGTGGCTTTGGATTGGGAGCAACCAGCTGTGGAGAATTTAGAGAATTGAGAAGGGGCAAATGGAATAACTTGCATTTGTGGGAATTTTCCTGCAGCTTTTGGTGCATCTAGAGGTTGGCATTGTGCATGGGTGTTACTGCAGTGCAAGATTTGTGCAGGATGTTATTACTGTTCTTCTGCTAACTGGTATAGAGAGTGTGCCCAGTGTCAACAGCTCCCTGATCGAGCTGATTTAGAATCAAGGATTTTAAAGCTGGTGTGCGGAAAGTCACATTTAGTACCTGAGCAGTGGGCAGTGTGAGAAGAAGACTGGGAAAGGACTGTACAGATCTGTGAAGCCAGGTTTGGGTGGAAGCGAGACAAGAAGCAAAGGAGGAGGTAATAAGGATTGGAGTAGAGTGCTGGTTTTGTTAAGGAGAAGGGGAGCGATGGGAAGCAACCAGAGTAAAGAGATCCCCAAAAGTAGTCCTTTAGGGTGTATTTTAGCACACTGGAAGGAACTAGTAGGGTATGAGGGGGATAGAAAAAAAAAGTACCCTCGTGAAATTTTCCACACGGTGGCCACTCTATAGGCTTGAAGAGGGGGTCAGGTGGCCCCCAACTGGACCTCTACATTATGAGACTTTTTTACAGGTTATGTTATTTTTTTAGATGGGAACAGAAATGGGAAGAGGTGACGTATGCTGACATGTTTTTCTCTCTCCGGAACCACCCTGAGTGGCAGAGGGATTGTGGACTCAGGGCTCCCTCTGACCCCTTTGTATTGGCCCTGGAAAAAGATAATGAGGCTAGTAGGGGGAGGCTGAAATGATGTTGTAGTACATGCTCCATAAACCAAGGCTGCACACACCCAGCACAAGGTATACCCAGCTGACTCACTGGAGCAAGAGTTGGGCAATCTGTTTGAACCACCCCCTAGAAGGCAAGAGGGGGCGGAGAGGGGAAGAAAATTTGGGAACAATCTTAACTCCAGCTCCAGCTCTTATTCCACCTCCCGAGACTTCACCCTCAACTCCAACTCCAGTCTTTGTTCCACCCCCTGACACCCCTGTCCAGACTTCAGCTTTTGTTCCACCCCCTGACATCCCTGTCCAGATTTCAGCTTTTGTTCTACCCCCTAAGACTTCACCCTCAGTTCCAGCTCCAGCTCTTGTTCCACCCTCTAACACCTCTGTCCAAACTCCAGCTCATATTCCATCCCCCACTCCAATTAAAGCCACTACTATTTCAAACCCAGCTCCAGCTTTAAACAAAGCTATTGCTATTTCAACTCCAGCTCCGGTTTTAAGCTCAGCTGAATCAACTCCAGCTCCTATTTCAAGTTCAACCCCAGCTTCTACTCTATCCCCCACCTTGACTACCCTTAAATCTTTCTAACTACCCAGCACTGACAGCAAACAAGAGGAGCCCCCTCCAGAGGATCCTATAGCATCCCGGACTCTGAAACAAACTAAGAAAATTATACAAGCACCTTTGAGGGAGGCAGTAAGTCCTGAAGGGAAGACAATGTTAGTTAAAATTCCTTTTTCTACAACAGATTTAGAGGTTTGGGAAAAGATTGCTAAATGTTATCAGAGTGACCTGATAGGTGTTGCAAAGAAATTAAAGTTTATGATTAAACAGCATCAACCTGATTGGTCAGATCTCCAGATGTTGTTGGATGCCCTAATGAAAACAGAAAAACAACTGGTTTTAAAAGTAGCTGGGGGTTTAACAGAAGATGCTTGTAGAATAACACAGAGTGATATAAGAGATGTCTTTACTCTTCAGGATCCACATTGGAATGCTAATGATGTTAGTGATATGGAAAGCCTAGAGGATTATCAAGACTTCATAGTAAGGGGGTTAGAAAGGGCAATCCCTAAAACAATAAACTGGTCAGCCCTATATACAATTAAGCAAGGTCCCTCCGAAATACTTTCTGAATTTCTAGAACATTTGAGGGATGCAATGCTTCGTTATACAACTTTAGATCCTGAATCTGAGGAAGGGATACAACATCTAGTGGGTTTATTCTTAGGACAATCTACAGGGGACATTAGACACAAACTTCAGAAGATACAGTGTCCAGCAGCGTGGGATTTAGAGACTTTGCTAGAAGAGGCATGGAGAGTATTTAGTTACTGGGAAGAAAAGTGCAAAGAAGAGATGAAAAAATTATCATCAGTAGTAAGGGAAGAAGAAAAAGGCAAATATGGACAAGGGCCACTAAGGCAGGGACCACCTTGGCTAAGGAGAGATCAATATGCATTCTGCAAGAAAGTTGTACACTGGAAGAACCAGTGCCCAGAACGAAGAAAAGGCAATGAACAAAGGAGAGGAGATCAAAAAGGAGGGGCAATGGTTGTCCATATTAAGAAAGACTGAGGTGGACCAGAGGATCTTACCCTAGGAGACCCTCTGGTTATAATGAAACTAGGAAACAAAGAAAAGGAAATGGAATTCCTGATAAACACAGGGGCAACGTATTCAGTGTTAAATAAAGCTTTAATACCAATAACAGATGATTATGTCATGGTGAAGAGGGCAACTGGACAATCTGAAAGAGCTTATTTTTGGAGGCCATTGAAATATAAACTTGGGAAACAATGGGGAATTCATAAGTTTTTATATATGCCCAATGCTCCATCAGCACTTTTGGGTAGAGATTTATTGGAACAATTAGAAGCAAAAATAATATTCAAAAATGGAGAGATTACTTTGGAGGTTAAGGACCATCAATACGTGGAATTGTTAAGCCTGATGTTTATAGCCCATGAAGCTAAAGTTGAAAGTGAAGATGAGATTCACAGGAAAATAATGGATCAGGTATTTCCTAGGGTGATTGTCACCCTGGGTTTTTAAGATTTTCTAAGCCTTCTGATGTTGACATTCTTGTAGTGAATTTTCTCACACACTTTCTGTAAATAACTCATTGTTTTGCATTCCTTTATGGAGGAGGAGAGAGTTGATGGACTGTTGGTTTAACCAGTGGCATTGGAGAGGTGCCACTGTCACCCTCCAATCCACTGTCACTTTTGGAAAACTATAAATGTTGGAGTCAGAAAATAAATGGCCTTTTTTTTCTCTTTCACCTTGAGAATGGTGTGAGCGTGTGTTCTTTTGTGTCCTATAGCGACATTTGGTGACCCCGACGTGTGTATTGCAGCAGATTGCGGTGAGGTTCCCCCCCCCCCCCCCCCCCCCCCCCTTTGGTGCTTTGCCTGCGGTTCTTGGGGTAATGGCGAGCGCTGTGGGTTTTGAGGAGGATCTCCTCCTTTTGGATCTTTGGAGGGGGGTCCTGGAGTGGAAACAGATTTCTGTTTCCTGGGATGACTTAGAGAGATTGTTTCTGTGGGCCCGGGAGTGAGGGTTTCTTTCGGGTCCTGAGAGGGTGTTCTCCAGGGAGGAGTGGTCTCGTGTGGGGACCCGCCTCATGGAGGCCCTTTTTGACGATTGCACTCTAGATGCGGGACCGCTGCTGGTGCAGTGGAAGAGATGTGTGGAGCTTTGGGAGGGGTCTGGCTCTTGTACCCCTCGGAGTTCCCGGGGAAGCTCTTCTGCCTCGGATGTGGAGGAGGGGGAGTTTGAGTTTTTGTCCGATGTGGAGTCCCCCTCCCCGCCTCCGGACGGTGTGCTGGGGGTCGGAGCCCCGTGGGTTTCTGCGGGCTCTGTGGATTCAGCGGGCCGTCCTCGTCCTGCTTTGCCCGGCGTGGGTGGTGGGGTGAGGGACAGGTTGCCTTTTCTTTGTGCCTTTCCAGTTCTTGAGGGCCAGCCTCCGCCTCGGCTTGAGTCTGGTTCGGTGACGACCTGGTGTCCGAATTGCGGTGTTTCCACGAAGTTCCCCCTGGCCACGGCGGGGGCGGGGTCGCCCACCTCCGAGCCGGGCTCATCGGCGGGGGGGGGGCGACTTCGCCCGTCCCTGGGCCTGCGCAGCCTGCTGGGCTTGCACAGTCGGTGGAAGCACCCGGGGGCGGGGCGTCACCCGCCCCTGGGCTGGCGCAGCCTGCTGAGCGTGCGCAGTCGGTGGACGCAGCCGGGGGCGGGGCGTCGGTCGGCGTTCTGTCCGGCCCCGCTCCGATGGGCGGGCAGCCCACCCCTCTCTGCTCGGTGGGGGCGGTACCTGCTGGGCAGTCTTGTGGTTTGGGACGGACCCTCATAGGGGGCTTGCCGGGCTCCCTGGTGCCGTCCCGCAGCGACGCAGCTGCGCGGACTGCATCTCTCTCGGCGTCCCGTCCCTCCCCTGTGTCGGGGGCAGGGGGCCCCGCGCCAGTCTCGTCCCGGCCCGCGCTGGATTTGCGGGCCGTGCCGGTACCTGCGTCCGCTGGGGCGCCCCCTGCTGGAGCTGTGGCGTGACAGGGCGCTGGGGTGTTTACCTTTAGCGCACCTGTTGACGCGGCCGGCGGGAGGCCGGTGGGTGCCTGGGGCCACGGCACTTCCTCGTCGAATTTGTGGACACTTCCCGCCTGTCAGGTGACCGTGCGTCCCAGGCATCCCGAACGTTTTTGGCGAGAGGCGAAAACCAAGACTGACGAGATGAATGAGCCTGTTTCCTCGCGGCACCTGCAGGGTCGCGGGGCAGGCTCCTTAGGCTCTGCTGGTGCTGCGGGGGGCCCAGGGCCGAGTGGTGTTGGCCTGGCTCCCAGGCGATTTTCGTCTTTTGCCCCTGTTGGGCCTGAGGACCAGGGAGCATCAGGTGCGGTGGCTTTGCCAGGGGATCCTCAGGTTTTCCCTGTGCTCAGGGGTGTTGCTCATAACACCTATGAACCCCTTTCATATAAGCTGGAGAAGGAGCTCCGTGAGGCAGTTGCTCAGCATGGTTTGGGGTCCGCTGAGGTTATGCGGACTCTCCGGAGGGTTGATTCAGATAGGCTGACGCCTTACGATCTCCGTCGTGTGGCACGTTCTCTTTTTGACCCTGTGCAGTATGGTGTCTTTGAGACCAAGTGGGCTCGGTTGGCGGCCCACGTGGTGTTGTGGAATGCTACGCTGGGTCCGCAGGACCCCAGGCGTGGGGTTGTCGCTGACATGCTGCTGGGAACAGGGCTTTATGAGAATGTTCAAGGGCAGGTTGGATTTGATCCCCTTGTGCTTGAACAGTGCCACTCGCTGGGCATGGCTGCGATTGTTCAGACCCTGGAAATGGCTGCTCCGAGGCCGCCGTTCCCGACCATTGTCCAGGGGGATGACGAGCCTTTCATGACGTTTGCGGAAAGGCTGATTGCATCCGTGGAGAGGCAGGTGCCTGATCCTGTGGCAAGGAGCGTTACGATTACGAACCTTGTCAAGTGCAATTGCAATGCTGCTTGTAGGAAAGTCATAGTGGCTCTGCCTGGTGATCCTACTGTCTCTGAGATGGCGGAGGCCTGTGCGGACATCGTCCCCCTGGATCGGAAGTTGGCTGCCGTGGCTGCCGCTGTGCAGCCGGTTTGGGCAGCGCCGCAGGGCAAGCGGCCGCAGCGGGGGATTGCACAGGCTGGCAAGAAGCAGGGGAAGAAAGCGCAGAAGGTGAAGTTCCCCATGTTCTTGTGTGGTCGGTGTGGTAGGCCGAATCATATGTCTGATGTGTGCAAGGCGACTGTTCATGCTAATGGCCAAGCTTTGCCAGGCTCGGGAAACGGCAAGCGGAGCGCGCAGGGGGGACGCGTGCGGACACAAGCTTCTCTCCAGACCCCGGTGCCGATGGAGGTCTCCTTTGCCAGCTTGCAGCCAGCACCCGTGGATCAGCAGGAGTGGATGTCTGCACCGCAGCAACAGTTGTGTTAGAGTCTTCTCAGATATGCAAGGTTCCCCTGGATGCCTTTGGTCCCTTGGGTGGGGGCATGAGTGCTCTCCTTATGGGGAGGTCTAGTGCCACCCTTCAGGGCATCATTGTGCACCTGGGACTCATCGATGCGGATTTCACGGGGCAGATTTGTGCCATGGTCTCCACACCCACCCCCCCCCGTGACGATCCCGAAAGGGACGCGGCTTGCTCAACTTGTGCCTTTCAAGTCCTCTGTTTGCAGGTCAGCTGATCAGTCGCGTGGAGCTGGCGGTTTTGGCTCCACTGGGCCGCCTCAAGTTCACTGGACTGCTGTCCTGACCAAGGACCGTCCTGAGATGCTGTGCACCCTGTCTGTTCCTGGTGCAACGCCGCCAGAAGTCCGCGTCCGTGGGCTTCTCGACAGCGGTGCTGACGTCACGGTTCTCTCCCTTGTGACCTGGCCCTCAGAGTGGCCCTTGGATCCGGTGGGGACATCTGTCGCTGGCCTGGGAGGGACGGCGCAATGTTATGTGAGCCAACGGCCTGTGTTGGTCACGAACCCAGAGGGACAGGTGGCCTGGGTTAGGCCTCATGTTACTTCTACTCCTGCCAACCTTTGGGGGAGGGATGTTCTGTCTGCTTGGGGGGTGCGCATTGGGACGGATTTTTGATGGGGGCCGCTGCAGTGAAGGGCGCAGAGTGTCCGACGCCTCCTATACGGTGGCTGGTTGACAAACCTGTATGGGAAAAGCAGTGGCCCCTCCCTCAAGAGAAGTTGAATGCCCTTCGGAATCTGGTGCAGGAGCAGTTGGACCAGAGTCATCTGGAGCCTTCCACCAGCCCCTGGAACACCTCTGTCTTCTGCATCAAAAAGAAGTCTGGGAAATGGAGGTTGTTGCAAGACCTCCGAAAGGTTAATGCTGTGATGGAAAGCATGGGAACATTGCAGGCGGGCATGCCATCGCCTAGCATGCTTCCTGCAGACTGGCCGGTCCTCATTGTGGATCTGAAGGATTGTTTCTTTACAATTCCTTTGCATCCCGATGACAGACCGAAGTTTGCCTTCTCAGTGCCAGCAATTAACGAGGCTGAGCCTGCACAGAGGTATCAATGGAGGACATTGCCTCAGGGCATGCGCAATTCTCCTGCCATATGCCAGTGGTATGTGGCCCGTGCCTTGTCTGGAGTTCGCAGGCAGTTTCCTGATGCACGTCTGTATCATTATATGGACGACATTTTGGTGGCCGCGTCCACCGAGGATGAGCTGCTGAGGATTCAGCCTCGGTTGCTTGATGCTTTGCATGCTCAGGGACTGCAGGTGGCTCCGGAGAAGGTCCAACAGCAACCACCTTGGAAGTATTTGGGGGTCAAAATTCTGGAACGGACGATCCGTCACCAGGAGGTGCAATTTGTGCATCCTGTGAGGACACTGAATGATGTTCAGAAATTGGTGGGTGTCATCACTTGGTTGCGTCCGTATTTGGGAGTAACCGATGCGCAGCTGTCTCCTCTGTATGATTTGTTGAAAGGAGACGCTGATCTAAAATCACCTCGCACACTGACCCCTGAGGCGCATAAGGCGTTGGAGGTGGTTCAGCGAGCTGTTTCGGCTTGCCAAGTTTATCGCATTGATCCCTCCGTTGATGTCACTGTGTTCGTCACCACTCCGGATTCGTATCCCACGGGTATCATTGGCCAGTGGAGTGACAATTGGTCTGATTCCTTGCACATTTTGGAATGGGTTTTCCTGCCCCATCAGCTGCAGAAGACGGCAACTGCATTGTTTGAATTGATCGCTCGCTTGATAATCAAATGCCGGCAACGGTGTTTGCAATTGATGGGTGCGGATCCCGCAAAGATCATACTCCCGGTGCAACGGGAGGATTTTGACTGGAGCTTTGCAAACAGTGTGTCCCTGCAGAGTGCTCTGGAAAATTTCTCCGGGCAGATCACTTATCATCTGCCCAGCCATAGGCTACTGCATATGGAAAAATCCACAAAAATCTCTTTGCGGCCCAAAAATAGCCAGGAACCCGTGAAAGGACCCACTGTCTTCACTGATGGTTCAGGGAGGACTGGGAAGGCCATTTTTAGCTGGAGGGACGGATCTGAGTGGCAGGTTCTGGAAGGCCGCGAGGATGGGTCAGCCCAGTTGGTTGAACTGAGGGCTGCTGTCATGGCATTTGAAAGATTCTCCCAGGAGCCTTTCAACTTGGTCACGGATTCCGCCTATGTGGCTGATATCGCACAGCGGTTGGGTCACTCGGTCTTGAAGGAGGTCAGTAATCCTGCCTTGTTTCACTTACTGAAGACCTTGTGGTGTGCCATTCAGGCCCGGGTTCATCCATTCTATGTTCTGCATGTGAGGAGTCACACCAATTTGCCGGGCTTTATAGTGGAAGGTAACGCGAGGGCTGACAAGCTGGCTAACCCAGCATGGGTAGCGCCTCAGCCTGATACACTCGCGCAGGCCAAGGCATCGCATGGGTTTTTCCACCAAAACGCACATACCCTGCAGAAGCAGTTTCAGCTGACGCCAACTGAGGCTCGTGACATTGTTGAGTCATGTGATGACTGCCATGCACTTGCCCCGCCTTTGCCGGCAGGGGTGAACCCCAGAGGCCTTAGGGCCTTGGAGCTTTGGCAGACCGATGTCACCCTGGTTGCCGAGTTTGGCCAGCTCAAGTATGTGCATGTCACTGTGGACACGTTCTCCTCTGCGATGTGGGCTTCGGCTCACACTGGAGAGAAGGCCCGCGATGTCCTTGCCCACTGGAGGCAGGCCTTTGCCGTTTTGGGCATACCTTCTGCGGTGAAAACCGACAATGGTCCTGCTTACGCATCGCAAAAGGTGCGGCAGTTCCTGCAGTTGTGGGGTGTTTCGCACAAGTTCGGGATCCCTCATTCCCCGACTGGTCAAGCTATTGTAGAACGCGCTCATGGTACTCTGAAGCGGGTTCTTCAAAAACAAAAACGGGGAATGCAGGGTGAAACCCCGCACAGTCGGTTGGCAAAAGCTTTGTACACAATCAATCATCTCACTGTGCCACAGAACTCAAATAATCCTGTCATTTTGAATCACCATCTCTCGTTGCAGGCTGCGGACGAGGCACATCAGCCTCGAGCGAAGGTTCGGGTGCGGAATTTAGTCACCAAACAGTGGGAAGGTCCCTACGACCTTATCGCTTCGGGGCGCGGGTATGCTTGTGTATCCACAGATACTGGGGTACGCTGGGTACCTTCGAAATGTGTTCGCCCTGACCTGTGACCGCAGAGGCAGAATCCAGCCGATGAGCAAGACGGAGACCGTGACCAACCTGAAAGGGATCAAGCGGGCAGATTATTGAGTGATGACTCAGATGCAGATGACGGGAGTGATCGCTCTGATGATTCGTCCGCAAGTGGACACTGAGCATTGTTCATGTTTTCCTTTTTACATTGTTCATTTTCTTTTCTTTTTCTTTTTAAATGGAAAAAGGGTGAGATGTCACCCTGGGTTTTTAAGATTTTCTAAGCCTTCTGATATTGACATTCTTGTAGTGAATTTTCTCACACACTTTCTGTAAATAACTCATTGTTTTGCATTCCTTTATGGAGGAGGAGAGAGTTGATGGACTGTTGGTTTAACCAGTGGCATTGGAGAGGTGCCACTGTCACCCTCCAATCCACTGTCACTTTTGGAAAACTATAAATGTTGGAGTCATGTTGTAGTGCGTTCTTATATTTTGTAATACTTTGAAGTAGTTGGTTTTGTATCCCCATGTTTTTCCCAAATGGTTTATCCCAGACTGTACCCCCCCCCCCTCCTCTTCCCTCTACTTGTGTTATCCCTTTCCTGGGATAAGATCTCCAAAACCCCCACCCTGGCTCTCTGTCAGTCACCTGGACATCCCAGCCCCCTACCTAGAAGTTTCGGTCCAAGTTGTCGAGTGATTAGCCAGGGGCCAAGGGTCAACCCCCCAAGTCCTGCCCCATACGCTGTTTTGTATGTCTATCCCCCCAGCACCCATCCCCCAGAGATACCTATTGGTCAGTAGGATTTTATCTATGTTAGTTTCCTCCCCCCTTTAAATGTAAGCTCCGAACATCCCCCAGCGCTCTCGGCAGGAGACCCCTGGGGTATAGGAGCTCCCTCGGGACTCCTTAATAAAACCTTGGAATACCCCCTGCTGGGAGTCGGCCCCTTTCCTCTTCCACCGACGTCTCGGTCGTCTCTGCTGCAACGAAGGCAACCAGCCTGAGTGCCCTCAGCACCCTCGGGGCACAGAGAGTGTCTCCCTGCAGTCGGCCGTGGTGGGGCTACCCCCCCCACTCTCTGCCGACCCGGGTAAGGCCCAGGGACTGGAGAGGCTTGCAGAGAGACTGGGACAGCTTGGCGCCCAGCCGTGGGGCTCTGGGACCATTCCAGGAGCCCACGGAAAGGGGCTCGGACATACTTTCAGTCTGTTCGATAAGCCTTTGGCCGGCAAGCTACCTCAGGAAAGAAAAAACTCCGTTTTAATGAGTTGCTCTCCTGTGGACGAAGCTGGGAGCTTCTTATGTACCCCAAGAAGTCAGCTTCAGGTGGAAATCAACATCCCAGGCTTTTTCGTTCCCCTCTCCTGCAGTTGGATTGGTAAGTTTTACCCTTCTCTTGTTTTTCCCCTCTTTGGGAGGGGGTGTTTCCCTGCCCTTTGTTCTCAGGCCCGCCGCGGAGGGCTGAAGTTTTTTTTTTTTTCTCTCTATTGTGGGCAGGCTGCCAGCTGTAGGCTTTTTTCTCCTCCCCCCCCCACCTGGGTTGCTGAAATTTGAGATACAAATTTAAAATCAGAGCCAAAATGGGTGCTAGGCTTTCTGTATCTCACAAGGGTGTCTATTATCATCTCTTAAACATTCTTAAGAGTGAAAAAATCCGATTTTCAAAAACAGATGTTAAACAGTTTGTCAGATGGCTTTTCCTTCACTTCCCTGACGTATCCACTGAAAATCTCAGTGATTTGGCTTTTTGGGACAAAATTGGTAGTGAATTATTGAAGGCAGGGAAAGCAGGAGACACATCTCCGTCAAAATTCGCTTTTTTAGCCCTGCAGATAAGAAATGTTGTAAAATTTAATTTAAAGATGCAAGAACAGCCATCCGGCAACAGTTTCAATATCTCTGTTTCCCAAAAACCCGATCTACCCCCCTCCGAGTTCGGTTCTCCCTCCCCCACCCCCCTTCCCCCACCCCCAGCCTCGGTACAAATCCCTGCTCCCCCCCAGAAGTTCCCTGTCTCCAACCCGGACACTTCTACCCTGAATTCCCGAAATCCCACCCTCCCCCCTGCTTCCACAAGTTATAATACCGTGTCTCACAACCTTAGTGCCCGCCTTGGTACCCCTGAGACGCGTCCGGTAACTTCTCAGGACCATAATGGCGGACACCACGTGGCAATGGTGGTTTCCTCGCCTTCCCATAATCCCTTTCGCTCTCCCAACAACCCATTCTGCTCGGAGCACCCCGCCCCCGAAACCCGCCCTCCCGCCCTTCCCCCGTCTCCTCCTCCGGCCCCTCCTCCGGCTCCTCCCGCCCCGGCCCCGGCCGCCCCTCCCGCTCTGGCCCCGGCCGCCCCTCCTGCTCTGGCCCCGGCCGCCCCTCCTGCTCTGGCCCTGGCCGCCCCCGCCCCCTCAGAGCTCTGCCCGCCCGCCGCGGGCTCCCTCCGCCCCCCCCACGGCACGCCCTCCGGCGCCCAGAGCAGTGTAACAAGAGACGCTGTTGCTGGGAGACCGAACCCGGAAACAGTACAGGTCTTTTCTGCTGCCCCTGTCTCATATATTCCAGATGTCACCGGGGCATTCCAGCCAAATTATAGCCCCCTTTCTGTTGATTCTGTTAAAGAACTAGCCAAAGCCCAAAAAGATTTTGGGAGATCAAGTGAATATTTTAGAGGGCTCCTTAAAGCTACATTATTCGCTCACATTCTAACCCCTGCTGATATAAAACACCTTTTTTCCTGCCTGTTATCCTCTTCTGAATATCTCTTGTGGGAAGTTGCATGGCAAAAAGGATTGAGAGCAATTTTACCAGCTCTGTGGGCTGATGAAGCTACTGCTCGTGATGTTTATGGTAATATGTTATCCCTCGATCACCTCTGTGGACAGGGAGGTTGGGAGGATAGCGTGACCCAGGCAGAAAGCATTCCCACAAGGGCTTTCAGAGAATGTGCTAGAGCAGCTGAGAAAGCTTTCTTTGGGCTCCGTCCTAGTATTCCAATTGAAAATTATTTGAAAATAACACAATCTCCATCTGAGTCCTTTTTGAGTTTTGTGGAAAGGTTGAGAAAAGCTGTTGAATTGCAAGTTCAGAATGAAGGAGCCAGGATGGAAATCCTCACCGAGATTGCTAAAGAAAATGCCAATGAGAAGTGCAAAGCTGCTATCCTCAGCCTGCCTCTTGACCCAACGCCTACACTGCAGGCCATGCTTGAAGTGTGTGAGAAGAAAGTTACTATCACCCTCGCTGACCACGACGAGAGACCAAAACCACAGAGGAGGATTGCTGCAGTGGAAACTCCTGAGCCACCATTTACCAGCCAGCTCCAGCATGTCACGATGCCACAAGAGAGAATCTCCAGCTCTAATAGACCTTGCCATCTTTGTGGGAAGTTGGGGCATTGGATGCCGGACTGCCCTCTGAAAAAGCAGTTTTTAGATTTTAAATACAATATGCTTAAAAACCAGAAGTCCCCAAAGGACCACCTCTCAAAAAACTGAGTAAAGAGCGCTCCTTTCCCCAGCGCTATGACAAAAATAGGGTGGGCTCAATTCAAGTACGGGGGAGGGAAAAGAAATCTAGTGTAAAAGATGTACAGGTGCCAAGCGAGGCACTGGCTTTGAACAAAACAGAACATTCATTTCATTGGAATAATCCCAGACCAATTTTAACCACTGACTCTTCACATAATCCTTACAGGCTGGCGTTGACCGAACCTCTCCATCTCAGAGACACTAACTGGCATTTCATATCTGTTAACCCTGAACAACCAGGTACTTGGACACAGCTTTGCCAGAAACGTCACAGTAAGTATGTCGTCCTTGGGGACACAAAACACACACCCCAAGAAATTATTATTCCTCCGGGTCTCATATCATCAGACCCGAAACAATTTGTCATATGGCTTCACTGTACTCATCCACCCGTGTACTTGCCCAAAGGCCAAATCATAGCCCAAGCCATCCCAGTACCTGAGCCTCCATGGGACCAGGAGCAAGCAAACACCCTCAGAGGTAAACTCCTTCCCAATGTCTGCTGGACTCAGGTATTGGGAAAAGAAAAACCCAAGCTATCATGTGGGTTACACCGTGGTGGTGAGTACAAGTCCATACAAGGACTTTTAGATACTGGAGCAGATGTCACGATTATTCCATCTAAAGAGTGGCCATCACACTGGGAATTGCAAAATGTAGCAGGACACGTGCAAGGTGTAGGGGGAATTCAATTGGCAAGACAGTCAAAAAACGTTGTTCAAGTTGAGGGACCCAATGGCAAAATAGCTTCCATTCGCCCGTTTGTTTTAGACTACACAGAGCCCCTCTGGGGCAGAGATTTAATGGTTCAATGGGGAACCACAATTGACATCCCAGAAAACCCGCAGATTTTTCGGGGAGCGGTCGCTGAGGTGCGCCACGCCCAAAAATTGATTTGGAAAACTGATACTCCAATAAGGGTAGTTCAGTGGCCGCTCAATAAAACCAAATTAAAGGCGCTTGAAGAACTTGTACAAGAGCAGTTAGAAAAAGGTCACATTGTGGAGACCACGTCGCCGTGGAATTCGCCTGTCTTTGTCATTAAAAAACCAAACAAAGACAAGTGGAGACTACTCCATGACCTCCGTCAAATCAACAACGTTATTGAGGACATGGGCTCCCTACAACCAGGGATGCCCTCCCCAAGCATGCTTCCACAAAATTGGTCTTTAGCTGTAATTGACATCAAAGATTGTTTTTTTCACATTCCCCTACATCCTGACGATGCTCCGCGTTTTGCCTTCTCGGTTCCCACCATTAACCTGGAGGCCCCAATGAAGAGATACCATTGGACGACCCTCCCTCAGGGACTAAAAGTCAGTCCTGTGATTTGCCAGAGATATGTCTCTTCCTTGTTGTCTCCAGTCCGTGAAGCTGCAGGAGATTCCATCATCCTGCACTACATGGATGACATCCTGGTGTGTGCCCCAAGTGATGACATGCTTACTCACACACTTGACCTGACAATCAATGCATTGGTTGCTGCAGGGTTCGAGCTCCAAGAAGAAAAGATTCAAAAGATGCCACCTTGGAAGTACCTGGGCCTTGAAATTGGAAAGCGGACCATTGTGCCGCAAAAATTGACTATCAAACATGATATCAAAACCTTAGCGGATCTCCATCAACTTTGTGGATCCTTAAATTGGGTGAGACCTTGGCTAGGCATTTCCACTGAAGACCTAGCCCCCCTTTTCAATTTGTTAAAAGGGGGAGATGACCTTAGTGCTCCTAGGACCCTCACCCAGGAAGCGAAAACCGCACTGGAGAAAGTTCAGGAAATCATGTCTACTAGACAGGCCCACAGGTGCCAGCAGGGTCTCCCCTTCAAATTTATCATCTTAGGCAAATTGCCACATCTCCATGGTATGATTTTTCAGTGGGAAACTGTCCAGGCAAAGAAAAAGGACCAGGTCAAAAAAGATCCCCTCTTAATTATAGAGTGGGTCTTTCTCAGTCACAACAGGTCAAAAAGGATGACAATGCCACAAGAGCTGATGGCAGAATTGATCCGGAAAGCAAGGATACGGATCAGAGAATTGGCAGGGTGTGACTTTGACTGCATTTACATTTCCTTAAACCTGAAATCAGGCCATTTGTCTCAAGCAATGCTAGAGCAATTTTATCAAGAGAATGAAGCCTTGCAATTAGCCCTAGATAGCTACACAGGCCAAATTTCAATTCACAGACCGGCCCACAAAATTTTCAACTCAGATGTTCAGTTTTCATTATCACTGACAAGTATTCAGAGCAGGACACCTCTAAAAGCACTGACAGTTTTTACTGACGCGTCTGGTGCATCTCACAAGTCAGTGGTAACTTGGAAAGATCCCCAAACTCAACAGTGGGAAGCAGATATTGCCAAGGTGGAAGGATCACCCCAAATTGCTGAGTTGGCCGCTGTAGTCAGAGCTTTTGAGAAGTTTCCCGAGCCTTTAAATGTGGTTACTGATTCAGCCTATGTTGCAGGTGTAGTGTCTAGGGCAGAGAATGCTGTGTTGCAAGAAGTTTCCAACATTCCTTTATATGAATTACTTTCTAAGTTAGTAAGAATTATTTCTGGCCGAGAACACCCATTTTATGTAATGCATGTTAGGTCACACACAGACCTGCCGGGGTTCATTGCAGAAGGTAACCGGAAAGCTGATGCCCTTGCGGCTACAGCCAAGATGGCCCCGCTCCCAGAGGTATTCCAACAAGCAAAGATCAGTCATCAATTTTTTCATCAGAATGCACCTGCCTTGGTTCGACAATTCCATCTGAAGCACAAACAAGCCCAAGCCATCGTAGCCACCTGCCCTTCTTGTCAAAATCAGTCACTACCTACCTTAAGTGCAGGTGCAAACCCTAGGGGCTTGCAGAGCTGCGAAGTGTGGCAGACAGATGTAACCCACATCCCATCATTTGGCAGATTTAAATATGTCCACGTCTCCGTGGATACCTTTTCTGGTGCCATCTATGCTTCTGCCCACACAGGGGAGAAAGCCAGTGAGGTAAAGAAGCATTTCATGCAAGCCTTTTCCACATTAGGAATCCCTAAGGTCATCAAAACAGACAATGGCCCAGCGTACAAGTCCAAAGACCTTCAGAGCTTCCTGCAGCAATGGGGAATAGAACACAAAACAGGCATCCCCTATTCCCCGACAGGCCAAGCTGTGGTGGAGAGAGCCCATCAGAACCTAAAAAAGGTTCTTCACCGACAACGTGAAGTGATGAAAACAGAGACCCCTCAAATCCAGCTGTCCAAAGCGCTGTTCACACTGAACTTTTTGAACTGTACCTTTGAAAACCTTAACCCACCTATTGTAAGACATTTTAATGAGAACAGTCAGCACAAATTAAAAGTCCGTCCGCCAGTCCTCATAAAGGACCCTGAAACTTGGAAAATAGAGGGGCCCCATGAGCTCGTAGTCTGGGGTAGGGGATATGCGTGCGTATCCACTCCCTCAGGCTTGAGATGGATCCCCTCCAGGTGGGTGAGACCGTACATTCCTAAGGTGTCAAAGGACAAAGCTGCAACACAGGTAGCCAGTGCCTGCTGGAGGAGGAAGCGCCGTCAGACTCTTTAAAGTTAAATTGTTGTTACCTGGACCTTATCCCTAACATTTTTTATTTTCAGTTTTAGCGTTTTCCTTTGATCTGAACTCAGCCCTGGTGTCATCAGAATGAGCCCCATCCTTCCGTTGCTTCTATTGACAGCCGTCCATCCAGGTCAGATGTGGATCGTTCCACAACCCCAAGCAAATGTGTGGACCACCCTCGCCAGAGTCCTCAACCAAGACCACATTTGCCTGTCAGCCTCTTCTGTGTCTGACCCGATGTCCACTTGCCTTGTGGGGATCCCATCTAAATACGATGAATTTCCGCCAACATTAGCTGCTCCCCTTCCCCCAGTATATAATCCGTTATCCCCTTGGTCAAAATTAATTGATAGACAAGCAGTAGCAGAAAAAGAACCCCAAGAATTTGAACTCCTTGGTTCTGCCAAGGCATTCTATTGTGTTCAGTTTACGTTTACACCAAACGATCAAGTAGATTTGTACCATGAAGTCAAACAGTTTAAAGTGAATTATACAGCAAAAATTTGGTGTAAGAAAATTTCCCAAGTAGGAATACCTTCTACCCCTGATAATAAGCCCCGTGCCCTTCCTAAGGGGTTTTTCCTCATTTGCGGGGACAGGGCATGGGCAGGCATCCCCTCTCGTCTAATCGGAGGTCCATGCACCATTGGAAAGCTGAGCTTGTTTACACCCAACAAAACCCAAATCATGGATTGGCGAACCAAAACCAACACCCGCAATTCGGCCCGCAAAAAGAGAGATTTAAGGAATCTGGACCCAAATTGCGATTCTGTAATTGTACATTGGTCCAAACCAAAAGGAGTTGCGATCACCGTGTTTTTGCCATGGGTGTCTGCAGCTAAAGCTCTAGGCGAACTATCACATCTAGAGTGTTGGGTTGCTAAACAGGCCAATATTACATCAGCTGCACTTTCAGACCTCCTGGCAGACGATGAAACAACAAGGCAAGCCACCCTACAAAATCGGGCTGCAATTGATTTTCTCCTCTTGCTACATAACCATCGTTGTGAGGAGTTTGAAGGTCTCTGTTGCCTGAATCTGTCATCTAAAGCTGAAAATGTCCACAAAATCATCGGGAAGATGCAACAAATGGTCCAAGACATCAAGCAAGAAACAGCGGACTGGATGGATGGACTCTTTCAGGGATGGGGACTCTCGGGCTGGGTCAAATCCATTTTGAAATCTGTATTTTTAGTTTTGCTTGTTCTTCTTGTTATTTTGATCAGTTTTGGGATCATCAAGAGCATTGTGACCAAACTGATCTCGAAAGCTATTTCCCCTTTAGAGGTCAATCAGGTGACTGTTCCCACCTCTTCTGAGGAAGGGACAGAAACCTCTGCAGAATTTACCAAACAGCCTTGGTTTGCTGATGCTTGATAGCACTCCGAGCTGAAATTTAATGTTTAGGTGCCTCTTCCTTTTTTATTTAAACGAAAAGAGGGAGATGTTGTAGTGGGTTCTTATATTTTGTAATACTTTGAAGTAGTTGGTTTTGTATCCCCATGTTTTTCCCAAATGGTTTATCCCAGACTGTACCCCCCCCCCCTCCTCTTCCCTCTACTTGTGTTATCCCTTTCCTGGGATAAGATCTCCAAAACCCCCACCCTGGCTCTCTGTCAGTCACCTGGACATCCCAGCCCCCTACCTAGAAGTTTCGGTCCAAGTTGTCGAGTGATTAGCCAGGGGCCAAGGGTCAACCCCCCAAGTCCTGCCCCATACGCTGTTTTGTATGTCTATCCCCCCAGCACCCATCCCCCAGAGATACCTATTGGTCAGTAGGATTTTATCTATGTTAGTTTCCTCCCCCCTTTAAATGTAAGCTCCGAACATCCCCCAGCGCTCTCGGCAGGAGACCCCTGGGGTATAGGAGCTCCCTCGGGACTCCTTAATAAAACCTTGGAATACCCCCTGCTGGGAGTCGGCCCCTTTCCTCTTCCACCGACGTCTCGGTCGTCTCTGCTGCAACGAAGGCAACCAGCCTGAGTGCCCTCAGCACCCTCGGGGCACAGAGAGTGTCTCCCTGCAGTCGGCCGTGGTGGGGCTACCCCCCCCACTCTCTGCCGACCCGGGTAAGGCCCAGGGACTGGAGAGGCTTGCAGAGAGACTGGGACAGAGTCAGAAAATAAACGGCCCCTTTTTTCTCTTTCACCTTGAGAATGGTGTGAGCGTGTGTTCTTTTGTGTCCTATAGCGACAGGTGATGGCTTCTAACATAGCAGGGAGAGTGAAGAATGCACCCCCAGTGCAAATTAGGCTTACAGAAGGAAAACAACCAGTTAGGGTCAAGCAGTACCCTTTGAGAAAGGAAGACAGAGAAGGGATTAGCCCAGTAATCGAACAATTTTTACAGATAGGGCTATTAAAAGAGTGTCAGTCTGAGTTCAATACTCCTATTTTACCTGTTAAAAAGCCTGATGGATCATACCGAATAGTACAAGATTTAAGAGCTCTTAATAAGATAACTGAGGATTTATACCCAGTGGTTGCCAACCCCTACACTCTATGAACTCATTTAACATCTGAAATAACATGGTTTACTGTTTTAGATTTGAAGGATGCTTTCTTTTGCCTTCCTCTCCATTAAGCCAGCCAGAAAATTTTTGCATTTGAGTGAGAAAACCCCAAAACTGGACGCAAAACCCATCTCACATGGTCAGTTCTACCACAGGGATACAAGAACTCCCCTACGATTTTTGAAGAACAACTAACAAAAGATCTGGAATCCTGGGAAGCTCCATCAGAAGAAGGACAGCTGTTACAGTATGTGGACGGCCTCCTAGTAGCTACCAAAACTCAAAGAGGCATGTTTGGAGTGGATGGTAAGCGTCTTAAACTTTTTGGGCCTACAGGGGTATTGAGTAACCCAGAAGAAAGCCCAGGGTAAGCAGTTATTTATTTGGGCTACAAGGTTAGTGCTGGACAAAGAACTTTAGGATGGGATCACAAGGAAGCAATATGCCAGACCCCAAAGTCCCAAACAGTAAAAGAACTGAGAACCTTTTTGGACATGACCGGGTGGTGCAGGATGTGGGTTTATAATTACGGACTGTTAGTCAAACCCCTATATGCCTCGATTATGGAAGGAAAGAGAGACTGAGACATAAACTTTAAGGAATTTAGAGATTTTAGAGAAGCTAAGATTTTAGTTAGAGATAAGCTTTATTTGAGTTAAATAAATGGGCAGGCCTTGATAAAGTTAAGAGTTAGCAGTTAACTAATAATTGATTGCTTGTCAACACAATGTTTAGTTAGGTGGGTTTATAATGAAGAATATAGAAACTGATAGATAGCTTTTAGGAACTTGAAACAATTGTAGGCCTCCTCTGTTCTGAAGCCAATTGAAGACAGGAATGGGAGTTCTACCAAGGGTTCATTTGTCATATTTGCATTGAAAAGGTAGAAAGGTCAGAACAAGGAAGACTTCATTTACTTCCTCATTTTGGGACCCCTCCTCATGAAAGGGACCACTGACCCATTTCAAGGAACAAACTGCACATGCTTAATAGCTTTTGAACTAATTACCATATGAAGCAGGGATGTACCAGAGTTATGAATATGCATTTGTATTTTGGGTATTCAATACTTGTATAGATAAAAGGACTCTGTAATCCCGTATAAATTGTGGTGTGTATTTGGGAGCTATCCCGCACGCTGCCTGGCGTGGTAATAAACATACACTTTCTAACTTTACACTGTTAGAGTTTTTGTCCGTCACAGTTGGATATCGGTACTAGATCAATATCCATATTTTTAATAAATCAAGACCTCCAATGGACGAAAGAAGCAACACAAGCCGTTGGCCAACTGAAGAAGGCCCTCATGTCAGCTCCAGCCCTGGGACTTCCAGATGTGAGTAAACCATTCTTTTTGTTTTCTCACTAAAAGCAGGGAATTGCTTTGGGAGTATTAGCACAAGATCTGGGCCCGTACCACAGGGCAGTTGCCTACCTCTCTAAGCAGCTGGATGCAGCGGCTAAGGGATGGCCAGGATGCCTCAGAGCTGTTGTGGCAGTGGCAGTGAACATCCAGGAAGCACGCAAGTTCACCCTGGGCCAGAAGATGACTGTGCTAGTGTCCCACACAGTGTCTGCAGTGCCAGAAGTAAAGGGGGGTACATTGGCTCTCCCCACAGAGATTCTTGAAATACCAAGCCATAATGGTGGAACAAAATTATGTAAAAATTGTGGTAACTGACATTGTGAACCCAGTTTCTTTCCTCAGTGGTAGTATGGGAGAACCGGTGATCCATGACTGCCTGGAGACTATCGAAGCTATCTACTCCAGTCACCCAGATTTAAAGGACACCCCTCTTGAGGACACTGAGACCTGGTTTACTGATGGAAGCAGCTACGTCATCAGCGGAAAAAGGCATTCTGGGTATGTGGTTACCACAAGTCGAGAAGTAATAGAGTTTGGATCATTAGCAACCAACACCTTGGCACAGGAGGCTGAAATAATCTCCTTAACCCAGGCTTTAGAGCTGGCAAAAGGAAAGAAAATCAATATTGAGGTATGCATTTGGGGTGGTTCATGCACATGGAGCCATCTGGAAGGAAAGAGGACTGTTGAACTCACAAGTAAAAAGCATTAAACATGCACAAGAGATAATAGAACTGTTGGAGGCAGTCCAGCTACCTGAAAAGGTAGCCATCATGCACATCAAGGTGCACCAAAAAGTGAGCTCTGAATTGAAGGAACTGAGCTGGCGGACAGAAAGGCAAAAGAAGCAGCTAAAGGTGAGGTAATTGTTGAGACAGTTGAGGCAGCTGTAATCCCAGATGGAAAAATTACTATTGAAGGTAAGCCAAGTATTCGAGATTGCAATGCAAGATGTTTTCTATTACCATCTGTATGGCAGATTATCTTTTGTCAAGTGGGCAGTTTGCCTTATCTCTCTCTTTGAGTGACCACAATCACTCCTCCCTTGGGAGGGGACATCTGCTGATAACAGACTATTAAATGTCAGTGCATGACTGATAAGAACTATAACATCCCATTGTGAGATGCTCCGCCCAGAGAGAGGAGCCAAGCATTGCTACCCAGATATAATCCAGAGGTTTTGAGACACCAGCGTGGCTTTCTCCACTAGATTCCCCAGAAGAACAGCAGCTGTCTCTTCTTCCACTGGATCTTTGGAGGAAGAATACATCCTTCTCTACAAGACCCCCTTGCTCCAACAGAACCACACCTGACACTTCAAAAAGACTGCAGCCACATTTCCAATTAGACTGCTACCAACACCCTGACCCACAGGGTGTCAGGTTGGGTTCTGACTCTGTCAGTGTTGTTCTAGTGTACTGCATTGTTTTGGGTTTTTTTCTTCCCTATTAAAGAACTGTTATTTCCTGCTCCCATATTTTTGCCTCAGATCCCCTTAATTTAAAATTTATAGCAATTAGGAAGAGTAGAGAGAGTTTACATTCTCCATTTCAGAGGAGGCTCCTGCCTTCCTTAGCAGACTCCTGTCTTTCCAAACCAAGACACCAAGGTACAGTAAAAAAGAAAAAAGGCTTATTGAGAAAGAAAATGGAAGTTATAATCAAGAGAGGTGGGCTGTTACAGATGAAGGGAAAAGAAGGCTTGCGATCCCCTCTTATATGCTATCGTCATTAGTGAAAAAGGAACATAAGAAAGCACACTGGGGAATAGATGCCTTGTATAATTACTTGAAAGATAGAATCCTAGCCAGAAATTTGCAAGGTACAGTGATTCAGGCAACTTGCCAATGTAGCCTTTGCCTCCAAACTAATCCCAAAAATATTCCTAAACCAAAACTTGGGCAAATTGGAAAAGGATATGGACCTGGGCAGCAATAGCAAATTGATTTTTCAGAACTACCCAGGAAAGGGGGGTACCAATACCTATTGGTGTTAACAGATACCTTTTCAGGGTGGCCAGAAGCTTTCCTTACTAGAACTGCCAAAGCATGGCAGGTAACCAAAGCATTGTTACAAGAAATAATACTGTGTTTTTAATACCATGTTTTGGAGTCCCAGTCACAATGTCTTCAGATAGAGGGCCACATTTTATTTCAAAAATTAGGCAGCAAATTAGCCGCCATTTAGGCATAGACTGGGAACTTCATACTCCATATCATCCTCAGTCAAGCAGCCAAGTGGAGAAAATGAATTACTTAATTAAGCAGCAAATAGTAAGACTGGGACAAGAAGCGAAGTTACCTTGGCCTCAGGCTCTTCCATTAGCATTATTATGAATCCGGACCAAACCAAGAGTAAAGGAAAAATTGAGTCCCTTTGAAATACTGTATGGAAGGCCATATAGAATTCAAGAAGGGACAACACTCACTCAAGTAGGGGAAGAAACCCTACACAGATATATGGTGTCCCTAAACAAACAATTTAGAGAAATTTAGAAACGTGGCTGGGGCTCAAAGCAGAGAATTAGATGGACCAGTACATGATGTACAGCCTGGGGATTATGTAAATGTTAAGTCTTTTTCAGAGAAGACTCTGGAACCGCAGTGGGAGGGACCATTCCAAGTGCTCCTCACCACCTTTACTGCAATCAAGATTAGGGAACAAAGCTCCTGTATCCATCATTCCTGAGTGAAGAAGGCTCCCGAGGGACTCTGGAAAGTTATACCGGGTGACAATGAACTGAAATTAAAACTTTCTCAGGAAAATAAATAGGGTATGGATGAAATGATAAGCATAGTTTAAGAATAAAATTTTGTAGCTATAATGGACAATCAAGTAGGTGTAGCCTGGAGAGTTGTGGCATTTGTGATTATCACTATAGCCACAGCTAATGCAGTACCACTTACATTTAATGTAACAGGTATATATAAGTGCCAGGGGAAAGCCTATGACTCCGACTCCCATAAGTCTCTGGATCAGATGCTACAAGTTACAAATGCAACTGTGTGGGAAGGAAGAAATATTTGGGGATGTGAATATGCGTTTGTCCAGGATGGGTTTCATAAATTTTATCAAAAACCCATGAAACTTATTCAAATTGGTCCTGAGTGCTGTGACAAATGCTTAACCAATTCTCCAGAGTTTAGACTCAAAATAGAAGGTTGTGCAATCAACGATTCTAAGATTGATTATAGTATAACTCAATTTTGTACTGCTTCCCAAATAGATAGGGTTAAAATAACTCAACCAGTACCAACACTGTGAGAAACCATGACTACTCAAATCACTCTAGAACCCATGGTTCCCATAATTACCAAAATTGGACCATATGCTGTTAAGAAGACCGGAATTCAAAAATTGCTAATTAATCCAAAGTGGTCATTAAAACAGGTAGAGATGGCAATGCAAGTGAATGCCTCTGCCATTTGGCCCAAGTGTGCTCCATTTTTAAGGACCTCTTTTATGGATTGGACCACCTGGCTGCAGAAGCATATGCCTTATAGATCCAGAAAGAAGAAAGACCTGACTGGATTATTTGGAATGGGACTAGAGGTTCTAAATACAATGGATTCAGAAGTATTAATGAACAAATTGACAGCACTTGGTGGTGATATGGTTAAATTGCAAAAACCCTTACAATCTTCCTTGTTAGCATTAGGTACCAGCCAGTGGAAATTGTCCAAAATATTACCAGAATGGGAAAATATGGAAGAGTGAGATCATCAATTGATAATTGATATTTTAGGCACAGCTAGCGAAAACATTTCTTTGGCTTTTGGGTGTACACAGGCACAATTATGGATGCAATCAGTGGCGGCCTCAATCATTAGGGACGGGGAATAAGGCATATTCCCTGCTGAAATTTGTAAAGTTGTTTGGGATAATGCCTTGGATTTAGAAAAAGAGCTTCATCCCTGGTGGATTTTAGTTAATTTTACTTGTGATCCCATGACAAGTATGGTAACAGCTTTTGTTTTAACCATATATGATGCATCAGTAAGTTTGATATATCCAATTGTTCCTTTAGGTCCAAATCATGAGGGGACCATACTGTATCCTTTTGAACACAGAATGTGGGCACAAAAGGTCGAAGGAATGTGGCAAACTATTAACTTAGAACCCTGCTTAATGAGAGAACAATTTGGATTTATATGTGAAGGCAATGTAAATGATGATAAAGATATTTGTTTATATACAGAGCAAAGCATTTGTCACTTTGAAATGCATCCCATTAACCAGATAACCTCGCTTGTGTATACAGGACAAGGTTGTGTCTGCCTCAGAACTGCATGCCCCACTATAATGGTGGATGAGATTACTGTGAATGAAACTCAATTTAACTTGTGCATTTGTAACTTTGTCAAAATTGAGGGATGTGATTTTTCCTATCAGGCACCTTTCGGCTCATACCAACATATAAAGGCAAATTTGATTACTGTCCAAGAAATATCACCCGTGCCTATGGGTATGAACTTAGCTTTGGTTACCCAATTGTTGAAACATCATTAATTAAAAAGAATTCTTAAAGAAATTAAAGATGAAGGAAGGAAAACTTTGATTACAATACACCATGACACAGAGACTATGCGGAAATTATTTAAAAGATTAGAAGAAGGCCCATCCCAACATTGGTTGGATGGGCTCTTTGGGTAGTCTCCAAAAGCAACCGGCTTGCTCAATACCTTAGTTCATCAATTATTGTTTTGCTTATCTTAGTCGGTATAAGTTGAATTTTGTCTGTTATAGTACTTGTTTGGAATTGGAGAGTGTTGTGGCAAGTAGCAGCTTTAACTTCAATATCAAGAGCATATGGTACAGTGTGGCATTTTCAGGCAACCCCAACAAGGGAAGAGATGAGAATCTTGATTCCATGTTTCAGAAGGCTGATTTATTATTTTATTATAATTTTATATTATAAGAAAATTATATACTAAAACTATACTAAAGAAAGAGAAAGGAGACATCAGAAAGCTAGAAAGGAATGATAATAAAATCATGTGACTGCTCACAATCTTGACACAGCTGGACCCGTGATTGGTCATTAATTAAAAATAATTCACATGCTGGGTAAACAATTCTCCAAATCACATTCCAAAGTAGCAAAACATGGAGAAGCTGAAGCTTCCCAGCTTCTCAGGAGAAAAAAATCCTGGCAAAAGATTTTTCAGAAAATATGTCTGTGACAGTACAGTTCTAAGAGACACCTACCGTGCAGCTTTGCGAGATGAAGAAGGATCTGTATATTAGTAAAAGAATTTACTAACTTTGAAGAAGGAGTGGGGAATGAATCATGATTTTAAAGGGTTAAGATTTTAGCTGAGGGTTAGAACCAATTCATATTGAAGTTAGATACACCAACGATAGGGAAATGATTATGAGATGCTTAAGCTAAAGCTAATTGTTATATTATGATCTCATTTGTAGAAGGAAGTGGAGGAAGTGAACCATTATAGGAACATATTGAAACCAGTAGAACAATGCCCAGCACCTGGACTCTATGTCAATCCATCACAAAGCAGGGGGCCTTGGATCATGCCAGAGGGTCACAGAGACCTGATGAAGACCTTCCTGACTTCATCCCTGGGACCACTGACCCAATTAGAGACCACCAATGTCGTGAACGGCGGAAGAAATGCCTCACACAATATGCGTGGATGGCAAATCCCAAAGTTTATTGAAAGCTCACACATATTTATATTGGTGTTAATGAAGCTTATACATATTGCAAAAGCTGAGCTCATTATTGGTTAAAGCACACTTAGATCAACCACACCTACTTCTATGCTCTAATGATTATTTTGTTTCTATGTTTGCATTCTTCTAGCTTCTCTACCTAGGATATCTACATTTTCTGGCAAGCGATTTTCTCCCCTGTCTTCCCGTTTCAGCAAAGGTCACTATGACCTTTGTCAGTGATTGGACACCGGTTACATAATCCCCAGCTTGTTTCCCCTATCCTTATCCATCGGTATCACATCGAAATGTCCTTTCTCAGCTAACCAATTATCCAAAAAGCTCTCCACATTTCCCCCGTTTTTCTGTTGAACAAGCATGGTTTGATTAAATGCGGTAGTTATCATCTTTCGCACCATATTCTGTAAGCATACACAAAAACATGGCAAGACTAATATTAACAACAAAGCTACAATAGCTACTACAATGCTAACCTTAACAATAGAACGTAACCATGACCCTAAGCTTAAAGATTTGAGCCATCCATCAATACCAAGGCCTGATTCTACCTGTAAATTCCCAGTTAACCTTCGTAACTCAGAGAGCTGTGAGTGAACAGACTGTGCATGATCAGAAAGATTCATGCAACACATGCCCTCAAATTCATCACAGCCATGGCCTTGTGCAAGTAAAAGAAAATCAATTGCAGCTCTATTTTGAAGTATCGCATGGCAAATAGAATCTACATCAAGCAAAAGACTAGAAATTGCTAAAGAAGTTGCATTTGTTTGTTTAGCAAGCCAACACCCTAACCTATTTAAAATAGCATGAGCACGTGCTGCTGATATCCCTGGAGCTAAGAAGGATGCTGCAATTATGGCTGCTGGGGACCAAAACTTTACATCATCCCGGCAGTCGGCTGCAAATGCATGAGCCATTCGTTTGCTTCTACGATGGCGGCGGCTCATGTTCAGTATCATGGACATGTTAGGTGTAAGTAGAGACAGCCGTCTAAGTGTACATGGTCCCCCGTGCAGCATTGATAGGATACCGGCCCAAGCACGGTCCCCACATATCAGGAAATATCCTGCTGGCAATTGAATAGGGTCATTTGATGAGACTGACACTCTCTTTGTTGTATAATTGCACCAGGCCGATGCATTTCGGTAGACAGCCATGCTAAAAGTTACAACATTAGAATGGTTCTTGACTGACAGCAGGCTTCTATGGTTAAAATGAATGCATGCATCTGCCATCACTGACCCTAACAACTCCAACTCTTGGGGTTCCTGTGGTGCTATAGGAAAGTGGGAAATCCACTGATCCCAATTATCCACACTCGTCCTAGCATTGCTGACCTTACAAGTTGGTACATGTAAAGGGCATGGCCAGGGATCTGCTGGTAATCCAACCAAACAAGTTGTGAATGGATTGCCAGGAGAAGATAATGACAGGCAAATAGTCTCCTGTTTAGTCAAGTTTGCCAGGGTGACCCATATGTTAGTCTTGGGCTGAGGTGGGGCCCATGCCTGATAGTCTACGCCGTCCACAAAAGGAGCAGAAATTAATAAATCAACAACATAAAGTTTCCATCTCATCCTGATTTTTCCAGGCACTTTTTTGGACCACTCGGCCATCATATCTGCCACAAACTCTTAAGAATATCTCTTCTTTCTCAGCTTCAGCTTCTTTAGGTTCTTCAGACAATCCTCCCAGACTTGGTTGGGATCCTGACCTCCCAAAATAGGACCTATCACATTCGACTGTGACAGAGGAATATTTCTACCACACTTAGTCTGCAAAATACAGGACTGAGATATCCCCAAAACACGTTTGACTAAATGTTGTATTTCCCATCTAAACCATGCAAGGATTTTCTGTTCTGGGGACTCATACAACTGTAACCCTTGGAAACCAGGTAGTCCTGTGAACAATTTCAGATCTCTCTGCCAAGAGTTAAACCGCCAATAGAAATTACAGCTTTCACACCACAATTCAGCTAATCGAGTTTGGTGTACCCACTTAGTTTCCTGACAACCTCCACAGAAAAGCAGTACCCATGCAGTACAACGTCTATCTTGACACTTAATACAAGCTAAATCCCTAGGCCCTTCAGATTCAAAATCAGAAAGCATCGAATACAAGCTTAATATGTTATCAAGAGATTTGCACCGATCAACTGCTCGATCGATGGCAGCATCACACTGTCCTTTCAGTTTAAGAAGTATCAGTCGAAGGATGATCAGCAGCTTCGTCTCCACCCGCTGATGATCCTCTTCGCCCAGCTGATCGAGGTGTTCCATCAAACACAGCTGCTCGGGTCCATTTAGCAGGTACCCACAGAGATCCTGTAGGGGTAGAAACACAAAGATATCCGCGGCCCCAATATAACACCTTAGCAGGACCTTGCCATTGTCCTGTTTTGGGATCCCTGTATCTCACCCATACATCTTTCTTTACACCATCTGTTTCATGTACATAGTGACAAATCACAGCAGGAACCTTATTTTCCCCAAAAACACACAGGTGGTTCAAAACAAACAAACACTTTAACAATCTCTCTTGTGGCTCTCTGGTATCCCTATATTTACTCAGATATCTTTTCAAGGTACCATTTGCTCTCTCCACAATCTCTTGCCCTGTAGGAGAATTGGGGAGGCCTGTTATGTGTTCTATCCCCCACATCTGCAGAAACTGCTTTATTCTTTTGCTACTGTAAGCAGGCCCATTATCTGTCTTGATGCGCTGTGGCACTCCCATTACTGCAAAACAACTGCTGAGATGTCTCTCTACCTGCCCTGCTTTCTCACCAGTCTGTGCTGTGGCCCATATAAAATGACTGTAAGTGTCTATGGTAACATGTACATACTTCAACCTCCCAAACTCTGCTACATGTGTGACATCCATCTGCCAGGTCTCATTTGTGCTCAGCCCTCTCGGGTTAACTCCCAGTCCTAAACCACAGCCTCCATTATGATGACTACATATAGGACAGGCTTTGACTATTGCCCGTGCCTCCTCCATAGGTATTTGAAATTCTCTATGAAGGCCTTTTGCATTCTGGTGGAACATGGAGTGTGCCTCCCTGGCTATGGTTTGCTTGGGAATCGGAGTTGCTTGTGTGATTGAGACTAATTTATCTGCTCCCATGTTACCTTCTCCCAGACCAATATCCCATTTGTGACTTCTGATATGGATAACACAAAAGGAATGCTTTCTTAGCTTAATTGCTCTCTGCAGTTGCATAAACAGCTCATGTAACCTCCTGTTCTGAACCTCTTTTATAGAGGCATCCTCTATTTCCTCACACATGCCTGCAACATACAAAGAATCTGTTACAATGTTAAGAGGTCCAGAGAAATGTATCATGGCCCATACAACAGCCAATAGCTCCATCGTTTGCAAAGTGTCCAACTCAGTAGCTCGGAGTATATGATGATGCCATTGTCCCTTTTCTCGCCAGGTCACTGCAGCAGTTTTGGATTTTCTTCCTGCATCTGTGTAGACAGTTATAGCATCCGATAAGGGCTTTAGTGATCTCTTTGGACACTGAATCCAACCCCACTGTCCTATCCAATTCAATGGTACATTGGGGATATCATCAGTGGCAGTCACACTACCGGCTCCCAACAGGGCCTCTTGTAACTCCATACTGTTTGCCAGATACCAGGTTAATGTATCTTTCTTCATTGGTATTTGTATCTGATCAGGTTCCTTTCCCATAATCTGTATTGTCCGTTCACGACCCTTTTTGAGCAGATCAGCTAAAATCTCAATTTTCTGAAGAAGGGTTTTATGTTGTTGAAGTGGAGGAGATATCCATTCCAACGCCCATATCTCCCCCGTTTTTCTGTTATGCTGAGTAAGTGCACCCAGTAAAAATTTTGGTCCACACCAAACTGTCAGCTGTAGAGGGAGATCAAGCTCATGTCTCCGAACACTGCCTTGTATAACACAGTCCAATATCTGCTGCAGTGTCTCAACCTGTTCAGGGGTTATACGAACAGGCCGTGCTGGATCAGTTCCCTTTAACAAAGGTCGAAGTTCATCCAACAGTTCATTAGGGATACCAACAATGGGGCGTAGCCACTGTAGGTCCCCCAGTAATTTCTGAACATCATGCAATGTATGCAATTTAATGTTTAATTGCAATTTCTGAGGGGTAACAATTTGATCAGTAAGTGTCCACCCCAGATACTTCCACAGTGCAGATAACTGAATTTTCTCAGAAGCTACAGTCAATCCATAGAGCTTCAAAGCATCATATATTGCCTGAATTTGTTGACCTGCAAAAGGTTCTGGTTGTGCAAATAAAATATCATCCATGTAATGGTAAATGATTGTGTCAGGCCAGGCATGCCGTAAGGGTTGTAAAGCTGCATCGACATAAAGTTGACACAAGGTGGCGCTGTTCCGCGTGCCCTGTGGTAAAGATACCCATTCAAATCTCTTGTCCGGCTACCCTCTGTTTAAAGCCGGCAGAGTGAATGCAAACCTCCGAGTGTCTCGAGGATGCAGAGCAATAGTAAAGAAACAGTCCTTCAGATCAATAATCAAGAGTGGCCAGTCCCTTGGTAGCATAGCCGGGTTAGGTAATCCGGGTTGTAAGGCTCCCATAGGTTCCATCTGTTCATTCACAGCTCGCAAATCATGTATTAAGCGATATTTTCCCAACTTCTTTTTAATCACAAAGATGGGCGTGTTCCATGGACTTGTTGACAACTGTAAATGTCCTTGTTTATATTGTTCATATACCAGTATGTGAACCTGTTCGAGACTCTCCCTTTTTAAAGGCCACTGCTTAACCCATACCGGAACGTCCGTGGTCCAGGTTAATGGGATTGGGAAAGTCCATGCAATGGCCTTTAGCCCAAAGGGTGTTCATTTGTCAGGACTACACCCATCTGAGCCAGAATGTCCCGACCAATAAGGCACTGCACTGTAGGAGGCAAAGGTACAACTGACAAAACACCCCGCACAGTTTTGTCCTCAATAGTCACAGATAGCATGGGTGTTTTTCTTGCAAGTGTCAGGCCTCCAACTCTGGTTACTGGCATCGTGGTTGACTGCAATGGCCAATTGTGGGGCCAAAAATCTGGACTCACAATGCTGGAGTCTGCGCCAGTATCTAATAATCCTACCAAGGTTTGCTTTTCACCCTGATAATCCAAAATTACAGTGCGCTTTGGTCGTTCATTTAAGTTCATTGTTAAAAGAGCAAGGCCTCCAGTGGATCTGAATCCATGCTCTCCTCTGGACTGTGCCTGACGAGGGGGTACAGTTTTAGCCAACTGTTGCAAAGGAATCAATTGAGCTATCCTTTGTCCTTTTTCAATTCGCATAGGTGGAAAAAGAGTATGCACCATAATGGAAATCTCCCCTGTATAATCAGCGTCTATTATTCCAGATAAAACAAATAATCCCATCATTGTAGCCGAGGAACATCCTAAAAGCAAAGCTCCCATAGGTAATCCATCAATAATGTGCGGTCCCTTCACTCCAGTTGGAACCTTTTCTGGGTGAATAGTCATCAAAGTCACTGTTGCTGCGGCTGCCAGGTCCAATCCAAGGCTCCCGGTGGTGGCGGGCTGGAGGCAGGTTGAGCTGAAGCGGTGACAGCTGCTACTTGTGTCTGGGCGCGGCGGCTGGTGGGTGCGCTGGCTCTGCCATTTCCCGAGCGGCGTCTGCAGACTCCGGTGTTGTGGGTATCCAGGCGGCAATTGTTACACCAAACACTGACGGTGGGACAGTCCCGTCGCATATGCCCCATTCCTCCACACCGGTAGCATTTGAATCGGCCAGTCGATGGAGCTCGTGGAGCATTTATTGCTGCTGCCTGGAGCAGGGCAAGGGCCGCCAGCATTTGGTTCTGAGAAGACTCTGCCTGCTTCTGTAACCCGACCCCTAGCTCTTTAATAGCATCTACTAACATTGCTTGTGATCCCAGCGGAACATTCGCTAATCATTCTAAAGCTTCCTCTATAGACCAATTAGCTCCCAGGGTATTTAACACATTCTTGGTAGGCTGATTGCTGTTTTGAAGTGCGCATTGCTTTAGCAAGGTCCCTTTAATGAATTCAGGGACTCCTGCCCGTTCAATAGCGTTGGCTACCCTATCTATAAAAGCTCCGAATGACTCTTCTTTACCTTGCTTCATGCCCATGTAAGAAGGAATTCCTCCCGGATCCTTAATTCTATCGATAGCTAAACGTGCCAACCGCATAGCCTCCCTGCACTTTTCAGGACCAATTAATGCTTGTGCCTCCGTTCTAAGAAAAGGCCTGAACCCCATTAACTCCTCCAGGGTCACCCCATATAACGGGTCCCCTGGTTGCCGTACTATTGCGACACATTGCTGACAGATCGCGTGCCAATGTGCGTTGAACAGAAGCTGTTGGTGCTGAGTAAAAATGAGCCGTATTAACGCCCTGCAATCTGCCGGCAGCAAAACCTGAGTGCCCCAGATGTAATCCAGCATTTGTCTTGTGGGTTCACTGGTTACTCCAAATTGACTAACCGTGGATCATAACTGTGATAACAGTTTCCAATCCAAAGCAGTTATTGTAGCTTGGAACCCTCCCCCCGCCAGGGGAGAATAAACTACCGGGCAGGCCATTTCCATAGCAGCTGATACCGCCTCCTCATCCCCCGTGTCCATGAGTTCTTTAGCTACCGCCGCCCATGCCTCCCTTCGCTGCTGTGCAACGGCCCTTGCGGAGGAGGTGTAGGGCTTGACACCGGGACAGGCGGCGCGGACGGCACGTCTGGAGGACACGCGGGGGGGGGGGGGGGGGGGGGGGGGGGGCTGCTGCCTGAAGCAGGAACTGATAGCGGCGGGGAGCTGTTGTCTGGAGCGGGAACTAGGGTCGGCGGGGAGCCGCCGCTTAATGTAGATGCCGGTGCCGGCAGGGGACCGCCGTATGAGGCAGAAACCGAAGTCGGTGAGGGGGTGCCACTTAAAACAGGCACCGAAGCTGGCGGGGCCGTGCTGCTTAGCGCAGGCGCCGATGGGGGTGGGGAACTGCCGTTTAGAGTAGAAGGCGATGCTGGTGGCAGATTGACTGTGGGCGTAACAGGAGGCAGCGGGAAACCAAACCAGTCCCCATAACTCCTGTTCCTTTCATGAGCTGCACTAGCCTGCTGGGCAGCTCTTTCCTCTGCCTGGTATTTCAGCAATTCATCATGCACGACTCGCCATAACTTTCCCAACTTTCTCGCGGTCTTATCATCATCTATGACTGCCTGCCACAACTTATCCCCAAATATACGCCACTCCGACAATTCATGCACCGTGTGCGGATTACGAAAAAGCCCCTGTGCACACCCATAAGCTAACAACCCAGGAAGCTCTTTCTGCAAATCTATACCCTTAACCCGACGCCCTCGTAAAAAGTCAGTAAATAAATCATATGCTGCTTGCCTTTCTTTATCCATGTTAAAGATAACAGCGCGCTTCTTGCAGCCCTTTCAGACTCCGGCAGCACGTCTCGGCCGGGGTCTCCTTTGAGGTCACCCGGGGCACTGCACTTTCCCTTTTTCAGCGGTGCTTTTGCCATCCTCAGCTGCGATAGGACCCAAACTCCGTTACTCCGCTCGACCGTGGCTACCGTTGAACGACATCCAGGGTCGCCATTTGTCGTGAACGGCGGAAGAAATGCCTCACACAGTATGCGTGGATGGCAAATCCCAAAGTTTATTGAAAGCTCACACATATTTATATTGGTGTTAATGAAGCTTATACATATTGCAAAAGCTGAGCTCATTATTGGTTAAAGCACACTTAGATCAACCACACCTACTTCTATGCTCTAATGATTATTTTGTTTCTATGTTTGCATTCTTCTAGCTTCTCTACCTAGGATATCTACATTTTCTGGCAAGCGATTTTCTCCCCCGTCTTCCCGTTTCAGCGAAGGTCACTATGACCTTTGTCAGTGATTGGACACCGGTTACATAATCCCCAGCTTGTTTCCCCATCCTTATCCATCGGTATCACATGGAAATGTCCTTTCTCAGCTAACCAATTATCCAAAAAGCTCTCTACACACCAACCCAATTCAAGAGAAAAATTGCGCACATGTGAAGGACTAATAACCTCATTTTAATACAAAGCGGGGATGGGAGGTGCTGGGGTTATGTATATGTATTATTTTGGGAAATAAATAAAAGGCAAAAATCCTTGCAAGATGCGGTCACGCATTTCAGAGACGACCCCGCCCCTGTTTTTAGCTGGCATAATAAACATATCACTTTCTAACTTTAACTAGTTAGAAAGCCTTTGTCCATGATTTTCAGTTTTAATGATTCACCTTGATATGCATTCTCAGGTAACTGGACAGTTTCTAACAGTTTCATTCTTTCTTGTGCATCTAAATCGCTCTGTGTGCATGCATATCTTGAGTTTGTCAGTTCTCAGTCTTTTGTGCAGAGGCATTTGTTGGTAGCGGTCTACACTGTATTACCTCTCTGTAAGTGGTGACAGTATACTCAGCATGTCTCTTTCTGCTGATGACATAACTGCTCTCATTGGTGAACCAGGTCTCTGCATTATGGGGGGGGGGTCTGATTGTTTTGCACAGACCAAACTTAGCCATTCCTTTTTTCATCAGAATGCTGCAGGTCTTTGTCGCACATTTGCTTTAAAGCAGCAACAAAGAAAGGACATTATTGCTGCTTGCCCTGATTGTCTACGTCATAATTTTGTGACAGGCTCACTGGGAATTAACCCACTTGGCCTACAAAGCCTCCAAATATGGCAAACTGATGTTACCCACTACCCTGAATTTGGTCATCTCAAATATGTTCATTCATCCATCGACACCTTTTCAGGTACATTATTTGCATCATGCCACACAGGTGAAACTACTAAAGATGCTTGCCACCTTTTTTTGGCTGCTTTTGCAACTTTAGGGGTTCTTCCACAGATTAAAACTGATAATGGTCCTGCTTATACTTCTCAATGACTTTCCTACTTTTTTGTCCTGTGGGGAATCTCTGGCATCCCTCACACCCCCACAGGACAAGCAATTATTGAACGTGCTCATTCAGTGCTTAAGCATCTTTTAGCTCAACAAAAAGGGGGAATGTACTCCAATGGAATGGCTACACAAAGCACTGTATGTTTTCAGTTTTTTAAATTGCTATGCTGATAGCAAAGTTCCCCCTATAATAAAACACTTTTCTACTTCCAAAGAAACATCATTAGACATAGGTAAAAAAATCACGAGTCCTCGTAACAGACTCAGAAAGTAGAAAAATCATAGGCCCATTTCCCCTTATTACATGGGGAAGGGGTTATGCTTGTGTTTCCACAGACACCAGTCCTTGTTGGGTTCCAGCCAAGAACATCAGACCCTTCATTGAACAGCCAGCTGATCAAAATACAGAAAAGGATTAAAAGATAAATCTTCCGTCCTCAGAGAACCAGTCAATCATACATCCAGAGGTGGTTGCAGGTCTGTTAACTTCCTTTCCCTGCTTGACCTGTCACATAGGGGATCATCAAGCGTGGACTCTGAGTGTCAAAGTTGTGGGTGCCTTTGGTATTGTGCATCTCATAAAAGAAGAGCTGACTGTCAGCATTGTGACCCTTTAAGGAGCAGTCAGAGTAATATACAAATTAAACAGCTGGTGTGTGGGCATCGATATGGTTTGCCTGAACATCAGGAATTATCAAGCAAGCAGTGGCTTGCTGTTAATAAGTTTTGTAGTGTTAGTTCTAACTCCTCCTGTAGTAGTAATGGGGAGCCCTCTATCGCCATTGCCTCAAGGTAATATTTGGCTTACTCTAAGAAAGGCTTTTTTAGTATTAGCGCTTCCTCCTGTTACTTTTACTTGGCCTGTTAATCAGCCAAAACCAAACGTATGGATAACTTTAGCCAATTTAACAGGACAAGATACTTTATGCTTGGCTACAGCCTCTCCTGAAAACCCATTTTCTACTTGTCTTGTTGGTTTACCTTTAGATACATGGCCACATCCCCCTTTGGCTCATATCCTTCATTTTAAAAATCATGCCAATGCTTGGGACCAATGGGTCCCATATCTCCCTCATACAACCCTTGAGCCGCAAGAATTAGAACTTTTGGGATCTGTAAAAGTGGGCTTCTGTGTTCAATTTAATTATTTTGGGGCCAAACAATCTAAAGCATGGAATGCTTCTTCAATCCAACCCATAATCAGAAATGAAATTGCCTGGTGTAATTACACCTTCACCAACATCTCTTGCTCTACTAATGCTCCATTATCATTACCAGCAGAAGTGTTTTTTATTTGTGGAGACAGAGCTTGGGCTGCTATTCTGTCACATATTAAGGGAGGCCACTTCAGTCTAGGGCTACTCTCTCTGTTACTACCCAACCCATCCATGATTTCACAACATAGATTTCCGCAGAAAGGGAAACACAGTATTCATGTGTTCACCCGTTTGCGATAATAACCTCGACTTTTGGTCAATACTGTGGTGTTGGACTGCTTCCTTCTTTGTTCCAGGAGTAGCATTTGGAAAGGCTTGTTAAACAGACTAGGCTGCTGGTTAGCTCGCTGTGGTGGTTTTGCATGGGAGGCACTCATGGAAGTGATACAAAGAGAAGCTGCTAGCAGTTTCCTCTGTGTCTGACAAAAAAACCCAATCAGTAATTAGCTTTGAGAATTGACAATCTGTTAAATCCCCAGGAAAGCTGATACGCCTCTGTGAACACCCATGTAGAAAAACCAAAAAATCCCGGGAAATCCTTCTTTCTCTTCTGGTCGGCAAAGAGGTAACAAGGACCCCGTCTTGGCCGGGGCCGGGCTGGGTGGCCCCTGCCGCGGGGCTGGGCCCCCTTCCTAGGGAGCCCGCCAGCCGCTCCCTCCCCCTCCATCGGCAGCCAGGCAGGGGGAGGGGAGACCGTGGGGCCTAGGCCGGGCTGGGATGTGGCTGCGATTGCTAACATCTTGCTTCTACTAAGCCCTGCCCTTGCCGCCAGCCCAGGCCGAGCCGGGGTCCGCTGGGCCCCAGGAGCAGCCCCGGGCCAGGCCGGGCCGGCTCGGCCAAGATTCTACCACCGTTGAGATTTGCCCGCAACCACCGGGTAGGGGGGAGGAGAAGCCATCAGCCCTTGGCCGTGCTTCTGCTGTGTCCAAGCCTGGCTGCTGAGATCCTGGCCCTCCCCCCAGCACAGCCGATCCTGACACAGCCCCAGCGAGCCACTGCAGAAACCTCCATTGTAAAACAGCTCTGGCCGACAGCAAGCTACTGAGCCTGGCCGGGGTCATGTGACCATCTGCAGGCCTCTGCGAGATATTAACTCTTTCAGTGCTTCAATCCTCCCTTGAGTAAGAGAAAAGGACAAGTGCAGGCACATAGAGGAGGAGCATGATGACACCGAGGTCAGTGAAGAGGAAGTTGAGTCCCAGATGGCAGGGATGAGGAGATGCCTTGATCTTAGGGCTGAAATTCTCTTGTAAAGCTATGGAGAAGGATGCAATTGATACATCAGACTCTCTTTTTCCCTATAACGGGAAAATATGGGGAGATGACTTGTTCAGCAAAGGCCTCCATGCTAAAGACAGCAAATGTTGAAGTAGCTGTGATTCCATGAGAAATTTGAACAGAGAAAGAGAGAAGAATTATGAGTCCCTGTGCCCTCAGGGAGAGAAGAAGAAAACCTCTGTTCCCAGAGATGAAGATGATTTCAGAGATAGATGAAGAGAACCTTTGCTTTTGAACAGCTCATCTTTAAACAGGTACCCCATATGTGGACATGGCCCATAAACACAGCTGTGGGAAAAACTGTGAAAAAATGGGAGAAACTTAATGATTGCAGATTTTTATGGGCAGCTGCTATTTGTGGAAATTAAAAGCCACGAGAGAACTGTTTTCTTGTGGAGAAGTCTCCATAACATTAACAAGAGGGACTTCTCTCCCTAAGTGAACTGAAGAAAGACTATTCTAAAGGTGGTAAACGGACTGAAAATGTTAGGTTTTTTCTCTTCACATTGTCAGTGGGAAAGAAAAGGTTGGAGGGGAAGGAGAAGTGTCCTGAAGGTTTTGTTCTGATTCTTATTACTCTTTCTTTTTGTTACTGTTAATGAACTTTTTTTTTATAGTCTTTTAAAGTTTTGAGCCTGCTTTGCCTTTCTCCTAATCCTGTCTCACAGCAGGAAATGAGTAAGTATATTCTAGTGAGCGCACTGGTGATTGGCCAGCACTGAACCCACCACACTCACCAATCTAATACTATTTTGCTTGCTTTAACAGGATTCTTAACCGATGTTGATTCAATTAGACATGCTACAATGCAGAATTGAGCCACAATTGATTTTTTGCTTTTAGCACATGGACATGTGCTGCGGTGCCAGATTTCTTTGGCCCGACTAGCTCCCAACACCGTCAATGAGAGATGGCCGCCCCCAGATAGCTGTTGAATCTGGGGTGCAGCTGTAGGGCACAGCTGCTCTACAGCATAGGTGGACTGTGTTGGGGATAGGACTGCATTGAGGGTAGGGACAAGGAACAGGGAGAGGTCTTCTGTATGTTTTCCAAAGGCTTTTATTCCCCGGAGGGTCAGGGACAGAAAGACACTGAATCAAAGGCATACATCAACTTATAAATGGGAGACGTCCCAGGAGAGGATACAATCTTTAACCAGTTGGGAGAAACTGGGGGCGGAACACATGGTGGGGAATACAATGTTTAAACCAATAGGGGATTACAGGGGAGGAAAGCAACTTAAACCAATGGGGATACAAAAGTGATAGGGAAGTTTCTAGAGAAAGGGGCAGGCTTGGGGAGGGATTCACATTCAGTGGGAGGAGGAACAGGGAACAAAAGGGCAGGTCTTTGGGGAGATGGACAACTAGGGCAAAACCAACAACATGGGGGAAAGGAAAAATCAATTGGTAATAAAATATGCTATAGCAATGCAAAATGGGGGGGGGTTATAAAGCTGACTACTAGGACAGAATTACAATCAAAAACATGCACAGCAACAGAAATGGATGTGAAGATTTTGATGGAATGAGTTGTATGAACCTTTCTGATCATTCACAATCTATTCATGCAAGTATTAAAGCTTTACAAGATAATGTTGCCAAATTAGAAATAGAAGATGGAACTGACTAGTTTAACAGACTTTTTAGAAACTGGGGGATAACTGGATGGGTCAATAATTTAATTAAGATGGGAATGTTTGTATTAGGGATGCTATTAGTTATAGTGCTATGCCTGCCTTGCTTGATTCAATGTATTCAGTGATTGATTCATAAATTGATAAAGCAAATAATGATTGTGGAACAGAAAGGGGGAGATGTGGAAGATCAGACAGCAACAGAAGCTGAGCAGGGTAGCGCCACCGACCACTTGGCCCTGATACAGTGGAAGCCATGGGAGAGATAAACTCAAGGCAAGAACAAAAGTGAAGACATCATGTCTGGTCACTCTGACAACTCTGATGAGAGAAGATGTAACAAGGACATTGCTAGAGCAAAAGAATGAAACAGGGACTTGATAATCAAAAAGATTGTGTTACTAAGGGAACGGGGCAAAAGGGTCTGAGTGGAAAATTTTGTATGGAACTTAGAGAACTATAAATACTGGTGACTAGTGTAATAAACTGGCTTTGTTTGTATAGCATGGTCCATGTCTCTCAATCCCCTCAAGGATCCAGGGCTGGGTGACCGGAACTGGTCAGGTTCAGGTCTAGTTCTGGGCACTGGTGACATCTGGGGCTGGGTGATGGATGCAGGGGTGTCTGGGGCTAGGTGACAAGAGTTGATCAGCTCCAGGTCAAGCTGACAGCAGCTGAAGGAGGGCATCACTTGACGTTTCCTGCCCTTTTTTCCCTCATGTTTCCAACACTTCTCCCTTAATGATTCTTGGACTAACAGCCTGGTACTGCCCCATCTGTACCAGGAGGAGACAGCCCATCTGCCAGCAATACAAGCGGCAGCACACCTAGACACACAAGGGACTAATGTACCTGCAAGATGCCTCCTCTGACAGCAGAAGCCAGCAGCTGACTGCTTCGGCCAGGGGCAGGAGAACAGCCATCACCACAGCCATCTACTGCTTGTCCCCATTGATCAGGGCATCTACAGTGAGCAGGGCATAGCCACAGATGTTCAGAGCTTGAGGGTTGCACCACACCACCACAAAGCCTATGTTGCAAGTGCGAAGGACAAGAACCAGATCCCTATGCATGACACTCCTCACGAGAACTACATGAGGAGCCAGAGACATGGCCAGCAGCCAGCAGAACGGTGGGATTTGGTGCACAGCATGGCTATATCAGCTTCCCTGGGCAGAGATGCAGGGACACGGCACTGGACAGAGCAGCATCATTAAATGCAACCTCAGCAGCAGGTCTCTGCTGGTACACCACTCTCAGGAATCTAGCTGGTCAGAGTGATCCCGAAATATGTTAGAAAGTCTCTTTTCCCAGCCCGGCGGTCGAAGAAGGAGTCAGAACTCTTCAGTTCTCGGTCTCAAGGTTGTTTATTGTATCTTATCTATAAAATTCTTTCTCCTGACCTGCTGAGGTCCGCTCAGCAAGACAGTCAGAGGCACTCTGCCTGCCCCCGGGGCGGTGTTATCTTTTTATACTAAAAACTACGTGTACAATATTTGCCGTTACTTTCCAATACCTATCACCTATGTTAGACAGTGAGCTTCTACTCGAAACCAATCTAAAAGTGCCAACATCACAGCAGAAGATGGAGGCCAAGAAGAAGAAGGAGGAAGGCTGGACACGCCCAGATTCCTCCATCTTGCCCCCTGAACGCCCATTCTAAAAACCCCAAAAATCTATTTTTCACCCCGTGATAAATTCACTATCATTCTACTTAAACTGTCATGGCTTGCAGGTCTTCATATAAGGTTGGTAATTTGCTCCATGGGTCATAATCAAAAGCACAGGCATGTTGGGCTCTGTGCCAGTGTCTCTGAGGCCCCTGACAGGGGTCTTGGCAATCCAGGACAGCCAGAGGGATGTCCTGAATTCCGACACACCACAAGACTGCAAAAGATCTGTGTGTTGTGTTCAAACAGAGCCTTCACAGGAGGTGAAGAGGAAAATACTATATGTCTGTGAACCCATGCCCTGACAATGTGGAAATGGTTTCAAAAAGAGCCTGGTTTTGTTACCTAACACACTGAGTGGTTTGAAAGGAGTCTCTGTAGGAATCATGGGGAAACATGGCTGTAACAGTGGTTTGGCTCTCCAGAAACTCTTTTCCTTCTGTTTTAAGCAGTGCCCTCAAGACTTTTCTGGAGAGTGCTCAGGGGTCCATATTAATTGATTATTTATTCTTTTTTATTTATTTATTCATTGATTTGTTTATTTTAATTTTTATTTTTTCATTCACAATTCTTTCTCTTTCCCCTCACATTTTCTGCCCTTTTTCTCCCCTCACATTTTTCACATTTTCCCCTTCACATTTCTTGCATTTCACCCCTAATTTTTCTCACACTTTCCCCTAAGTGTTTCTCAGGCCTTCCCCTTACTTTTTTCACACTTTCCCTCTCATATTTCTTGCACTTCCCCATCACATTTCTTTGCCCTTTTCTCTCCTCAGTTTCCCACTCTTTCCCCTCTCACATTTCCAACACTTTTCTCTCACATTTGTCTCACTTTGCCCCTCACATTGACAGCCCTTTTTCTCCCTTCACATTTTCTACCCTTTCCTCTTACACTTCTCACACATTTCCCCTCATCTTTCTTTCCTGTGACACTTTCCATTTCACATTTCTTGTCCTTTTCTCTCCTAATGTTTCCTGCCCTTTCCCCCCTCACACTGTCCATCCTTTCCTTTCACCTTTCTTCCACTTTGCCCCTCACACTTCCTACCCTTTTCCCCTCATGTTTCCTGCCCTCTTGGCCTCACACTTCCCACACTTCTCCCCTCATCTTTCACACATTTGTCCCCTCGCACTTGTCAAAATTTTCCCCTCAAGTTTCTCACACTTTTCTCATCATGTTTCATGCCCTTTTCCTCTCCCATTTCCTGCCCTTTTTCTGCCCTCATGTTTCTTAGACTTTTTCCCTCATGTTTCTCCTACTTTTCTCCTCACATTTCCAGGCCTTTTTCTCCTCTCACTTTTCTTACTCTTTTCTCCTCATGTTTCCCGCCCTTTTGTCCCCATATGCTTTCCTCCTTTTTTTCACTCCTGTGTCCTGCCCTGTCCCACTCACATTTCCTGCATTTTTAAATAACTGGCAGATGAGGTTACAAATTGCCTTGTGTTTCTCCGTGTATACAGAACAAAGATGCAATACTGCATTAATGAACCTATTGTCTATTAATCAGCTAAACATACGCCCACACTTCTCCAGGGCAGAGAGACACAGGGTCTTGGGCAGGATGGCCCCAGGCGGCCCTAGGGTAGTTCTGGGGACAGCAACCCCAAGAGGCTGAGGCTCAGGCAGGAGCAGCTGCAGGGAGTACTGGGAGGCACTGCCTCCTTGGCACAGCATCCAGGCCACCATCTTGTGTGTAGCACCAGTCCCTGCATGACAGGTCTCACACTGGTCCCAGTGGTTGCAGGTGGGGACGCCCCTCCTGCGTGGGGCTGACATAAATACTCCAAAGTCATATTGCTTACAGTATCTCAACTTGGTCAAGAGAAACTGAGTTGAATTGTTTAAAGTTTTACAAACCATAAAAAAGTTGCCTAACCAAGGAGAAAAGTTGCTCAACCAAGCCAGCAGGACAGGAGACAATCCTTGAGTCCTGTTCTCAGGGGACGTGTGATGACAAATGGAGAAAGTAAGGTGGGGGCAATTCCCCAAAGAATCTCCAGAGACCCTCTCGAGACCATTTCCCAAACTGCATGTGCATGCTCCACTTTAGGTGTACACCTCTGTATATGTAAATGGCTTCTGAGAAGCAGAGGAGAATTCTGGGAATTTAGGTATTATGTATGCTTTGTATAGATAAGTGATAATTTTGGAACTTCGCATGTGTTGTATACATTAGGAGGAGTGGTGTCCCCCCCCAACTGACACCAAAATAATGTCTGCTTCCTAATACTGAAATTACAGTGTTAGAGAGTTTTATTCTTCCTGACATTTCAGTGACATGACAGGCACTGTTTCTCATGTTTTGCTTTCCCAGACTGGGATTTGGAAATGTTTCTTCTTTGCTGTGTTACACTGCTTCTTCCTTGTACATAATGTGAGTTGCTGTCTCACTCATTTTACTCTAAGAAATGGGAATAAGAGGGTTCAGGTGAGCATTCAAATATTCTCTTGGTATCGTCCTGCAGAGATTCCAAGCCTCAGGCAGCAGACACAGTGAAGTGGGGAAGCCCTGTTTGTTGGGGGGCTCCAAGGTGAGAAGCTGACACTATGGCAGGAGCTGGTTCCTGAATGGTTGCCATGACCTTTGGCAGCCTCTCCATCTGATCCAGCCTGGGGATCCCTGGAGAAAATTGGCCAGTCAGGGCTGCCACTGCACCTGGCACAGGCTGGGCATCTCCTGGACAAAGTCACAAGGGTTGTGGAGCCACGGAGCCACCACGGGTAGCCCCTCTGGAGCTTCCCAGCCAGAGCCTGTACTGTGGTAAAGTAAGATGGAAAACACCTCATGGGTCAAGATGGTGTCAGTTTTGTAAAAGAAATGCAAAGGTCACATGTGAAAAGGAGAAGAAAAGCACCGTAAAAAGGGCTGAGGGGCCACATGTGTGACTGGGAGGAATGACCAATGTCCCTGTGGGTCCCAATACTTCCTCCAGCCCCACAGAGGACACTGTGGACATGGGAGACAAGGGCCATATTTGGAACATGGGGATCAGGAGTTCTGGTGGGTCCCTATGAGGACACAGGGACAAAGGGAGCCAGTGGATCCCCACGAAGACATAGAACTACGGGAGCTGGTGGGTCCCTCATGAGGATGCAGGGACAAGGATAGCTGGTGGATCCCCATGGGGACATGGAATTGGGGGCAGAAGGGCAGGACCCCTGGGTGAGGAACAGGGCCTCTAGCCATTGGGAGGCCTCATCCCAGAGAACTTTCTGGAATGTCACAATCATGGCTACAAGCCCTGTTCTGAAGCATGAAGAAACAGAAAAAGAGAAGGACGCCTGGGTGATGGGCACATGTGTCTTGGTGTGTCTTTGAACTGAATAGGGGTGTTTCTGAGCTCAGGAACACCTGAGCATCAGCTCCAAGCCTTACCAGGACTTGGCAGCCTTCAGCAGGCACCAGATGAGGAGGGGCCAGTGCAAGGAGCATCTGAGGGAGATTTAAACAGCTCTAGGAAGTCTGAGTGACCTGAAGTGAGGCGAACAGGAGTGCATAACCCAGGGCATGGCATGGAATGGCAGTGAGGGCATGGCATGCCAGTTGGCACAGCGGTTCACCCAGTCAGGGCAGGTAGTGGGGCAATCAGGAAGGACTTCTCTCTGATCATCTGAGAGCAGCCAATAGAGTCAGCAGACTCAGTAGCTGGTAAGGAAGAGCATGAAGAGATCCTTTCATCCCCAGTCTTACTAGTGTAAGCTTCCTCAGTTATGGTACTGACACACCAATCCTCTGTAGATTCCTTCCAACTCAGAATATTTTGTGATTCTGCATGTCAGAGGCACCACATGGGGATGGATGGCATCAGGGGTTGCAGTGGGCTGGGGGGAGATCTGATGGTGTACAAGGGGGACCCTACAGGGCTGACAATGGCTATAAGAGACTTGAAAGTCTGTATGGGGCTGAAATGTGGGGTGCCAGCTGAGTTTGGGGGGACATAGGGGACTGGGGGAGCCATATGAGAGCGAGGGGACATATGGGGGAGGTAGCAATGACCTTCAGGCTCAGTGTGTCCCCTGGTGTCACCATGTCCCCATGTCTCTGATCCCATCAAGGCCATTCCCTTATTTACCTTCATTTTCAGGAGTGTGACTCCACAGTGGTCCATCATCAACCAATGGGAGCTCAGCCACCACACCAGGTGGTGGGTATCCCCCCAGCGCCACCCCCCAGCAGCTGTCACCCCAAATCTGTTTAGGTGCTATGGGGAAGGACTAAAGTTCAGAAGGAGCAGGCAGGGAAGAGCATGAGGGGTGTCCCAAAATGGGCATTGTGGGGGTCTCAGGGTGGATACAGGACTGGGTGGGTGGCAGGAGTGATGGACTGGGGGTGTGCCCAGGTTGAGTAGTGGATGTGTCTGAGGTTTCTCCCCCAATGGATGCAGTGTGGGGTGCATTAGATACTACTCTGCAGACTGTGGAGTGGGGCATCATTTTGCCCATGAAGACTGAGGCACGATTCAGAACACTGCATGCGTGAGGTTTCTGGAGCTGAGGATGCTGGGACATTTGGAGTGCCTGGGAGCCAAGGGCTGGGACCTGGGTACTTTCAGGGTCCAAAGCTGGGTGATGGGAGCTGACTGGATCCCAATAGGAGCTGAAGGGAGCTGAAAGAAGCAACAGGGTCCAGGGCTGGGTGACAGAAGCTGGGCAGGTCTGGGACTGATGGTGGATGCTGGCAACATCCAAGGCTGAGTGATAGCTGAAGGGTCTGGGGCTGCAGTGGGGTCCAGAGCTGGTGATGGGACCTGGAGTGGGAGGTTCGCATTTCATGCCCCTTTTTCACTCACATTTCCTGACTTTTTCTCTTCATATTCCCCACAATTTTCCCCTATGTTTCTCACAATTTTCTCCTCACATGCCCTAACCTTTTCCCCCTACATTTTCTAGGCCTTTTTCTTTCCTCATGTTTCTCACACTTTTCTCCTCCTGTTTCCTGCCCTTTTCTTCCTTCACATTTCCCTCCCTTTTTTACTTCATATTTCCTGTCCTTTTCTTCTCACATTTTCCACGTTTTAAATAACTGACCGATTGTATAAGCAGTGGCCTGCTTGGGCCATCCTGACCTTGATTAACAGCTCTTCTCCCATGGGAAAGTGCATACCAAAGGATTAAGTACAGCCATTAATACCTGTGCTTTGATGTACAGCCCTGAAAACTGGGCTGTGAATGTGTGTGGGATGAATTATAAAAGCTAGAAACATCAGCTCTACTATTCCTGATTTTGTGTGGTTACTTTCTCTCTCCTACTGGCTGGCTATGTAATTGATCCTGAAACTTGTACACAGAAGAAACATATAAATACTCAAGTGTGTTTAATAAAGATGATCCTGCTTGATGACAAAGTGGTGGTCTGTTATTCTCAATTGCTACACAGACAAGGTTAAAAACTGGTTTCTGTATCTTTGTACAGACTTGGCATCATGAAGCTGTCTCGGAGCTCTGCCTCTGGCCAAGGCAGCTACCTCCATCCTATGCTTCCACTTTCCCACAGGTGTGTGGATGCTGACAGTCTGGTCAGAGAGAAAGTCAGATAAACTTCCCAAGCCTTGTTCTGGGGGAGCTTGATAAAGCTCAGAAAAAGAATTAAAATAATCTTTAATCTTTGCAGCTGGTGTTTTGAACTTGTTGTTTACTTCTAAGATGTTTACAAGAACGGTGTTGTTCCTAATTAGCCAATGATGTGAGGGGTGTTGACTGAGGACCAATCAGGTCCAGCTTTCTCGGAACAGTCTATAAAAGAATATGATGTCTAATAAACTTTGCATTTTGCCTTCTGAGACCTTGGAGTTTGTGTCGCCTCATTCAGCCGTCCCTAATACAAGAGCGACACAGGTGGACCTGAGGCAGATGCAGGTGAACCACAGGCAGACATAGGCAGCACTGCAAGACAGCCAGAGACAGGTTTCATCTCTCTGTGGGGGCAGGATGTCAGGGTTTCCTTGCCCAGAGAGCTCACAGGACATTGGTAACATCACACTGATGTATAGAAGCTGAGGGAGATAGGACTGAACATCTTCACACCCCCAGGAACTGCTGACAGGCAGGCAGGAGGAACAGGCAGGAGGCAGGAGCAAAGGCCACAGTCGGGCAGCCTCTCTCCTTAGCTTTTCTTGCAGATGAACAGCCTGGTACACAGTGTGTCACTGCCTTGTCCACACCAGAGCGACACAGGAAGAGACAGCCCATCTGCCAGCAATACAGGTGGCAGCACTCCTGCACACACAAGCTGCCTCCTCTGACAGCAGAAGCCAGCAGCTGACTGCTTCAGCCAGGGGCAGGAGAACAGCCATCACCACAGCCATCTACTGCTTGTCCCCATTGATCAGGGCATCCACAGTGAGCAGGGCATAGCCACAGATGTTCAGAGCTTGAGGGTTGCACCACACCACCACAAAGCCTATGTTGCAAGTGCGAAGGACAAGAACCAGATCCCTATGCATGACACTCCTCACAAGAACTACATGGGAAGCCAGAGACACAGAGACACAGCAGAATGGTGAGACTGGGCACGCAGTATGGCTACATCAGCTTCCCTGGGCAGAGATGCAGGGACATGGCACTGGACAGAGCAGCATCATTAAATGCAACCTCAGCAGCAGGTCTCTGCTGGTGCACCACAAGACTGCAAAGGATCTGAGTGTTGTGTCCAAACAGAGCCTTCACAGGAGGTGAAGATGAGAAGCCCAGCCTGCACAGAGCATAGACTGTCCCTGCTCAGGAAAGTCAGACAAATTTTCCAGGATTTTGAAAAAATCATGAATCATAAGAGGGTGCTAGAGCTTGTGGAACCAATTTTTCCAAACAATCATGCCGCCTTATCTGAGGAGGAGAAATAGTGGGAAGATGATGGATAGCAAGAGCTATGCCAAGGGAAGACATCAAGGACAAAGATCTGTCCCAAAATTAAGACAAGACACCAAGAACTGGCTGAAATGGAAGACAACAATGAGAAAGATCTGTCTCAAGGTGAATACAGGAGATGAAAAGTTGGCCGAGTGAGAAGATTACAGTGATAAAGAGCTGTCATAATGGGAATACAAAAAAGACATGTCCCAAGGGGAAGATGGGAATGACAGAGAGATATCCCAAGGCGAATACAGGAGAGACAAAGACCTGTCCAAAAGGGAATAGGACAATGACAAAAAAATTACCCAGCAGGAAGACAACAAAGACGTCCCAAGATGAAGATCACTATGACAAAGGCATGTCCCAGTGGGAAAATGACAATGACAAAGAGGTCTCCTACCGGAAAGACAATGTCCCAACAGGAATAAGAGAAAGACCAAGAGCTGTCCCAATTGGAAGATGATGTCAGCTACAGCATCTGGGACAACTCCTTGGGCCCAGTGATCAATGAGGACCCTCACACTGCTACCCAGAGGAGGCCTAGCTGTCTTAGCACCATGGTCACAGAGGTAGCAGGAGAGACAACCAGTGACCTGAGCATCTCTTTCCCCAGTGGGTGCCACAGCCTCTGAGCCAGCTCTGGCCAGAGCTCCTGAGGAAGTGGAGCACCATATACCTCTTGCTGCTGAGGCACAAGAGACAGCAATAACAACAGCTTCTCTGGCCTTCAGTGCGCAGATGACAGGTGCAAGGGCAGAGAGCCAGGCAGCAGCACTGCACAGCCCTTGCTGCTCACCGTCTTTCACCACGCTAGTTGGAAGTCCATGCTCACAGCAGGCAGTGGGCAGGGACAGTTGGAGGTATCAGTCCTGTTAGTGCCAAAGACCAGGGATGGAACCTTTGCCAAGGAGGAGGAAGAGTGGAAAGAGTACATTAACTAAGATCTGTCCCTAGGGGAAGTCTACAGTGTCCAGGGCCTGTCCCAAGGGGAACACAGAAGTGACAAAAAGCTGTCCCAAGAGAACAAGATCATGTATTTCTACAGAAAAGGGGCTGTCTGATTCTGCCCCTTGAGAGGCACAGGCATTTTGCCTGCACAGACGTATACCAGTCCAAGTCTTGCCTTGCCAGACGAAAGCCTATGCCCTCAGCAAGCAGTGGGCTCTTTGCCAGCAATGGCCATCCTTATAGAGTATTAGTCCCGATGTTTCCGGGTGTGTCATGCCTGGCTTCGTCTGGCTCTCTCTGCTGGACCAAAGGCTGCAGCTGTGGTGTTTTCACTGCAGAGATACCTTTGGCCGGCTGGGTGCTGCAGCTGGGTACCCAGAACAAATCCAGGCAAAGTAGGAACTCAGTTTACCTTTGGTGGAAAAGGTTCAGGCGACAGTGAAGAGAAAAGGAGCAGGTTCTATCGTAGAGTCTTAATCCAGAGTTTTATTTCAGCATGGTAGACCTCTGAATGTGGCAACAGCTCACCAATAGACCACCCCAGCCGCATGGTCTCGTGTCCTTTTAAGCCCCGGGGACAGGGGGAGGGGAGGGACAGGTGAGGGCCAACCAGGTGTGAGGAGGGGAAGGCTCAAGGGATATGGACGCTAGGACAGGCCAATGAGCCCAGAGCTGAAGGGCATCTGCCAACCATACGACGCCTTGCTGGAATGTTAAGATTGATGGACAGCTCTTAGGCAGGAGGGCAAAAGGGGGAGGGGGAAAGGTTGGCACACCTGAGGGGGTTGGGATAGGTGAAACAGGAAATCACACTGCAACATCTCCCCCTAGTTTTGTTTAAAAAGAAGAGGACTGGGTTTGTGGTGCAGAATGCTTGCTAAACCATGGTTGGTAAATTGGCTCCTCCTCTACAGGAGGTTCAGTGCTTTCCACTGAGGGTTCTATATCATTCATTGGAGCACTAAGGGCTTCTAAATGGTAAACTTCAGGAGGGGGAGATGAGCTTGAAATCAACTTGAGAACCATGTGTTTGACTAGTCCAAAACCAATGCTAACAACTACAACAACAAAAACTAATACAAACAATACTAAAAACACAGTTTTCAGAATAGATCCCAACCAGCCCGAGAGTCCCCAGCCTTTGAACAGTCCACTCAGCCAGTCGTCAGTTTCTCTCTTGATGTCCAAGGGCTTTTGCCAAGGTAGTCCATACGTGCTTTGGGCTGAGGGACTATCCAGGAGATCGCTGGTGGGATGATCAGGAGTAGGACAAGGAGCAGGCTTGGTCTCATGGCGTCTTGAGGCTACACGCAAACTGTGGGATCTAGACTGGTACAAGGAACTTAAGACAAACATATATTACAAACTATTCCAGATAGGAGGCTTAAATGGAATTTCCTCCAGAGAACGCGTGCGGCGTTTCCTTCTCCAGGCAGCATTGGCAACCTGGGGCGCTTCTGTCGATTTCTCTGAGACCTTGGGAACATAGGGCCTTACCCATTTGGAAGGAACCCACTTTAACCCAGAGGGGGTGGACACACAGGCATATCCACGTCCCCAAGTAACCAATTTGTAAGGTCCCACCGTCTTCCAAGTCTCAGGGTCCTTTACTAAAACCGGAGGCTTTTCTTTCATCATCGTATGACTGCTCCCCCCAAAGTGGTGCAGGATGGGCGGGTTCAGACTGTCAAAGGAACAATTCAGAAAATTGATTGTGAACAGCGCCCTGGACAACCGGATGTGGGGGGGTTCCACCTTCAGAACCTGTTGTTGCTGGTCCAGGACTCTTTTAATATTGCAGTGAGTCCTTTCTACAATGGCTTGACCTGTAGGGGAGTAGGGGATGCCAGTTTTATGCTCTACTCCCCATTGCTGCAGGAAGCTCCTGAACTCCTTGGATTTGTAGGCAGGCCCATTATCAGTTTTCCACTCCTTGGGGATGCCCATGAAAGAAAAAGCCTGTAAGAGGTGCTTAATGGCATCATTAGATGACTCTCCTGTGTGGGCAGAAGCATAGACCGCTCCAGAAAAGGTATCTACACTAACGTGAACGTATTTCTGCCGTCCAAATGACTGTATGTGTGTAACATCTATTTGCCACAGTTCACAACTGTTCAACCCCCTAGGGTTTGCTCCCATACTCACTGTAGGGAGTGCATGTTGTTGGCAATTTGGGCATGTGTCCACAATTGCTTTGGCCTGTCCTCGAGTGATGTGAAACTGACGAACCAGGCCAGGTGCATTTTGGTGGAAAAGCTGGTGGCTGATTTTTGCCTGTTCAAAAACATTTGGAAGAGTGGCCATCACTGCAGGTGCAGCAAGAGCATCTGCCCTTCTGTTGCCTTCAGTGATAAACCCTGGCAAGTCGGTGTGTGACCTGACGTGCATCACATAAAATGGTTGCTCCCAGTGAGTGACTAACTTCACAAGTTTTGAGAGCAATTCGAAAAGTGCGATGTAAGACACTTCTTGCAGTATTGCTTGATCTGCCCTGGATACTACTCCTGCCACGTATGCAGAATCCGTAATCAGATTGAATGGTTCTGAGAACCTTTCAAAAGCCCTAACAACAGCAGCCAATTCAGCAACCTGAGGTGAACCTTCCACCTCAGCAATGTCCGTCTCCCACTGCTGGGTTTGAGGATCCTTCCAAGTCATAACCGACCTGTGGGATCTCCTGGACACATCTGTAAAGACAGTCAGAGCCTTTTTTAAAGGTCTCCTACTTTGAACACTTTTCAATTTCAGAGTAAATTGAACCTTTTGTTCGAAATTTTTGTGGGCAGGCCGATGGATAGAAATTTGTCCTGAGTAGGAATCCAGAGCAAAGTGCAACACTTCATTTTCTCGAAACAATTGTTCTAATATTTGCATAGAATTTTGACCTGATTTTAACTCAATTGGAATGTGAATGCACTCAAAGTCACATCCTGCTAACTCCCTGATCCGGATCCTTGCTTTCCGGATCAGTTCTGCTACCAGCTCCTGAGGCTTTGTCATTCTCTTGGACCTTTTGTGACTGAGGAAAACCCATTCTATGATCAAGAGAGGGTCCCTCTGGTCCCTTTTTAGGTGTGCCCTTTGCCTTAGGTGTTTGTTTTTCCTCCCACTGGAAAATGATTCCATGGAGGTGTGGCAACGTACCTAAGATGATGAATTTGAATGGCAGGTCAGGCCGGCATCGGTTGGCATGTTTTGTGGACATGGCAATCTGAACCTTTTCTAGAGCTTTCTGTGCCTCTGGGGTAATAGACCTAGGAGCACCCGGGTCCTCTCCCCCTTTCAATAAATTGAAAAGAGGGGCAAGGTCTTCATTAGTCAGACCTAGCCATGGTCTTACCCAATTCAAAGACCCACACAACTTGTGGACATCCGCAAGGGTCTTGATCCTTGGATTGATCTCTAGTTTTTCAGGAACAATGGTCCTATTTTCAATTTCTAGGCCCAAATATTTCCAAGGTGGCACCTTTTGAATTTTCTTTTCCTGGAGCTCGAACCCTGCAACAATCAATGCATCGATCATTAGGTCAAGAGCATGTGTGAGTAAATCATCATTGGGGGCACACACAAGGATATCATCCATATAATGATAGATGATGGCCTTCTCTGCAGCTGCAGGCACTGGGGAAAGCAGGGAAGAGACATACCACTGGCAGATCGCTGGCGAGACCTTAAGGCCCTGAGGGAGAACTGTCCAATGGTACCTTTTCATAGGGGCTTCCATGTTGATGGTGGGGACCGAGAATGCGAAATGCGGTGCGTCTTTAGGGTGGAGGGGAATATTGAAAAAACAATCTTTTATATCAATAACAGCTAATTTCCAATCCTGGGGAAGCATTGTTGGGGATGGCATACCAGGTTGGGGAGAGCCCATATCTTCAATGACATTAATTTGTTGGAGGTCGTGGAGGAGCCGCCATCTCTTTTTGTCAGCTTTCTGAATGACAAACACTGGAGAGTTCCACGGGGACGTGGTCTCCACAATGTGACCCTTTTTCAGTTGCTCTTCCACTAGCTCCTCAAGCGCCTTTATTTTTTGTTTACTGAGCGGCCACTGTTTCACCTCAACTGGTTTGTCTGTTTTCCACTTCAATTTTTGGGTGGGGTGCTGTTGTTCAATGACCGCTGTACAAAATTCCTGTGGAGAGTCTGGAATATCAATTGTGACACCCCACTGGGCCATTAAATCTCTCCCTAACAAAGGTTCCGAATAATCTAACACAAATGGACGGATATTTGCCAATTGTCCGTTTGGTCCCTCTATTTGGATTATGCTTTTGGATTGTCTTGCCAATTGCAGGCCTCCTACACCTTGAACGTGACCAGCAACATTTTGCAAAGGCCAATGTGCTGGCCAGTCTTGTACTGGGATCACTGTGCAGTCTGCACCCGTGTCTACAAGCATCTCAATGCGTTTTCACTCTCCACCCGCACTGACATTACACCATAATTTGGATTTGTCTCTCCCAATAACTTGGACCCGGGCGACTGTGGGCCCTTGTTTTTCGGTCCCTTCAGGCAAAAACGGCACAGGGATAGCTTGTGCAACAATTTGACCTTTGGGAAGAAACAGGGGAGGGTGGAAACAGTGCAGCCCAAGAACGAATTGCTCAGGATCTGATGTTGTCATTCCTGGAGCAATTTCAATCTCACGTGGTGTTTGGTGTCCCCAGTGATGATGTACTTACAGCGAATACGGTGCCAAGTACCCTTCTGTTCTGGGTTGACAGAGACAAAATGCCAGTCCGTGTCTTTCAGGTGGAGTGATTCTGTCAGCTGCAACTTGTAAGGCTCATTGACAGAAGACGTGGTTAACATAGGTTCACTTAAATCATAACAGAGGTTATTCTGTTGCATTTTTAACAGTGGACCAGCAGACGTGTTCTTTGAAGCATCTGCTTCTCTTACAGAAATAGTAACGTTACCGCGCGCTTGGTTTGTTTTGGTTCCCTTATTCCCTTGGCCTGCCTTTTTTGTGTCTGCACACCTGGCAGGCCGGCGCTCCCCTTCTAGTTTTTTTGTTGTTGTTGACCCCCTGGGAATGTTTGTAATTTCCCTCCCGTGCCATTTCTAAATTCATCAAATTGCTTTTTCAGGGGGCACTGTTTACTCCAATGCCCAAGGTTATGGCAAAGCAGGCATGGCTTTGTGGGGTCCACCATTGCTGGTCGTCGCTGCTGCCCAGTGTACTGCTGTGCTGAGGGAATGGGTACAGGGCTGGCAACGGCGACACACTGTGGTGGTCTTGGCAGCAGCCTTGGTCTGGTGTCTTCAGCAACACTCATCAGAGGCACTTTCTTGTTACAGACTAGAAGCATATCTTTTAGTGTAGGGGGAGTTTCTAGAGGGAGACTCAAAATTGCGGCTTGACACTGTTCATTTGCATTTGTTAATGCCATTTCCTCTAAAACCTCTTCCCTTGCATTCTCTTTTTTAACTTGGATTTCAATGGCTCTAGTTAACCTTTCTACAAATTTCAGAAAAGGCTCGGATGGTAGCTGCTTAATCTTACTGTAGGGCTCAAAAGGCCCCTCAGGTTGGAGGGAAAATAATGCTTTTTCAGCTGCTTATTTTACCTTCTCGAGTGTTTGTACAGGAATTACAGTAGCTTGGATTGAGGGTGAAGACCACTGGCCTACACCGGAGAGATGCTCAATGGTAATTGGCGTGCCATTAGCATCTTTCACTGTGTTTGGATCAGCATGCAAGCTTGGGAGAGCCTCCTTTAACAGTTGTTTCCATGATAATTCCCATAATTTGAATTCTGTAGATGTCATGAGGCATGAGAAAAGCTGTTTTAAATCATGCGGGACTACTACAGTCCTACTCAATTCAGAATTTAAAAGGCCACGGAAATATGGACTGTGTGGGCCATACTCCTTGTGAGCATTACAGATCTCTTTAATCAATTGTCGTCTGAAAGAGCTCCAATTAGCAGTTTGGGCTGCTCCTCCTTGTACTGCAGACTGATATGAAACAGGGGCGAATGGCAGAGTGGGACCCTGTATTGGGTCTGCCGCTTCCTGCCCTGTATCCCTTGCATTGGAATTATTGGGAACACAGAAGCAGGTTTGGGGACATGCAGTGGGTGTGCCCCCACCGAGGGAACCCGGGGAGGGGGCGGGGACGCAATGGGAAGAGGGGGCGGGGACAGGGGGAAGGCAGGGGGCAGGGATACCGTGGGAACAGGGGGCGGGGACACCTGGTGATGTCACATCGGCAGACGCCCCCTGGGAGGAGTAGAGGGGCGGAGCTGAGGGTAAAGCAGGTAGAGGAGGGAAGGTGTCACGAGGAACAGGAGGAGAGGGGGATGGGGAAGGAATTTTGGGATGCTCAAGGGGATCTTGGGAAGAAGATGACCAGGTTTGGGAGGGTGCCACGTGGCATCCTCCATCTTGGGTACCCCCTAGGCACTGGGGGCCATTTTGGGGGATCACTGCTCTCCGAAAAACTGACACGTGCTCTGGGTTTCAGAGCAGGGGAAACGGTGTTTTGGGAAGTTTTCCACGAGGCCTGGCCAGGGCCTTGTGGACAAGGGAACTCAGGCATTATAATCTGCTCTGGGAGTCGACTTCCCAATGCATGAGCAGGATTTGCTCTCTTTAAAATACCAAGTTTTGGGTTAAGAAGTTTAGGGCTGGAGGGGGGAGAACCAGGGAGAGCAGAGGTACATGGCTTGATACTGGGCTTTTTCTCCAATTCCCTTTGTTTGAGCAATGCTGTCCGAATTTGTAAGCTCCAGAACACAAATTTAGCTGAAGATGTATTCCCAGACTGTCCCAAGGTTATCAATTCATGCCCTACTTTATCCCAAAACTTCCTCAGGAAGTTTGTGGATTTCCTCAGGAGAAGTTTGTGGGAAGTGTAGAAAAAACCACCTTATAAACTGTTTCAATTTTCCTTTAGAAAACTTTACATTTGCACTAACTAAAATTCCAATAATATCATAATACACTCCTTTTTGTGCTGTGCTTAATTTCGAGCCCATGTTAGATGTAAATGGCACAGAACACAGTCCCGCTGACCGAATACAAAACCAAAATCAGCTACCTATTTCTAAAAAAGACCATGGCTAAAAAGCGATAAAGATGCAAAAGCTCTCACAATGCAGCTGTATACACTGCTTTTAAAATTGCCATGGCAGCAGCAGCAGGGAGTCAGGACCCACCCCGGCCGTGTGGAGACAGACAAAGCCTCCCCCGCCCGGGAACCCAGCCCCCCCCTCGCCACGTGGCGAGCCGAAACCGGGGCCGCCCCGCGCACGTGTAGAGACAGACAAAGCCTCCCCCATGCCGAGAGAGCTCCCCCCCTCGCACTGAGAGAGAGCAGGCTGCGCTGCCGCGCCAGGGGGAGGGGCAGGCAGTGCCGTCCCGCTCCTCCGAGCCGGCGTGAATTCTAAAAGCGGCGAGAACACGCCGCACAGTTAAAGCTTTACACAGTATGAATCGCCTTTGCTCCGCAGGGCTGCGCAGCCTAGATGCAAGAGCAAAAAAGAAAGGACACGTCTCACGGCAGAGACGGATTTTGAGGTTCTACCCTCCCAAGGAGCAGAAATACTCACCGAAATCGAAGCTGTTGCTGGCAAAGTCAGGCAGGCTGGTCTCTTCACTGAATAGGACCCCTTGGGCAGGAGGGGCTCCCCTATTCTCCCCTGGAAAATTCGCTCACCAGGAAGGAGCTGTTTTTCCAAAGGCGCAATGCGTTCCTCGAGGCTTCTTGTAGGTTCAGTCCCAAAGTCTCTCTGGAGAGCTGTGCAATCACAGCTCTTCCAGCGGAAGCAAAAGCTGCCGTAACTCTTTTCCAAAGTTCTGAGATTCCTTCTGGGGCTGCAGATTCGAGCAGCCTCACGTTGGGCGCCAATATATAGAGTATTAGTCCTGATGTTTCCGGGTGTGTCATGCCTGGCTTCGTCTGGCTCTCTCTGCTGGACCAAAGGCTGCAGCTGTGGTGTTTTCACTGCAGAGATACCTTTGGCCGGCTGGGTGCTGCAGCTGGGCACTTGGAACAAATCCAGGCAAAGTAGGAACTCAGTTTACCTTTGGTGGAAAAGGTTCAGGCGACAGTGAAGAGAAAAGGAGCGGGTTCTATCGTAGAGTCTTAATCCAGAGTTTTATTTCAGCATGGTAGACCTCTGAATGTGGTAACAGCTCACCGATAGACCACCCCAGCCACATGGTCTCGTGTCCTTTTAAGCCCCGGGGACAGGGGGAGGGGAGGGACAGGTGAGGGCCAACCAGGTGTGAGGAGGGGAAGGCTCAAGGGATATGGACGCTAGGACAGGCCAATGAGCCCAGAGCTGAAGGGCATCTGCCAACCACACGATGCCTTGCTGGAATGTTAAGATTGATGGACAGCTCTTAGGCAGGAGGGCAAAAGGGGGAGGGGGAAAGGTTGGCACACCTGAGGGGGTTGGGATAGGTGAAACAGGAAATCACACTGCAACACATCCTGCTTCAGGAGGGCTGGGGGACAGCAGGACTCCTGGATAACTAATCAGTGTGATTAAGCAGAAGCCCCTTTATTGTTTACATTATGCTCTATTTATACATTCTAATACTACTGCACAGGCGATCACGCATTTCTTCATTGGTGCCTCTATCTTGTCCATGTGCTCTGCATGCACTTTTGAGGATATATGATTGGTTACAGTCCAGTGTTTAAAGGCTCTCCTTTATCTAGTTCTTGTGGTCTTGGCATTTTGTTTCTCAGCCTTTTTTTTTTCTTAATTTAGCACAATTTATGTCTTAGTAACCTTGATGAATTCCAGAGGGCTCCGATAAGAAGAACTAAAAATGGTTTGTCTGGAGCACACTGTGGCCTAAGCTGTTTAAGTACATTTCTACAGAGGGCATTCCAGGCTCTGCACAAGCTGCTCAGTGGCTCTGCATGGTAGCACAGGGATGGACAGAGGATTAGCATCCTGTTGCCAGGGCCAGGCTAATCCCTGGAGATATGGCTGGCCCTAAGCCTGTGCAGTGTCCGGAGGGAGCCACACAGGCTGGTTTCACTGTGGACATTTTGATAAAAGTTGATGATTTTACAACTCAATTTTCCCTCCATGTTTCCTGCCCTTTTCCCCTCACATTTTCCATACTTCCCCCCCACACACTTCTTGTGCTTTCCCCATACTGATTCCTTGCCCTTTTTTCTCCTCCAATGTCCAGTCATTTTTCCCCTCATGTTTCCCTCTCTTTTCCCCTCAGGCTTTTCACACTTTCTCCCTCACGTTTCCTGTCCTTATTCCACTCATGTTTCCCACTCTCTTCCCATCATGTTTCCTGCCCTTTCTCCTCTCATGTTTTCCTCCCACCCTGTCCCACTCACATTTCCCACCTCTTTAAATAGCTGGCAGATGGGGGTACAAACTGTCTTGTGGTTTTTTGCATGTACAGAGCAAAGCTGCAATGCTGCATTAATGAATCTATTGTCTGTTAATGGTCATCTAAACATATGCCTCACAATGGAGAGTCCTGCCTGCCCTGCACTGCTCTGGCCTGGAGACACACCGTGCCTCAGGTAGGCCAGCCTCAGGAAGCCCAGGGGCAGTGCTAGGAATGACAGCCATGGCTGGCCAGGCCTCTGGCGGGAAAGCCTGCAGGGAGTGGCAGGAGGCACTACCTCCTCGGATCAACGGCCTTGGCCACCATCTTTTGCCTGGCGCCAGCCCCTGCAGCATGGACCCCGCTCCAGTCCCGACTGCTGCTCCTGGGTACGTGCTTTCTGGGAGAGGCATACACTGTTTTCTGTCTCTGTAGGGACTGGTCTCAGCTGAGGCTGCCCCTGTTAGCCAGACAGCCGGCAGGACAGACTTTCTCACTCTGGCAGCAGTCACTCCCTGTCTCCCTCCCTCCCTCCCTCCCAAGCATGCCCGTGCCTTCCATGCTCATTCCGGTTTGGCAGCGCACAGAGATTGGCTTTTCAATCCTGACATTTGAATGATAATGGACTCTCTAGGCTGCTCTGCTGTGGGGTCACTGCCTTGGGACGCGGTAACACTTGGGACAGCTTCTGGCGACAGCACCCAAAGAAATGGAGTGGGACTCGAGGGTCTTCTGGCCTCTGCGACTCAGGACCGCAGCATTCCTGTGCCTGTCGCTGGGCAGCCGTGACAGGTCTGTAGGAACAGCAGCTGCTCCACCCTCCCTGGGGGCTGCTGCTGAGTCGCTTCCTGTGTCCAAAAGCATGAACGCAATCTGTGGTCTCCCCTTGCAGGTGCTGAGAAGAGCTGCCCGCGTCCTGCGGGTCGCAGAATGGCCGGAGATAACTATGAGGAAATTCTCAAGCACTATGAATTACATGGAACAATCTGCACAGGTGGGCTCAGTCTGTGAATGCGAACAAGTGTGTGTGTATGTGATGTATCCACTCACCTCAACATTTATCTGAGAGATTAACTATTACTTCAGAGTCTGTGGGTGTGAGAAATGACTGCTCACTTAAAAAATTTAAAGGGTTTATTAAACCTTAACAAAAATACAACAAAAGGACTAAATAAGGAAAAGAAGGCCTGGAAGCTGCCCTCATGGTTGCCTACCACATGGCTGTCTTGTCTTCAAAATGGATGCTTAGTCTTTTTTACTCCTGGGGGTTGCATCAGCCAACCCTGGCCTCTCCCAAAGACTGTCAATCAACTCTTCTTTGCCATTTATTGGTGGAGACTGCTTTCTTGTAACTTGATTGGAGGGTCAGGTGTTGTCATGCCACCCCCCACACCCCCAGCAACAAGCTTTTCCATTCCCAAATACCCCATGTAAGTGACACATGTGCGCGCCTTCTTTCTACCCATCCTAGACAACCCAGGCTGTCTGATGGCAACAATACGGGGGGGGGGGGGGAAGGGAACTATGGGGAGAACAGAGGACAGCTAAACTTCAATAACATAACTATACATCACTAAAGCTTCTCTAAATATTCACACAATATTCATCCCTTAATTGCGAGAGCCAATCATCTTATTATCCATCTATAACAAACCCCCCTTTTCTTTTTTATAAGTTATTTGGCTCAAGCAAATAATTTGTTGTTTTTTTGGGTTTTTTTATGAACTGCTCAGGTTTTTCTTGAATCAAGTTTGATTTTAGATTAGTTATAATAGCATCTGTTGATGTGGGTGAGGACAGTGGAAAAGAGTTTTAAGCAAAATGATTGGTGGAGTTTGTGAACAGAGGTCCATTATGGCTTTTACCCCCACCTACCAGGCCTACAGGGTTGCTGCCTGAAGCAGGGTTATAATCTTCTCAGTGGCGAGTACAGGGGCCAATCTGGTCTTGCCCTCTGGTTCCCACCATACTTCAGTTTTAATCAAATAATTTTAACACATTTCACTGTTCCTCCCCTTAACAGATACTTGTAATTTTCATAGGACAATTATATTATTGACTAATATAATTTAAATTCTCTGTTCAAAATATTACTTAAACAGTTATATAAAGCACTTAGAGTAGCCGTGAGGCTTTCATTTGTCATTCACAAAGTACAGTGTCAGAACCCAGGACGTCCCTCTGGCTGCCCTGGATGGCTTGAGCCCCTGCTAGGGGGCTCAGAAGCCTTGGCGTGAAGCCAAAGACACCTATGCTTTTGATTTTAACCCATGGAGAAAATTACCAACTTTATGTGAAGATTTACAAGCCCCAAGAGTTTAAGTAGAATGATAGTTTGTCACAAGATAGAAAAGTAGATTTTTGGGTTTTTAGAATGGGGGTTCAGAAGCCAAGATGGAGGGATTTGGGCGTGCCTTGTCCTTCTTCTTTCTTCTCCTTAGCCTCCATCTTCTGGGTGATGGTGGTACTTTTGGATTGGTTTAGAGTAGAAACACACTGTCTAACATAGGTGATAGGTATTAGAAAATTATTGTAAATAATGTACATGTAGTTTTTAGTATAAAAAGATAACACTGCCTCTGGGGCAGTCAGTGTGCCACAGACCAACTTGCTAGACAGACCTCAGCAGGTCAGAAAAAGAATGTTATCTATAACACAGAAAAAGAATGTTATAGATAACAGAAAATAAACAACCTTGAAAACCACAGCCGTGGAATCCTGACTCCTTCTTTGATCTTGGGGCTGGGAAAAAGAGACTTTGTAACACCTCGGGGTCATCTCGACCACAGAGACTCCAAGATCTTGGTTTCCCTGGGTGGGCCTGGGCTCGGGTTAATGAGCTCAGTCCACTGAACATCAGATGTTGAATCCCAGCCCGGGAAGAGGCACACCATCGAAGACAAATTCCAGAACAGACAACTTGACCTCTGCCGAGAGACAAGTTGCTTCAAGCTCGACCTGGAAAGGAGGAAATCCGGAAGGCGCCTGGGAATGCCTCACCTGTGAGCTGCTGGCCAGTGACCAGGACAACCTCTGGATCAACCTTGCAGACAACCCAGCTTTTGGTGACAGGTCAAAATTGAGAACATGGGGCCAACATATTCCCAGGAGCAACTTAGCGTTTTATCCGCTCTACAGGGCGTGATGGCCACACATCCTGTGGAGATTCCTGAGAAAGAACTCAGGGACCTTTTGCTATGGGTGCGTTGTAATTATCCACACTCAGAATCCCATTTGTTGTTTGAGCCAGGCTTTTGGCAAGAAATCAACAGACACCTTTATCATTTGGCAACAAAAAAGATAGAACGGCCTTGAAGCTTTTATCTCCAGCGAGAATAATGCTGGAAGCAATTTCATGGAATACCACGGGAACTGCCAGACATCAGCAGGCAGCAAATATTCCCCCAAGAGTTGGGGGAGGGGAGTCGCCTTGCTATCAGCTAGCAGCAGTTGCTCCTGCCAATCCAGGAGGAGCAGAAATAATTCCCACTGCAAAGGTGCGGGAGGAACTGTCATCACCCCCAGGGTCTCCAGGGTCCCCAGACATACCTCTACCGGTCCCGAGAAAGCTTAAATTAGAGATTTTCCCAAGCGAGTTGGAGTATTTGGATTTTGCCTTTTTCGAGGCTTGTTATCAGAGCAGAGCCTCACCACGGAGGCGGCGGGACCATTGGGGAGGGGGGCGGAGAAGATTGCGGGACCCAAGGGAGAGCTGCCTCTTGGCAACTGGCAAAGCTGTGCCGCGGCAATGCCAGGCGGCCAGCAGCAGCCAGGGGCGGCTACGGAGGCAGCAGGGGGGCCCACAGGGGCAACAGTGATGGCACGTGGGGCGGAAACGGCTCGCGCGATTGCCGCGGGAGGCCAGCAGCGGCCCGGGAAATGCTTACGTATTCTAGGATCTGCGTCGGGAGGGGCCAGGCCAGGCGGAACAGGGCACAAGGCCACGGGAGCGGAATATACGGTGCCGGCGGTGGTGTGCGCGGTGCCAGCAGCGGCGGAACGTGGCGGACACACGCTGATGATGCAAAACCCGGAAGTTGGAACGGGGGGGTTTTTCTCCTGTTTCGCAGACGCGGCAGAGGTGCCGGCGGGGTGGGATTTGCCGGCGCTGGGTGCAGGTGTTGACGCAGAGTGGGGAGGGGCGGGCCCCAGTGGGGATCAAAGCAGGGCGGAGACACCAGACCCGGAATGGGATCGGGGCAGCGAGAGTGACGGTTGCGGGGAGGAGGAAGGCATTCCCGAGAGCGCAGCTGTGCCAGAGCAGGCTGAGGGGAGCGTGGCCAGGGTGGAGATGTCCGCACTGCCGTGGTGACACAAGCAGGGATGGGGTGTGGTCAGAGAGGAGAGTTCTCAAGGCACCACCACGTCACAGTTCCCATGGCAACAAGCGCGCAGCCATCCCCAGCAGCCAGCACAGCCTCAATCTCAGTTAAAATCTTAAATTGGAGGGTTTCCACAAATACGGCAAATGTTATGTGAGGCACTCAAAAACCTGCCAGAGCCACAAGCTGAGAATTTTAGCAAAAATATGCAACCATCGCAGCCGGTCACAATGCTGACCCCAGCCAGTCGAGCGACAGCGCCACCTAGTGGCGGGACGGTAACATTACGACATTTCTTTCCGGTCTCATATAAAAGAAAAGCTAGTTCAAAGGGAATGTATCCAGCGCAGCGAGCGAAACATCTGTCAGCTCCTGAACACCATGGGACTCAGGACATTCCTGCTGAAGCGCAGCAACAGGATGATGCAGTACATATTACTGCTTCAGTGGGTGTTCCAGATTGGATGGTTCCAACATCAGAAACTGCTGGCTCATCCAGCCAGGAACAGTCAGTTTTGATGCCAAAGGGAGTTGCTAAATTTCTTTTACAGTATATAGATACAGCTCCAGAATCTTGTCCAGAGTTTTTGGCTCAGCTTCCACAAGTTTTTCAGTCAATGCAAGGCAGTTGTGCTTTTTCCTCATCAGCAAATATTCCTCTTTCATTTATGACTGTTGGATCCTCATCTTCACAGAGTTTGCAAGCAACTCAAGAATCTCAAATCCCTATTCCTCATCCAGGACCAAGGGCAACACTAGGAGTGTCAACGCCTCAGCAGGGTGTGCAGATGCCACTGCTGCCAGTGAGTCCCAAGATGGGAGAGACTGCAGCATGGCAGCAGCCACAACAGTTGGCTCCACTCTACAGGCAAGTGCCCATGGAGACACAGGTACCTACAGCACAGACACCTCCAATGATAGATTGGGCAGATATCAGGAAGAAACTATTGAAAGAAAGAAATGTCCCTATGATTGGCACAGGAGACATTGCAATGCCGCTGAATTACGATCCACAGGGCCAGAATCCAAGGTGGGAACGATTAGATCATGAAGTAGTCAAAGATCTAATCAAAGTTATCAGAGACAATGGCCTGGGATCTTCATATTTTAAGCAGATTTTAAAAGTCACTTTTAATATATATGATTTAACACCATATGATCTTAGGTCTCTTGTGTCAATGATTCTCACAGACACGCAAGCCCTCGTGTGGGACACAAGATGGAGAAGAGCTCTTGGTGAGCTAAGAGCCAGGTAACAAGGCAGACTCAATGCAGCCATCACCATGGCACAGTTAGCAGGTGATCCTCCTGAGGACAACCCAGTACAACAAGCGCAAAGACTTCCACGAGAGGTGTAGAGCAACATGAAGGAAGCAGCGCGAAAGGCAATTTTACAAATTGCACCAGCAGGAACTCAAGACACCATTTATACAGACATCAGGCAAGGTGCTTCGTAATATTTCTCTTCGTTCACAGATCGTCTCACACAAGCAGTGGACAGACAGGTGGCTGAAGAGGCGGAAAAACCACATCTACTTAGAAGCCTTGCATTTGCCAATGCTAACCTGGAATGCAAACGAATCATCAGTGCAATGCCAGGTCAACCCTCTCTGGCAGAGATGGTGGAAGCATGCAGCAAGGTGGGACCACCTCAATACGTTGCGTCCATCTTGGAAGAACAGATGGAGGGAATGTTGAAAGCACAAAGTAAAAGCTTCAAAAAAGTTCTCTCAACCTTTCAAAAGAACAACAATTCTAAAGGACAATGTTACAAATGTGGAGCCCACAGGCACTTCAGGAAAAACTGTCCACAACTTGCAAAGACTGGAATATCACCAGATGTTTGTCCAAGATGCAGAAGAGGAAAGCACCTTGCAAGTGAATGCTGTTCTCAGATGGATATGGACAGAAGACCTCTACCTCTTCCGGGAAACTCAAAAAAAGAGGGCGAATCATCAATGCGCAATGAGTCAAGTGATGGCGATGACGCAAGATCAAACACCGAAAACAGGACAATCATTGGGGAACATCAATCAGACTCCCTCAGCAGGACAATCAGTGGAATCCCCAGTGACCTAGAGTTACTACCACCTGGAGCACAGTGCATCCTGGCAGGTTCTAAAATGACATGTTTCATGGATGAAAATCATGCAGTGATATCCACAGCTGTCACTGGAACTTGGCGGAAAAGACAAGATTTTTTAATAATAGGCAAAGATAGAAGCAGCATTCTCGGACTCATCATTTATCCTTCGATCATCTCGGCAAATCGCAACGAAGAGTTGACAGTTCTATCTAAACCTCTTCGACCACCATTGATTGTTCTGGAAAATACCCCAATAGCCAAAGCTATTGCTTTGCCACCCCATGCAGCAGAACGAGTCATGCCGGTGTTTGATCAGCAAGACCTTTCTTCTGGTGACCATGTGGAAGTTCATGCTTCCTGGGTGAAACACATAAGTCGAGATTGACCCATGGTCGCCTGCCAATTGACCTGCAGCGAAAAGTCGGTCACCATCAGACGGATGCTTGACACGGAGCCCAATGTCACAGTCATATCACACATCTTTTGGCCCCGGGAATGGAATTTAGTCACACCATTGGGTTCTCTCACAGGCATAGGAGGAAGCTTTATATGTCTGCAGAGCAATAATGCAATTGTTGTCTCAGGACCAGGGGGGAAGACAGTGATCATTCATCCTTTCATTGTGCAGAAGCCCATCACAGTATGGGGAAGGAACCTCTTAACACAATGGGGCCTGAAATTGGAAGTGGATTTTTAGTGGGGGTCACTGTGGCACACACCACTCTGAAACTGACCTGGAAAACAGACAATCCTGTCTGGGTGGATCAGTGGCCCCTTGAGGGAAAGAAATTGAGTGTTTTGAAGAAGTTGGTCAAAGAGCAACTGCAAAAGGGACACATCAAACCAGCGAATAGTCCCTGGAATTCTCCAGCATTTGTCATTCACAAGAAGACTTCATGGAGATTACTTCATGATCTCATGAAAATCAATGAGGTCCTTGAGGACATGGGACCACTTCAGTTGGGACTTCCTTCTCTCTCCATGATTCCGAGACATTGGCCACTTGTGATCATTGATCTCAAGGATTGTTTTTTCCGCATCCTACTTCATACAGATGATGCTCCTCGATTCGCGTTCTCTGTCCCAAGCATCAACAGGGAGGACCCTCTGTAAAGGTACCATTGGGTTGTTCTACCACAAGGCTTGAAGAACTCGCCAACTATCTGCCAATAGTACGTGGCTCAAGCTTTCTCTCCAGCATGGAAAAAATATCCAGGGACAAAAATCATTCATTATATGGATGATTTTCTCATTGCAGCAGCAAAACAACAGGACCTGCAAAAAGCTCGTGACTGTGTGATTGCAGAAGTGCAAAAAGCAGGATTGGAAATCAGCACTTCGAAAATTCAAGAGATCGCACCATGGAAATATCTGGGATGGAAATTCACGGGGCAAACAATCAGACCGCAGAAAATAGAAATCAGCTCAAAAATCAAAAATCTGCAAGACTTGCAACAATTTCTAGGAGAAATCAACTGGATGAGACCAATCTTGGGGATCATGAATGATGATCTCTCATGGCTTCTCAACCTTTTAAGAGGAGACAATGAAACCAAATCTCCCAGAACTCTCACACCAGAAGCACAGAAAACCCTTCAGAGAATTGCAGAGATCATCCAGCAGAGACGGGCACATCGTTTCGTGACTTCACTGCCCTTCTATCTGGCAGTGTTGGGGGAAGAAATACAGCTGTATGGTTTGATTTTTCAGTGGGATTTGTCTCAAAGAGACCCTCTTTTGATCGTAGAGTTGATTTTTCTATCTTACAGGTCCCCAAAAAAAATCCTCACGGACCTGGAGATGTCAGCTCAGATCATAGTGAAAGCAAGGACACGGTTTCTGACAATGGCAGGCAAACACTTTTCAATAATCTACCTACCCTTGTGTCCTGGTTTAGGGCAAATTTGGGAGAGAATCTCCAAAGGGGGCCCCTCCAGAAAGCAAACCCACACGGCCCCTCCCCCCAACCGGTTCGGGAAGAATTCCTCGGAGAGAAGTGGAAAGAACCTGTTTATTTAACAAGCACAGCACCCCCCAGCACACAAAATGAACAATACCGGATGACACCACTCTTTCACCGCTCTGAAAAATATGAAAAGTTCAGAAAGTCTCTCTTGGGGGTAGTCGCTCTGTTATCAGTCCCTCCGGTGCTGGGGCAGCTGCTGCAGGCCACAAGGTGCAAACTCTCGTTGTTCCAGGTCCCAGTCTGGAGCAGGTTCAAGTAGGTCCAAAAACAAAAAGGAGAAACAGTCCAGGAAGAAATTTGGACTGTTTAGCTAAACTAGATAACGAGCAGAAGCAAGAGCAAACAGAAGCAAAGCAGAAGCAAGAGTGAGAGCAAAGTGAAAAGCCAGGCAAAAAGCAAAAGCAGCACAATGTACTGCCCTGTCTGTATGTCCCGCCAGCCGTGGGGGAGGGGCTGATAAGAAACCAAAACAAAACATTCACTCTTCAGAGCCAGTCTTGAAGGCACAGAACATAATATCCAGCATAAACAGCACACACAAATGGGGATACAAGCATCCTAATGTCACCCTAGGACACCTTGAAAAAGCAATATTTTGATTGGGCAATGCAGAAATCAAAATATTTGCTAATTGCGTTGTTAGAATATTCCAGTACTTGCACAATCCATTTTCAGCCATAGATTACTGAAAGCAAAAATAAGTTTTAGGGAAAACCCAAAAATAAGTGAAGAACTATTTGACGGGATGATGGTATTTACTGATGGTTCAGGAAAGACTCACAAATCAGTAATCACGTGGCAAAATTCAGTTACAGGACAATGGGATTCAGACATAGAATGCAAGGCTCACCACAAATTGTAGAATTGACAGCAGTGGTCAGAGCTTTTGAATTGCTCCAGCAACCCCTCAATTTGATCACAAATTCAGCATATGTTGCGAATGTGGTCAAAAGACTGGAGGGATCACTTTTGAAAGAAACAAACAATGAAATTTTATATTCATACTTATCATGTATGAAAACACTGCTGTAAAACAGGAAACATAAATATTTTGTTACCCACATCAGAGCACATTCTTCTCTTCCAGGACTTTTAGCGGAAGGAAATGCTCATGCAGACAAATTAACCATGTCCATTTTACAAACCTTGCCAGACATCTTTGAACAGGAAAACGGAGTCATGAATTTTTTCATCAAAATGCATAGGCACTGATGGAATACTTTCACATCTTGAAAAGCCAAGCAAGGGAAATCATCAGTGCTTGTCCAGACTGTCAGCTTGTACAGCCACCTGCATCCACAGGAGCAGTCAATCTGAGAGGATTGCAGAGTCTCCAGTTGTGGCAAGCTGATGCCACAAAGTATCCATCTTTTGGGAACCTCAAAAATATTCATGTTTCAGTTGATACTTTTTCAGGGGCAATTTTTGCATCATTGCACACAGGAGAAACCGCACAACATGCCTGTCCACATTTTTTGCAAGCATTTGCATCATTAGGGGTGCCACAAGAAGTGAAAACAGATAATGGTCCAACTTATACAGGGAAAGTGCTTGACAAATTTCTGAAAAAGTGGGGTGTCAAACATACCTTTGGTATTCCCCACTCTCCCACAGGTCAAGCGATCATTGAAAGAACACATCACACCCTAAAATCCCTTTTGGACAAACAGAAAAGGGGGGAGGCCGAGGCAACGCCTCACATGCGGTTGAACAAAGCTTTATATGTGTTGAACTTTTTAAACGGCTCTTTTTCAGAGCCCATTCCACCAATAATTAGACATTTCTCAAACAGCACACAGGCAAAACTAAGGGACAATCCTTTAGTTTTGATCCAGAACCTGGAGACAGGACAAATTAAGGGTCCTTTCAAATTAATAACTTGGGGCAAGGGTTTCGCTTGTGTCTCCACAGGGTGAGGACCAAAGTGGGTGTCGGCAAGACACGTGAAGCCCTACTGGACCCAGAAGCAAGCAGACATGGACCCCGAAAACAAAGAGGCAATCACACAGACGGAAGCAGAAGACAAGACCACGAACATCTCCTCGATCAACATCTAAGGAGTTCAGTACAGTAACAGGGCAGTTGTGTTAGTCTATCAATATACAAGAATGAGTTCACACATTTATAAGTTGTAACAAGTCTACAGGAAAGTTAAGGCACGAGGTAAGAACATAAAGAACAGCAGTTTGAATGGGTTGGTTTGTACTTCTGTTATAAAATAAGTTGAACTCTACACACTTTAAAAGAGTGTACACAGGGAGTTAGGAGCTACTCTGGTCAGCAGAGCTCAGTAGTGACACATACACATTGACGCACACAAACACACACGTCTGTTTTCTCAAGTGGGACAGCAGCCAGATGCACTGGGCTGTGCATCCAGAGCCATGTTTCTGGGTGTGCTCAGCCCATGTCTGCACATAGTGGTATGTGCAGAACTAGTACACACACATAGGTACTTGCTTATTGGTATAGAGACTTGGTGTACAGAGGTACCTGTCAGCAGTACACACTTGTACACACACACAGAGCTGTGCACACTCTACTTGTGTAAGATTCCGTGTAACTCGGGCTGCTGTATGAGACCAATCCGGCTAGCACTGGACTCTAACCCACACAGTCTTACATGGACAAAAGTAAAAGACAAGAAGCGCTCTTCTCCACATGGGGACGAGTGTCCTGTTTATTGGCTTGGGACGGGATGCTTCTGGTTCCGGCGACCACCCAAGTGGAAAAGAGGGCATGACATTCCTGAAGTGGACTTTTATACCCAAGGGGATGGGGATGGGGGTGGGGAAAGAGGACCGCGGCCAATGGGATACCATTGAGGAGGGGCGAGGAGAGGGGTAACCAGGGAACAGTCAACCAGGGTGTATAGCAGGGGGGTGCATGAGGGATACACTATGTGATGGGAGAGGGGAAATAACAATCTACATGATGTACCATACTCAGTACAAATTTCCCATCACCCAGTGCAAAACAACAACTAAATTAACTATTTAGTGCAATACAACATACTTGCACACACTAGCACACATGTGCCACAGAGACACTCACTTATGTACAGTCTCTACTAATGCAGACGTGCTCACAAACACAAGACTTACTCGTACATAGAACTTGTGTACATGTCGCTGTCGAGGCGGTCACGACACAAAGCAGAGACCACAAGCAGTCTCAGATGGCAACTCTTTTTTATTGAGCATGGCTGACCTTTTATACACTTTCCAATTGTTTATACTTCTTCTACCCTAACTATTGGCCACAATAAATCAACATAACACTATTGGTGAAAAGTTACAGTGACTTCAACTAACTTTCTAAAAATACTTCATCCAGCTGCACAGTTCTCTTATCTTTCTTCAGTTCCTCACTTCTCTGGGTCTCCTTGAGTTACAACCTTGGAGATAGCTGCTTATCAGCTTCTTCTTGCTTCTCAGCTTCTTCTCGCTCCTTTAGCTAACAGGCCTGCTGTTAGCCCCTTCCACAATTCCCCTTTTTTGTTTTCGAACTGTAAATACAGCTGCTGTAGATTTTTGCAGGGCCCTTTGCAAAAATCCAAGCAGACAGGGGAAACACAAAACAACAATCACAACCATCAACAAAATTAACATTCCCATTTTTAATACAATCGTTCCTGCCCTTCATCCATCTTTAAGTGCTTTTAAATTTCTCAACTACTTTATCCTATAAATTTATATGTCTAGTACTCAAACCTTAAACTATAACCACCCCAAGTGCTCAAAAGGAGATGCAGGAATACTAGAACAAAGGTTCCAAAAAACCTGCATTGTCCTGATCGGTGCAAACCAAAACCAGATGCTTTAATTACTATGAATGCACATTAAACTGATTAAATACATGTCCTGATATATGGCATTAGCCAGTGTCATCCGCACCTTCTGCTTCAGCTGCGGAACCATCCATCCTCTCCCTTCCTGCACGCTCCAGATAAGGTTTCACACAGCGAGCAGGAACCCATCAAGGACCATTATCTGTCAAAACACAAGCATAACCTCTCCCCCATGTTATTAGTTCCACTGGACCAGACCACATACCAGTAATTAAATCCTTGACCCATACCTTGACATTTCTACGGAAATCTGGTTGCTTAGAATTCAAAGAGGAAAAATGGTAAAAGATTGGAGATAACTGTGAGTCAGGTTGGGGATGCAAAAAGTTTAACACATAAACAGCTTTATCTAATCTCACTTGAGGTGACTCCTGTTGCATTCCCCCTTTTTGTTTTTGAACCTGACGTTTAAGAAGACCATGAGCCCTTTCAATGATTGCTTGGCCCGAGAGGACATGTGGAATGTCTGTAGAATGCTCAGTGCCCCAAGCACGAAAGAATGCTTGCATTTTCTGCGAAGCATATGCTGGGCCATTATCTGTTTTTACATGACACGGAACACCTAGGATAGAAAAAGCATGATAAAAATGATGAATAGCATAACAAGCTTTTTCTCCTGTGAATGCTGAAGCAACCATTGCATGAGAAAAGGTATCAACTGTGACATGAACATACTTAAAGGGACCAAATTCTGGCATTTTAATAACATCAGTTTGCCATTCCTCTAAAGCAGAAAGACCCCTAGGGTTGGTACCATAATACTGAGTGACATGAGTCATGTGACAGTCAGGACAAGAAGAAAGAATTGATTTTGCTTCACCAGGAGACAATTTGAATTGATGCTGTAAAGCTTGAGCACTGATGAAAAAATTGATGAGATAAAATTGCCTGCTGCAACACATTAGGTACAGTTTTAATTGCAGCAGCAGCAACGAGAGAATCTACATAGGAATTACCTTCAACAAAAAATCCAGGTAATGATGTATGGCTACGAATATGCATGATGAAGTAAGGATGTTTTGGAGCACCAATAACTGTCCATAACTTCACTAACATGATAAACAATGGCTTCTCTTGAATATTATACAACACTGCTTGATCTAAATGCTTAACCAAATTGGCAACATAAATGGAATCAGTAACTATATTTACAAAACCAGGAAACAAAGTAAAAGCCAAAAGAACAGCAGAAAGTTCAACCAGTTGAGGAGATCCCTGCTCAATCATTGTCTCATATTCCTGGTGATCATCCTTTCTCCAAGCAACAGCTGCTTTTCCGGTTTTCCTGGATCCATCTGTAAAAACTGTTATACCTTCCACTGAAACAGGAGAACAAATTTGTTTCCCTTCAAAAGGAATCTCTTTGGCCAGTTTTAGAACAGGATGAGAAGGCAAATGGTATTTTATTTGGCCTGTAAAACAAGATAAGGCAGATATTGCAACTCATGATTATTTTGAAAGCACCATTCAAAATACCACTGTTGTACAGGTATCACAATGGTCACAGGGTCGCGTCCCAAAATCTCATGACAACACCTGCGGCCCTTGATGATAATATCTGCAAAAAGCTCATAAAGTCCTGGAGCTGTTTTCTGAGATCTGAAAGATAAAAATATCCATTCCAGAATATGCTGTTGATCTTCCCAATTATCACTCCATTGACACAGTATTCCACATGATATTTCATGGTCCTTCAAATTAAACAATTGAACATCAACAGAGGTATCTGTTCTGTTCACAAATTTGTGTCCTAAGGCTAATTCAATTTCTTCTAGGGTCTTTTTTGCTGCTGGGGTCAATTGCCTCTCATAAGCAGAGGAAGTGATGCCTGAGAGCAAATCAAACAATGGTTGCATCTGATGATTGTTTATGCCTAAATATGATCGAATCCAACCTATTAAACCAAATAATTTCTGTACATCAGTAGCAGTTTTAACATCAAATTCTAACTTCACAGGTTGAGGCATAACTTGAGTGTTAGTCACCAACATACCTAGATAGTTCCAAGGCATGTGTTCCTGCACTTTCTCTGGGGCAATGATCAGACCAAAAGCTTTCAAATTTGTCACAGCACATTGTTTAAGAGCTGATAACTGTTGTTTGTTGTCAGATGCCAACAAGATATCATCCATGTAATGATAACAGTAGCAGTTATTAAATTGCTCCCGCACTTTTGACAAGGCCTGTGCCACAAACCATTGACAAATAGTTGGCGAATTTCTCATGCCTTGGGGGAGTACACTCCATTGATATCTTTTATTGAGTTCAGCATTATTAAATATTTGTCCCCGAAGTGTTTCCGGGTGTGTCCTGCCTGGCTTCGTCTGGCTCTCGCTGCTGGACCAAAGGCTGCAGCTGTGGTGTTTTCACTGCAGAGATACCTTTGGCCGGCTGGGTGCTGCAGCTGGGTACCCAGAACAAATCCAGGCAAAATAGGAACTCAGTTTACCTTTGGTGGAAAAGGTTGAAGCGACGGTGAAGAGAAAAGAAGCGGGTTCTGCCGTAGAGCTTAAATCCAGAGTTTTATTTCAGCATGGTAGACTTCTGAATGTGGTAACAGCTCCCAGACAGACACCTGACTGCATGGTCTCATGTCCTTTTAAGCCCCGGGGACAGGGGGAGGGGAGGGACAGGTGAGGGCCAACCAGGTGTGAGGAGGGGAAGGCCCAGGGGATATACAGGCCAATGAGCCCGGACCTGGGGGCATCTTTTGAAATTCTGCCAACCATACGACGCCTTGCTGGAATGTTAAGATTGATGGACAGCTCTTAGGCAGGAGGGCAAAAGGGGGAGGGGGAAGGGTTGGCGCACCTGAGGGGGCTGGGACGGGTCAAACAGGAAACCGCACTGCAACACAGCATAATTTATGGAAGGCACAGTAAAAGCAAATTTTTCTTTGTCTTGCTCAGCCAATGGAATAGTGAAGAAACAACCTTTCAGATCAATGACAACTATTTGCCATTCCTGTGGAATCATCGTAGGTGTAGGAAGGCCTAGTTGTAAAGCTCCCATTGTTGCCATTATTGCATTTATCTGCCGTAAATCATGTAAAAGTCTCCATTTTCCCCATTTCTTTTTTATTACAAAAACAGGGGTATTCCAGGGGCTGAATGATTCTTCAGTATGTCCTTCTTGCAATTGTTCTGTGACTAATTCTTGCAGGGCAGTAAGCTTTTCGGTATTAAGGGGCCACTGGTCAACCCAGACAGGTTTATCTGTCAATCATGTCAAGGCTACAACTGGACGTTCATTGCCCTGCATCACAGTGGCCCCTAATAAAAATCCATAGTAATTCTGACGCCCCATTGAGATAAACAATCTCATCCCCACCAACTTTGAGGAGCATCAGCAACATAGGGTCTAATGTTAGCTTGTTGGCCATCAGGATGTTTCACATTAATTACAATGGCTGACAAACCACCTGTTGTAGCACCACCCAACCCCAGAAGTGTGACTGTGGTCACAAGGGTTTTCAGGATGAAGAAGAGACGAGAATGTTGACTCCATGATCAGAAGGCTTGATTTATTATTTTATGATATATGTTACATTAGACTATACTAAAAAGCAATAGAAAGGAAAAGGTTTCTTCAGAAGCTAGCTAAGCTAAGAATAGAAAAGAATGAATAACAAAGATCTGTGTCTCAGACAGAGCAAGAGCCAGCTCTGCCATGAGTGGTCAAGAAATCCAAACACCCACAGGAGACCAATCATGGGTCTACCTGTTGCATTCCACAGCAGCAGATAACCATTGTTTACTTTGGTTGCTGAAACTGAAGCTTCTCACAAGGAAAAATCCTAAGAAAGGATTTTTCATGAAAGATGTCTGCGACACCAGAGTCCAAAACTTGCATGAGTGAGAGGCCACGATTGAAGCCAGCAAAGTCACAAGAGTATTGTGACATCTGCTCCAGTGTCAATCAAACCTGTTACTGATATAGTTCCTGGATGACATCCACTGGCGGTGAGAGTGCATGTCTTTTCTGGATGATTCTCCATTACTTTCTCAGTCCAGAACATTTGAGACTTGAGGTACTCCTGTTGATCCAAAACTTCCTGTGCCATGACTTCAGTCCACTGTATTTGGAACAGAACTCACAAAAGGTACAATTTGAGCAATGCAAGTTCCTTTCTGAATAGTGACAGGAGGGTCATCGATGGATACCATGGCATGAATCTGTCCTAAATAATCAGCATCAATAAGCCCTAGATGCACATGAATACCTCTAAGTGTAGTACTTGATCTTCCTATCAAAAACGCACTCAATCCCCATCCTATCGGACCATAGGCATTGCGGGGCACTGTATCTATTTCTTTTGTCAGAATGGTTACTGTGTCAGCGGTGGGTATATCAATCCCTGCGGAACCACTTGTTGCCCCTGAGTATTGTTCGCAAATGGGTAGCTTTGCAGTGCTGGGAAGGCCCGCATTTGCTGTTGTGGTTGTTGGGGTATTTGTTTTCCCATGCACCCCTTCACGCTCCTCTTTGCGTTTCCCTGCAATAGCTGACCATTTGCATGATATTTACTACTGCATTGTTTAGCATAGTGCCCAAATTTAGCACAATGATTGCACACAACATTACTACTTGCACTTGACTTAGATGTTATTTTCTGGGTATTACACTGTGCCCTTACATGCCCTTGTTGTCCACAATTATAGCATTTCGATGAAGGTCTTAGAACTACAGCAAGAGCTGCCATTTTATGCTCGACTGAACCAACTTTCAAGCAAGCAGTAATCATTTCAGGCAATGTGGGTTCCCCAGGTAAAGTGTCAATAATCTTTCTGCAGTCTGGGTTTGCATTTTCTTTAGCCAATTGTATACACAATTTGTGTCGCAAAGATTCATCATCTACCTGTTTTTCAATAGCTGCAGCAAGCTTTTCCATAAATTGCAAAAATGGTTCTCTCATCCCTTGTTGTGTAGTAACATATCTCTGTTTTGGAGCTGCCATTTCCATTGTTTTAATTAAAGCACTCATGCCAATTTGCTGAGCTTGTGCCAAAATCGAAGGATCCCACCTTGCCTGCAAATCTGGGTAAGCAAAAGGCCCATTGCCCAGTAAGGCATCAACACCCATAGCATGACAAGGATCATGTTGAGGCAGCTGCATATTTGTTAAAGCTGTGAGCTCAGCCACTCGCCTCCAAGTTTCTTGAAATACACTGTATTGTACTGGCTGGAATAGAATTGTAGCAAGATGCGTGATGTCATAAGGTGCAAGCATATCTGCATTAATTACACATAATAATTGCATTACCTCTGAGGAATTAATACCATACTGAGCCACTTTTGATTGGAGATCTTGCACAACCTTCCAAGCAAAGACGTGATAACTATCATCCTGCCTTGTTCCAGGAGCTGCTTTAAAAACTGGAAAAGCCATAGGGTTATCACAGGCAACATTTGCATTAGTACTGTTCTCCTGAGGTACTCTGGGAGCACCTAATCTTTCTATCATGTCCCAATTCTTTTCTTCAGCTGCTTTCTTCCTAACAAATTCCCAAAACTCCTGAGGCTGTCAAGGAAGCACAGTTACTTGACATGGGAGCAAAGTCCATGGGGCAGTAGGGCTAGAGCTATTAGTAGGTGAACTGTCAACAGTTCCTTGCCCCAACTCAGGTGTTACTGCAGGCAACTCATCACTTGATTCGCTGTTGCTGTCACTGTCAGGTAACGGAGGATACGACCTTGCTGATTGTTCATGCAGCTCAGCGGGGAGCGGGGTGGCAGATGGCTGGACTAGAGCAGAGGGAAGTGGGGGGACAGACGGCTGGGTTTCTCTCTCCGCTAAAGACATTTCAGCTAACTGGCGTAGCGGTGTAGTATATATAGGCACCATCACGAGCTGCTGTGAAGGTGTGAGATAGAGAGGTTTAAAGGTCTGATAAGGAGATACTATGGAAGTTTGCCCAGAAGTTTTGGCAGCTTTCCCAGAAGCTTAAGCATCCAGCCCAGAAGCTCTGGAAGCTTTCCCGGAAGCTTTGGTAGCCTGTCTGGTAACTTGCATGGCACCTGCACCTTCTTCAAGGATAGATTCACCAAGTTCCCCATCAGAGGCCCCCTCTGCCTCATCCCCCCGTCAGTTTCTGTTATCAGCCCCTATTCTTTGTCCTCATCCCACTCTGCTTGTTCTCGCTCTGTTTTCCATTCCTTCAATGCCTCAAAGAGAGATCCCCAAGTAACAGCTAGATCGACAACAGTTTTATCTCCCACTCAGATGACTTCCCACAGTCTGTCCCCAACTTTTTTCCATGCTTTAACACTAAATGCTGTGTCAGGATCAGTGCCAAAATCCTGTGATTTAGCCTACAGCAATATACTATGAAGGGCATAGTCCGAAGTATTAATTCCCTTATTTCTTAACAAAACTTTCCATGTAGCCAAAACAGTCTATTTCTCTTTAGATAAATTATTTCCCATTATTACTAGTTGGTGGCTTGCCTACTTCCAGGTGTCTTGATAGGAGAAAATCAGGTCTGGACCTCCCTGTGGCTTCCACCCGCCACACTCAGCTGCACCAATGCCGCCTCCCCCACTACATCCCAGTGGGTCACGGCTGCCAGTTGCTAGGACGTCATATGGGTCCAGACAGAGTATATTTTTAAGGGTGTTGTGTCACTCGGCGATCACCAGGTGTCGCTATCGAGGCGGTCACGACACAAAGCAGAGACCACAAGCAGTCTCAGATGGCAACTCTTTTTTATTGAGCATGGCTGACCTTTTATACACTTTCCAATTGTTTATACTTCTTCTACCCTAACTATTGGCCACAATAAATCAACATAACACTATTGGTGAAAAGTTACAGTGACTTCAAATAACTTTCTAAAAATACTTCATCCAGCTGCACAGTTCTCTTATCTTTCTTCAGTTCCTCACTTCTCTTGGTCTCCTTGGTTACAGCCTTGAAGAGAGCTCCCTATCAGCTTCTTGCTTCTCAGCTTCTTCTCACTCCTTTAGCTAACAGGCCCACTGTTAGTCCCTTCCACATGTACATTAACATAAGCATATAAATCTGTGCACACTAATATGTGTAATATGATCAGCACACATATCTTACACAGGGATGTGCTCACACTTGCAGAGCCTGTGCACAAACTTAGTAGCACCTGAGAGGGGCTAATTTAACACACATGTATATAGTAATGCACATAACACGTGTACACCTTGGTACTTGTGTGTGCACCCAGAGCTGTGCACACCTGCACACACAGGTATTGTATGTGTAGACTCACACACCTTAGTACGCATATACCCATAGATACACACTGGCACATACGTGTAAAGCACTCCCCAGAGCTCTTCTGGGAAGAGAGTAGTAAGACATCTACTGTTTGTTACCACCCTGCCACTTTTAGGCAGTATTTTACCCTCTGTGCCTTTGGGGTGGGAACAGACAGTGTTGTTTTAAAGGAAAGGTTAAAGAAAGACTGTGTTGGATTGTCTTCTGTCTCTTACCCTACAATGGCAGGAGGGCACAAAACGGAGCACTTTTTATTGTTTTGTCTTTCCTAGGGGCTTGATCGGCATGAAGGAGAGGTCATTTATTTAGATTGTGGAGATTTGGACAAGTATTTCTCTTACAAAGAATAATTTCAGCATAACAAGTATAAAAAATGTGGCTTATCTCCTTTATAAGGAAAAGAGGTTTCTCCTTTGAAATGAATACATGTTAGAATCAGAGAGAAAGGCACTGAAAAGAGAGATAACAAGGCATAGCACTGGCTGTCCCCTGTTCTCAGAATGATGAAAATACTGAGGCACTTTCCAGTAGATGAGACTGAAGACTTTGAAATGAAGATGTGTTAAATTTTCAAATTCTCTCAGTGTTCCCATGGGATATATTAATATGTCTCATCCTGTACCTCTATTCCTTTAAGACTAAGTATAGATTTGTTGCATCTTCTGTTGCATCTTCTCTGAAGAGGGCAATGCAAAAACCAAACCCAAGTCCCCTTCCCCCAGCTGCTTAAATAAGAAGCTATCTTTCCTCTCGTTAGGCAAAATTCAAGAGGATTTCTGATATAATGAACAGCATTTAGAAATATAATACAAAAATTCTTATTAAACTAGTTTCTGAATTGCCCAAATTATTCAATACAATCAGGCAGTGTATCAAACTTCCCACACAGAGAGAACAGTTTGGCTCTGGTATCATTAAGATGTCATGTCGTTAACAGCATTTCTGTGTAAAGTCTCCACAAGGTATTTGGAAACTGCTTGCTCTGGAAGGCTTTGCAAGTTTGCAAATGAAGTTATTTCAAATGCATTAATGAAAGCAGAATGTTAGTAGAGGTTTCCTAATTTATTTCATAACTTCAATTACAATTGGATCTGCATACAAAACTGTGGGATTCACATTCTCTGGACCTGAGAGAAGCAGTGAGAGAAGCAGAGAAAAGAATGATCAAAACAATTCTTATTCGCTGCTCCTGTGTTGTGCCAAAGTAGAATGCAATATGGAGATTGTTTATCCAAAGTGATGGTCTTTTGTTTCCTTGGCCTATCAGGGCCAAGCGCATGTCCAGACTGTTGGTCAGCAGACAGTCACAAGATTCTGGGCAGTTGAGTTGAGCTGAGTTGAGTTGGGTGCTTGTGCAGATTCAGTTTAGATGTAATGTAATATAGTGTAATATAGTATAGAATAATATAGTATAATAAAATAATTAGCCTTCTGATATCCATGGAGTCAGATGCATCATTTTCTCCCTGTGTTGATGCCCTGCTTTCCGATACAAAACCTATCAGTAATGTACAATATCCAAATATGTGACAGTGATTAGGTAATCCCTACAAGTGTACTGTTCAAAGAGTAAATAAATAGGTTCTGGCATTCCTCACCCTTTACACAGCTACACTGTTGTGTTTTGTTAAGGGATACTTCTTACCTTTTAACTAAAGGGGGGTACTTGTGGTCCCTATCATTGTGGAGGTTTGTTCACAGTTCATTCTAATTACAGGCTCTCTAGACAGAGTCTGCCTCTCTGATAGACTACAGGCTTTCCTGACAGAACCCATCTCCCTGATTAGTTAGGCGAGAGAAAGAAAGGAGAGGGGAAAAAAAAGAGAAAGAAGAAGCTTTGCCTTCTTCTTGAAAAATAAAAGCAAATCATTAGCTTATACTCTTGGAACACTAGTGGAAGCAGCTGCCGAGCCGCTCATGTGGTGCTCTCGTGTTCGCGTGGTTCTACGCTGGTGAACATCGCAGGGGTGTCTCCGCAGCCTGGTGCCCCTGGGCCAGCCCCTCCAGGCACAGCTGCCCCCAGCATCCTTGAGTCACCACCCCCTCCCCGTCGAGCTGGCACTGCGTCTTCGTGCATACCCGCTCCGTATCAGCTCAGCCCCATACTCGTGGGTCATGGAGAAGCCCGTGCATAACCAGGAGTTTTCGACTCTCAGCGGTTTCCACACAGAACATGTCCTGTGGCACCACCGCCGGGCTAGTGACCTCTGCCATCCACAAGGTTCTGGCACAGCCAAGCCCACCCCCAACCCTTGGCAGCTCTGTGCACCAAGCGCCCCACGTGCCCAGCCACACCCAGCAGCTGCCCCTTGCCGCCTGCGGCCCCCACCACCCGTGGCTCTGCACCTCCATAGCTCTCGGTCCACAAGAGCGTGGCCCCCACCACCGACAGCCCATGCCAACGGATGGCCTCCAACGCCCTGACCCCCGGCAGTGCCGAGCCCAAAGGCTCTTGGTGCCCGTGGCTCTTGCTGCCGGAAGCCCTGTGCCTCCAAACTCCTCCAGTCCATGAGTGCAGCCTTTGTCACTGGCAGCCCTGCACCGGCAGCTCTGGGCTCAAACGCCCCCAACCGCCAAGGCCAACCCTAGTCAGGTCAGTAACGCTGAAAGTCACCGTACTGGGTGCCTTCCCTGGCCCACCACTGGCCGTGTAGGCCAGCACGGTCCCTGGCTTGGAAACCCCGCGCGGTCTCCAGCTCAGAAACTCTGTGCACTCGGCGAGAGCGAAATAGTTGGCAAAATATTTGCCACCGGCAGCCTCCCCGCTTCCCACGGTCTTCCGCCGCTTTTGGGCACTGCTGGCCACACAGTGCCCTGATTTCAAGAAAGCCACCCTACCAAGCGTGGCCATGAAAGTGACTCTATGCAGACTCAGCCCCTGGCCTCCTCTGCTCCCATGGGTCAGGAGAACCACCACGGCAGCCCGGGAAACCTCGCTCGCCCTCTCCTGTGGCCCCCATCTGGGAAACCCCATGTACTTGGCCCATCCCGAGCAGAGGCCCCGCCGGCGCCGGCCACCACCAAGTCACCACAGGCAGGCATGTGCCTCAGCTGGTAAGCTCTGGAAGTTATTGCGCTGCTAGCGCACTAGAAGCTCACAGCACCGAGCGCTGCACACCCCGCTCCTCCAAGTGGAGTAGCTACGCGGTTTCCTTCCCCTCCCCACATGCTGTGACCACTCGCCTCGACATGAGCACCATTTCTACTGAATGATGACTTTCGCCATCACTAACACCGTTTCAATCTGGTGATCCTCAATCTGATGTTTCCCGATGCTCTTGGGTCTCCATAACTCTAATATCTCTCTATCACATGCATCCTGCCAGCCACAGGGTCCTCACTTTCTACAGGATCCCTGCTTTCATCTCCTACGTGTCCCGCCTTAAAATGTCTAACCACCCCCCTTGTCTTTAAGGTCCAATGGACTTTCAGAGTGGGTCCCGTGTACGACTTGCCTGGAGCTGGTTTTTGTACACTCGGATTACAGACAAAAATTTGACCAAAATGATTATGAGGACATTTTAAGCTCCATATCTACCCCAAGCACACTCCCGAAATTACTCCACTCATACTTCAAGCATACATGCACTCAAATACTCGCAGTCCTCTGGATTTGCATTTTTCAGGGGTTTGGGTTGTTTTCTTCTTCCCCCTTTTCTTTTTTGTTATTTAGTCCTCTCTTGTCCCCGGTGCTGACCTGCAATCACTGATGGTTGCAGGAGAACTTGATGGAGCTGTTGAACTTGCAGCAGAGCGCACTTCTCCTTTGATATCTTCTGCAGCCACAGAGACGAGGTGTTGATCGTTGATGAAGCCCCATTTTGTGAGAAACAACTGCTCACTTAAAAAATTTAAAGGGCTTATTAAACCTTAACAAAAATATAAAAAAAGGACTAAATAAGGATGTGAAAAATGCATATTATATGATTGGCTTTTAGCAAATATTAAAATTAATATTATATGTGTTATGTTAGAAAGTTATGCTGTATTAACTTTCTTAAGTAGTGTGTTAAATATAGTTTTAGGTTATAACATAATGTTAAAATAGAAACTATGCTATGTAAGATACTTTTTCTAACTAGCTCAAGGAGAGATAACAGTAACAAGACACCAAAAACCCCAAGAGAAAAATTATTGCTTCCTTATCAGGGAGAACCAGACTTTGAGGTACCAAGACGATTGATTTACAAGATGAGGGAAGAAGTTGACAATAATCAGAGAACACCCTTTGTTTGAAAATAATTTTTGAATCATCTATGAGATGTATGAATATGTAATAGGCTATTGCTTTTAAGAGTTAATCCTTTGTTAGCGAGCCATGCTTTTTTGAGGAAAGCATCCGAACGTTCGTAATTTTTCGGGGTTTTATTGTCCTTGATTGTCCTAACTCTGATTGTCCAAATTCTTATTGCTCTAATTTGTATTACTATTTTTATAACCATTTTATTACTATTAAACTTTTACAATTTTAAAACAAGTGATTGGCATTTTTCACAAGGAAAAGCAGGCCTGGAAGCTGCCCTCATGGCTGCCTACCACATGGCTAGCTCATCTTCAAGATGGATGTTTTAGTCTTTTATACTCCTGGGGGGTTGCATCAGCCAACCCTGGCCCCTCCCAATGTCTGTCAGTCAGCTCTTCTTTGCCATTTATTGGTGGAGACTGCTTTCTTGTAACTTGATTGATTGGAGGGTCAGGTGTTGTCATGCCATGCCCCCTCCCCAACGCCCCAGCAACAAGCTTTTCCATTCCCAAATGCCCCATGTAAGGGGCACGTGCACGCCTTCTTTCTACCCGTCCTAGACAACCCAGGTTCTCTGATGGCAACAATACTGAGGAGGGGAAAAGGGAACTATGGGGACAACAGAGGACATCTAAACTACAGTAACATAACTATACATCACTAAAGCTTCTCTTAATATTCACACAATATTCATCCCTTAATTGCGAGACCGAATAATCTCATTTTCCATATATAACAGTGCATCATGTTTTCTCAGTGTATTTTGCAGGGCACAACTGTGGAAGTGTAACTTGAAGGTGGTGGCAGCAATTGCTTCTTCCTCTAGCAATGATGCTACATGCTGTGCATATGGTATTTGCTTCAGGGAGACTAAAATCAGGGTGAGAAAGCTTGTCACCATGCAGAGCTTTATACATCTCTGTTTCAAATTCTAGGTGGATTTGCAAAGGTAAAAATTGTGCAACATTGTCTCACTGGTGAAAATGTTGCAATAAAAGTCATGGACAAGCTTGCTTTATAGGTAATCCAAAAGATACTTCAGAGCTAGTAATTTGCTGTTCCTGTGGAGTTCTCAGGAGCACAGGTGCGACCTGTCACTGTGGGCTAGTGGTAGATGCTGTAGAGTTGAAAGAATTTTAATGGCACCATGTCCAGGTTTAGAGCAAATTTGGGAGAGAATCCCCCAAAGGAGCTTCGGTAGGAAAGCAGATCCAATTGGCCCCTCCCCCCAACCCATCCGGGAGAAAATACCTCCTTGGAGAAAGGTGGAAAAAAACTGTTTATTAAACAATAAAACCTAAACAATATCAAACAATAAAATCCCTTGCTGCTCCAAAAGAGATGACACACTAACAAAGTCCCTCCCTGGGTTGCAGCTCAGCTCACTCAGTCTCTAAGCAGTCCCTCCGGTGCTGGAAATGTCACAGCCCAGGCCTGGCCTGGTGTCCCACAGATGCAGCTGCCGGTGCTCCCCTGGGTGTTCAGTCCAAAGCAGGTTTCAAGAGGTCCAAGGAAAAGGGAAAAAAAACACAGTCCAGGGAACTTCTTTGCCTCAGCTAGCTAAAACTAACTAAAAGCAAAAGAGAGCTCTGTCCCGCTGTCTGTCCATCCGCAGACAACAACAGTCCAGGAGCAGGAATGTTGAGGAGTGAGTACAGTGTCTGAAAAAAACCTGCCGCTTCTTCTCTCCCCCCCTTCACTCTCTGGAACACTCTTAAAGGTGCAAAACTTATTATTCAACATAAACAGAATGAGACGATAGGGTATAAAAGCATCATATAGTCAACCCAGGACACACCATAAATCTTGTGCCCTCATGTGGAGAGGGCAATGTTCTCTGGATGTAAAACTGAGGCAGTTACAGCTTTAAATATTAAATAACTAAAAAACTATTGTAAGTCAAATAGAGTGCTGATGAGAATAGTAGCATTGTACATCTGCCCCTTTGGGTTTTATTGACCGGTGTGTGAGGAGGGCAGGTGAGCAGTGACAGAGCTGGTGCTGGTTTGAGTTTGAGCAGTTCTGATGTGCAGGCTTACTGTGATGTACAGGCGGTCAAACTACTTGGCAATTTCATACCTTGCTGTTGTGATCTTTTAGGATGACTTGCCTTGTGTTAAATTAGAAATCAATGCCATGAAGGACTTGAGTCACCAGCACATTTGCCAGTTGTATCATGTGATTGAGACACCCAAGAAAATATTCATGGTTTTAGAGCTAAGGAATGGTGTTTCTGCTATGGCAAAAATCTCTGGGTTTAGCTGTAGCAGTAGATGGTAGCAGAGTCCAAATGAAACAATTCTTAGAAAATCATCTCAATGATGAGTATGTCCAAGGTGCTGTAGTTTAAAAATGAAGCTGACAATGTGTTCTGTCTCATTGTAAAAGCCACTTTTCACTGTTTGCAATAAACAAACTGATTTAATTTCCACCTCGCACTCCAAAAAACAGCACCATAAGGATTTGCGGGACCTGAGAAGTGCCATCAATTTGTTACATCTTGGGCAGTTTCTGTCGCCTGTGCTGGTAGTGTGATATGGATGTGGCAATCATCGAGCAAGAGTTGGGCTCTTGGGCTTGTTGGATCTGTGGCACACTGGCCTGGGGCATGCCTGGGCACTGTGGGGATTAAGCAGAGGGAAGGAAAGAGAAGAGTGCCTTCTCACTGTCCAGTGCCCTTGTTCATGTTTACATTTCATGACTGTATCCCAAATGTATTCTTTTTTTCCTGCTTTCATGCAGTACTGTCCTGGAGGAGAGCTGTTTGATTTCAGCAATTGCTTATGTGCACAGTCAGGGATATGCCCACAGGGATCTCAAACCAGTAAGTCTGAACAGTAGTCAAATTTGCACAAATAATGAAGACCCAGTGTCCTAGGTTGACTATATGATGCTTTTCTCCCCAATCGTCATGTTCTGTTTATGCTGAATACTAAGTTTTGCACCTCTAAGACTTGTTCCAGGGAGGAAAAGGGGGAGAGAAGAAGCATGCAGTTTGTTTTCAGACACTGCACACACTCCTCCACATTCCTGCTCCGATTCGGTCTCCTGCTGGGTGTAGATTTGCCCCCGAGCAGGCTGCACAGGCCAGATAGCTTAGTCCTTTATGGGGACAGACTGCCCAAAAACCCAAGCAGTTCTTAGCCGCTGGCAACCTTAGCAAGCTTAAGGGATATCAGCTCTTTTAGTGATTATCAGCTCTTTGTGATTCCAGCTCTTAGCTTGCAAGGTGCTGTGTAAGATCCATGTCTCTCGGGCTGTTGTTTGAGTCCACTCTGGCTAGCTATGGACCCTGGCCCACACGGTCTTACATGGACAAAAGCAAAAGAAATGCTCTTCTCCACGTGGGAACGAGTGTCCAGTTTATTAGCTTGGGAAGGGACACCTCAGACTCTGGCGACCTCCCAGGTAGGAAAGAGAGGGCGTTGCCTTCTTGCAGGGGACTTTTATACCCGAGAGAATGGGGGCGGGGGAAGAGGACCGCAGCCAATGGGATACCATTGAGGAGGGGCGAGGGGAGGGGTAACCAGGGGCCATACCACCAGGGGGGTATAGGGCACAGGGGTAGGTAAGGGAGAGACCATGTGATGGGAGAAGGGGAATAACAATCTACATGACATAACATACTCAGTGCAAATTTCAAATCATCCAGTGCAAAACAACAACTATATAAACTATTTAGTGCAATACAACAGTGCCGCAGGCAGGCAGACACAGGGCAAGAGAGGAGAAGGCCGTTCTGATGTTCCGCATCAATGTCTTTATTGGATGGCCTGCGAAGGGTTCCAGCGACAGCGCTTCTCCTGAACTGGGCTAACACAGCCCATTATATAGGGTATAGGGGGATCAGAAATATTCCAATAGCAGGGGTTAAGGAGAAATGACCTATGGGCTTACAGAGAGATAAGCAGGTGTACGAAAGGCGGAAGACAGGGGCTTGCCATGACTTGGCATTTCCTATCTTTAGGTCTCTGCCCTCCACGGGGCCCTAGTAGGCCCTGTGCCTGCTACAACTCCACTTTCTGTTTTTAGAAAAAAAGCGTTCCCTATATGAAGCAGTCCAGCTGGAGAAAGATTGTCCTTCTCGGATGTCCCGGCTATCTATCCAGCACCGCTAGCAGTAGTGGGAGCACTATCCCAATCTCCGTGGTTCGGGACAGCACCTAAGCCAAACGCTCTGTGCTATGACAGCAGCGCGACCTTGTGGTAGGACATGGCTTGGCTTATGGCTACAGTCAGCAGAAATAAGAGAGCGCTCTCCAGCTGTGGTGAATCCAGGTTTATTGGGTCCCAGGGGAAACCGACAACTGAAGAGAGTGAGGTTGCAACAGCTTATAAGGAGGGAGGGACACAAGGGAGGAGTCAGTCCTTGGACGAAGAGGGTTCCAGAAAGGAGTGGGATACAAAAGATTGACTTAGGGAGAACACCAATGGGGATAACTTGAGGGTGGGGCCCCGGCCCCTGAGCCAATCACTCGACGCTCCAGCTGGAAGTTTCTAGAGAGTTCTAGAGAGAAGGGTGGGACCGCCGAGTGACGGACAGGGCACCAGGGAGGGATTTGAGAAAGGGTACATTGATCTGCAAGGCAACTGGGGAGGAGTTGGGATAACTGGCAGCATAAAGGAGGGAAGGGAGAACCAGGGCAGAACCATTGCATGATAGGGGGAACAGAACAGTCTAACTTATACAGACACAACACAACACCTATAGTTCTCTTGAAACAGTGAACAAGGCATGAGAACATAGCTAATGCATTAACAACTACAAGAAGAATCCACAACATTCCCTTAACCAAAGATGCAACCCATCCTGTTAATCCCCATTGACTGAAAAGGTCATTGACGCAGTCTGGGGTTTTTTCTACTTTCAAGTTCTTCACGAGTTCCTTCAGTTTCTGGATGTTCGCATTGATGGATTCCGAGCATGAAGAGAGATTGAAGCAGCACATCCCTTCGAAGTCTTCACAGCCGTGTCCGTGGGCAAGCAGCAGGAAGTCAATCGCTGCTTGATTTTGGAGTGAAGCATGTCTTGTGGTTTCTTCTTCCTTTAAGAGATTGCTCAGGGCAGCAGATGTAGCGTTAGCTTGCTTACTGAGCCAGCACCCGAGGTGATTTATTTCACTGAGGGCTTTAGCTGCAGCTACCCATGGTAAGAATAGGGAGACAGCGATCTTTTTGGGTTTGTTCCAATCGTATAATTTGGGATTGCAATTTTCATCAAATTCAGTGTAGGACCTTTTGTGGCGTTTTAATTCACTTTCTTTTTTCCAATTATGTAACAGGGTGATATTTGGAGTGAGGGTAGAAAGTTTTCCAAGGGTACAGGGGCCTCCCTGGAGTTGGGAGGGGATCCCAGCCCATACTCTGTCACCACAGATGAGAAACATTCCCTTGAGTAATACTTTGCAGTGGAGAGAGGACACAGAGGTCACACAAGCTGTGTAATTGCACCAATCGGGATAGTTATAGGCTTTGTTAATGGGTGATATGTCTTTTCTAAATGTGTTTTTTGTCTGGTCAATTTCTGGCCAATTGTTTTTCAGACGTCTAAAGTAAAATCTGACACAGTATGTGGCCTTGGAGGACCCCAACAGGTCCAATTCTTGGGGTTCCTCTAGAGCATTGGGCAGCATTTTTGTCCACTCGTCCCAAGTATCTACCAGGTTGGGTCTCTTACCTGTGGTGCGAAGGAGCTCTGAGTTAAAGACGGGCCAATCATCTGTTACAAAGGGAATTCCTACTAGACATGTGGAAAGTGGATTATCAATGCTTCCCATGGACAAGCACATGTTGTCCTGTTTTAATGTTTTTGCTAAGGTTACCCAAACATTATGGCTAGGCTGTGGGCTAATCCAGCTGAAGGCATACAGTACGTAAGAACATCCAGGCAGTAGTGAGGACAGCACCAACGGAAATATTTTTCATCTTTGGTCAGGAATGGGGCTTCTGTTAGGGAATATAAGGAAATTTGTTATCTTTATGGTGGGAGGGGAGGGTTTTCTTCCTTGTTTCTTTTCTCTGTTCCTTCCCCTCCTCCCTCCCCCCTTTTTTTTTTCTTTTCTTTTTATTTCTAAGCTAAGTGAGGGGGAGTGGGTATAAGGTTAAGGGATTTTGGAAAAAGTTAGGAAAATGGAATAATAGTGTTTTTTAGGCTACAAAAGGGGTAACAACATATAATTCAGAGAACACTTGTGTTCAAGCTATCTTTGGCTTATGATTGGATGCAGCAGAATGTTATTCAGCTTTCTATTTTGTCTGCTGTCAGGTCGTGGGGCAGTCTGTTCTTCTGTTTGCGGGTATTCGGCGATGTCTTCATTTCCAGGCAGAACTGGTTTGTTTTTGAGGAGGTCTTGTGTTTGATTCAGGGCAGTACTTGTCATCGTTTGTAGGAGTAGTGTTTGCAGTGCCTAGGTATGGTTTTATGTTTTTTCCTGGGTACCATCTTGGACCAGATGGTAGTAGCACGCAAGCATATCCTCTACCCCAGGTAATCAACTGGAAAGACCCAGAAATGTGGTGGTTTTTGGGGTCCTTCATGAGCACAGGTGGTTTCTCAGTGAGCTTTGCTTGGGTGGTATTTGCAAAGTGGCGAAGTATTGGTGGGTCAGGCTCTGATGCTGTACAGTTTAGGAAGTTGATGACATAGAGAGCCTTGCAAAGTCTTTCCACTGGAGATATGATTCTTGTGTCTCTGTTCTGTTGATTGAGGACTCTTTTGAGGGTTTGATGTGTCGTTTCCACGATGGATTGTCCTGTGGGGTTTACAGGTATGCCGGTCTTGTGTGCTATTCCCCATTCACTGAAGAACTCCTTTAACTTACGGGAGGTATAGGCAGGTCCATTATCTGTTTTGATCTCCTTTGGTACTCCTAGGGTGGCAAAGGTGAGGAGGAAGTGTTTTATTGTGTGCTGCGTAGTTTCTCCTGGATGTGAAGATGCAAATACTGCTCCTGAAAACGTGTTGACTGACACATGCACGTATTTTGACCTTTCAAAAGGTGCGAAGTGAGTCACATGTCTGCCACAGCTTGCAGTTGTTCAGACGTTGGGCATTGACTCCCGTCCCCATAGATGTTATCTGATAGTTTTGACAGTTTGGGCATGTAGCAACAATAGCTTTTGCCTGATCTTTTGAGAGCTTGAACATTCTGATAAGGGGAGGTACATTTTGATGAAAAAAAATGTGTGTGAAAACTTTGCTGGGGCAAAGATGTTAGGAACATTAGCAGTTTCCATGGCCACGGCTAATGCGTCCACTTTCCTGTTCCCTTCTGCAATGATACCTGGGAGGTCAGTGTGTGACCTCACATGCATTATATGGTAAGGTTGCTTTCTGTGGGAGATTAAGTGTATTATTTAGAAATCAATTGGTATAACTTTGGAGTGGAAACCTCTTTGAGAAGAGCATGTTCTGCTCTCATAGCTATACCAGCAACATAAGCTGAATCTGTGACCAGATTGAAAGGTTCATTTTTGAATTTCTCAAAGGCTCTGACAACAGCTGCTAACTCCGCAATCTGTGGAGATCCCTTCACTATTTGTATGTCAGATTCCCAATTTTGTGTCTGAGGGTCTTTCCATGTCATTACAGACTTGTGGGAAGACCCTGAGCCATCTGTAAAGATGGTTAGAGCTTTGAGAGGTATTTTACATTGGACTAATTTTGGGGTCAGATGAAAGGTTACATCACGATTAAAAAGTTTGTGTTTTGGGATGTGAACTGAAATTTGGCCTGTATAGCTATCTAGGGCAAACTGAACATTTTCATTGGTCTGGAGCAAATCCTCCAAGTCCCCAGTGGTAATTGGCAAGTATATGCATGTGAACTCATACCCTGCAAGAGAGCAGAGGCGAGTTCTAGCCTTTTTTATTAAATGTGCCATGATTTCTTGGAAGGTGGTATTTGTCTTTGTAGGTTGGTTGTTTGTAAAGATCCATTCCAGTATCAGCAAAGAGTCTCGAAGCTGAGTGTCCCATTGAAAAATCAGTCCATAGAACCGAGGTGCTTTTCCCAGAATGACAAACTGGAAAGGCAGGCTGGGCTCGAAGCGATGGGCTTTTTGGGAAGACAGGGCTTCTTGGACCTTGGTGATGGCACCTCTGGCTTCTGTTGTGAGAGTGCAGAAAGAGTCCAGGTCTTTGTTGCCATGGAGAAGGTTGGACAGGGGAAGAAGGTCCTCTGTTGTAATTCCTAGCAAGTGGACGTACCCAGTTGATGGATCCACACAGGCTATGTAAGTCTCTCAGGGTTTTTGGGTCGTCTCGGATGGTGAGCTGCTGGGGTACGATGGTCCTTTCCCAGATCTGGACTCCAAGGTAAGTCCATGTTTTGGCTGTACTGTATTTTGTCCTCAGGGATCTCAAATCCTGCCTTTTCTATGGTTTCAATGGTCTTTTTAACTGCTTTGTCTAAGTAAGCGTTTTTTGATGCACAAACCAGGATATCATCCATATAGTGGTGGATGATAGCATTTGGAAATAATTTCTGAACGGGAGACAGGATGTGAGCCACGTACCACTGGCAAATAGTCAGACTGTTTTTCATGCCTTGAGGAAGATAACACCAATTATATCTTTTGAGTGGGGCCTCTCTGTTAAGAAAGGGAACGGAGAAAGCAAACCGTGGAGCATCCTGGGGGTGCAGTGGAATGCTGAAGAAACAGTCCTTAATATCTATGATAGCAAGTGTCCAGTCTCTAGGCAGCATTGATGGGGAGGGCAGGCCAGGCTGGAGGGGGCCCATGTCCTCGATGACCTCGTTGATTTTGCAAAGGTCGTAGAGGAGCCTCCACCTGTCAGTTCCAGGCTTTGGTAGTACGAAGACTGGAGAGTTCCAAGGGCTGGTGGTCTCGACAATGTGGCCTTTGGCGAGCTGTTCTTCGACGAGGGCTTGTAGTGCATGCAGCTTGACTTTAGAGAGGGGCCACTGTTCGATCCAGATTGGGTCATGGTGTTTCCAGGTGAGACGAGAGGTATCTGGCAGTGCGCACTCCTTAGTGGCCCCAATTAGAAATCCCGAGTGGGAATACATAGGGAAGCCCCCGATTAGGACAGAATGTCCCTGCCCCAAAGGGCAATGGAGGTCCTTACCACAAATGGGCGGATGGTTGCCAACTTGCCTTCAGGCCCTTCGATGAGGATATTGTTCTTGCTTTGCATGGATACCATAGCTCCACCAATCCCTGAAATCATGCCTGCAACAGGTTGTAGATCCCAGCGTGCTGGCCATTCTGAGAGAGCGATGATGGTCACATCAGCACCGGTGTCCAGCATCCCTGGTAGGTGGATCTTCTCTCCTCAGCAGGTAAGACCACACTCGATGGTAGGCTTGCTTGGTCCCACGACTTGTGCCCACATTGCTGTAGGGTTGAGAGGAATCTGTTCCCTTTGATTCTTTGGGAGTAGAAAGGCTTGTGCGATTGGAGCTCCCTTTGAAAGGAGAAATGGCAAGTCAATGCAATACACCTGGACAAGAATCTCTTGTCCCGGGTGCACTGTTTGTACTTCTGGAACAATGAAGATTTCCTTTGGGCTATGGAGAGTGTCACCTATAATTAAGATGTCAGAAGGACCACCTTTTGGCCCACATTTGCCTGTGGGAACACGATAAACATCCTCATTATTAAAGTCAATGGACAGAGCAGTTACCAGGTGGCGGCGGGTTCCCATCTGTATCGCCCCATGTGTTGGATCCTCTTCTTGTGGTTTGGTACCTCCTGGGATGGTGCGGGGTTGGGTCTGGGTGGCCTTTGATTTGCTGTCGTAGCCTGGGGCTCCACCGGGCTGCGCAAGGCGTTTCCCAGATGCTGCTGGTAGCGCTGCTGATTCTGGGGTCTTTGATAGGTATTGTAGGGGTATCAGGGCGGTGACCTCTCTGGGCAGTCCTTTATAAAATGTCCAAAAACCCCACAGTGAAAGCAGTGGGCCTGGTCTTTAGAAGCCATTACTGCATATGTACCAGAAACTCCTCCAGCAATACCCTTAGCAACTGCTTGGGACACTGTATTTTCAGTGGACAAGTGACCTGTACAGTTTTCCAGCATTTCCTCTATGGTAGGATCTGTATCCAAGAGTAGAGACCTCAGAATCATTTTGCATTGTTCGCTTGAGTTACTCATGGCAAGCTTGCATGACAGTTCCTTTCTTGCCTCTGTGCTGTTTTTCCAGAGCATCTTTAATTCTGTCCACAAATTTGATTAAGCTTTCATCTACTCCTTGTTTAATATTAGAAAAATGCATAGTGGGAACTGAGTCATCGGGCATGAGAAGTAAGGAGGTTTTTGCTGCCAGTGCCACATCCTGCAGTGCATCCTTGGTCAATTTGTCCGCTTGGTCAGACGGTTTCTGTAAATCCCCTTCCCCAGCCAGCGGTTCTACCATAAAATTTGTCTTATCAGCATTTGTAGAATATGAGTCTGATAATGTTTTTAATTGTCTTTTCCAATGCCTTTCCCATAACATATATTCTGCTGGGGAAAGGAGGCAGTGGGCAATATTTTTAATATTGTGGGGTACTAAAACATGTGCCGAGAACATAGCTTCTAGGAAATTTCTAAAAATATATGAGCTTCTGCCATGTTCTTTTGCTATATTTCTTAATTGTATGAGGTCCTTATTTGAGTTAGGTTCCCACATCTTTATACTAGAGGCTCCGCCTTTCTTTCCCTTTCTATAATCTACTGGGAAGGCATTGATTTTCTGTGCAATCTGCCAATCACCAGCCTTAGTCGCTTCTATCTTAATTAGTGCCCATGGACCAACGTCCTCTGTATCAGAATCAGAGTCACTGGAACTGCTGTCGTCCTCAGAGGAGGAGTGAGAACGTGCAGGCCGTGCCCTATGCTTTTTACGGCGTGTTGGAGCGAGATTTTTCAGGGGCTTTGGGGGCTGTGAGGAGGCACATGACAGAGCTTGGCCAGAGGGAGGCAGCGGTGGGGCTGGAATGGCAGCATAGCATGCACAGGGTTGGGGGAGTGGGGTGGCACTGTGGGGGGTCTCTGGGATTCCGTTTGGGTGACATTGAGGGTAGGTAGGCGGCTGGAAAGCCTGGGGGTGGGGGCAGTGAGACCGGTCTGGGGTGCTGCGGATACAGGGTGGTGTGCTGGGGCTGGGGCATGTCGGCACGCAGGGGGACCTCCTGCTATGGCAGGCAGGCTGGAAGGGGTGGGGGTGGGTGGTACACGCGGGGACGGTAGGGGTTGGGGCTGGGATCAGGGGACTGGCGGCGGGGGTAGGAAGGACCGGGGCAGGGATGGGGGGGGGGGAAGCCGTGGCAGAAGCAGGCAGAGACACAACGGGGGGGGCTGCAGCGGGTACGGGGGAAGCGGCGATAGGGGTAGGGGGGGCAGGAGGGGTGGGGGGACCCGAGCTGGCAGAAAAGGACATGGCTGAGCTCACAGATAGGATAGTGGACGCCGCGGAATTCGTGTTTGCCGCATCCGGGGGGATGGGCGGGGGAAGGAATGACGGCGCAGACCCCGCAGGCATGGGGGCAGGTGGGGGGGGACGATGCAAGCTTTGCAGGGAGAGGGGCTGGGCCAGCGGCGGCAGCGCTAAGAACCAGAGAACCCGTGATCAGGGGGCTGCATTCCAGAGAAGGATCATTACCAGCGTGATTAGCATTTGATGGGAGATAGTCTGTGCCTGTTGCGAAATGCTTTAGGATGTGCGAGTTATCTCTGTTAGCTTTCTCTACTGTCTTAGTTATAATGTGAAACAGAGGCATATATTGAGTTACTGAAAAATCTTGGTTAGTTTGCAAATTATATATCGCGGTCCCAACTTTCTCCCAAAAGAAGTCTTTAGTGATAATGTCTGTGTTAGTATCTGGAAACTGAGAAAGAATCCATTTTATAAATATTTTTAGGTTAGCATTTGAGAGTTTACCTTTAGAGAAAGAAAAGTTGTTAGAAGATAAGATTTCTAGGATTAGTAAATATAAATCTCTCTCGTTCTGGGATCGTTTCAGTGTACTAAGATTTGATCCCATTTTTTCCCATCCCATCCAGGAGACAAAACAAGACAAAAAAAGAAAAAAAAACCCAAAAAAAGAGAGAAGGACCCAAAGAAAAAAGCACGCAATAGAGGCTGTTTTAAAACTTACTCTTCTTTAGCCGTGCCGGTCCGAGGTCTGCCTTGTCAGTCTCCTCGAACAATTTCGTTCAGATGTCAATTTCTGAGGGTCGATCTGACACCCCTGCAGAGAAGTCCTGCTAAAACGAAGGCTCTCTCCACAAGGGCGGCAGCGTTCCAAAAGGCAGTTACAATTTCAAAGAAATGCTGCTCTTGAGTTGTTTCCTTCTGTTCGGTGCGCCACAGTAATTCGGTCTCCTGCTGGGTGCAGATTTGCCCCCGAGCAGGCTGCACAGGCCAGATAGCTTAGTCCTTTATGGGGACAGACTGCCCAAAAACCCAAGCAGTTCTTAGCCGCTGGCAACCTTAGCAAGCTTAAGGGATATCAGCTCTTTTAGTGATTATCAGCTCTTTGTGATTCCAGCTCTTAGCTTGCAAGGTGCTGTGTAAGATCCATGTCTCTCGGGCTGTTGTTTGAGTCCACTCTGGCTAGCTATGGACCCTGGCCCACACGGTCTTACATGGACAAAAGCAAAAGAAATGCTCTTCTCCACGTGGGAACGAGTGTCCAGTTTATTAGCTTGGGAAGGGACACCTCAGACTCTGGCGACCTCCCAGGTAGGAAAGAGAGGGCGTTGCCTTCTTGCAGGGGACTTTTATACCCGAGAGAATGGGGGCGGGGGAAGAGGACCGCAGCCAATGGGATACCATTGAGGAGGGGCGAGGGGAGGGGTAACCAGGGGCCATACCACCAGGGGGGTATAGGGCACAGGGGTAGGTAAGGGAGAGACCATGTGATGGGAGAAGGGGAATAACAATCTACATGACATAACATACTCAGTGCAAATTTCAAATCATCCAGTGCAAAACAACAACTATATAAACTATTTAGTGCAATACAACAGTGCCGCAGGCAGGCAGACACAGGGCAAGAGAGGAGAAGGCCGTTCTGATGTTCCGCATCAATGTCTTTATTGGATGGCCTGCGAAGGGTTCCAGCGACAGCGCTTCTCCTGAACTGGGCTAACACAGCCCATTATATAGGGTATAGGGGGATCAGAAATATTCCAATAGCAGGGGTTAAGGAGAAATGACCTATGGGCTTACAGAGAGATAAGCAGGTGTACGAAAGGCGGAAGACAGGGGCTTGCCATGACTTGGCATTTCCTATCTTTAGGTCTCTGCCCTCCACGGGGCCCTAGCAGGCCCTGTGCCTGCTACACTGCTCCTGGACTGTGTTGTCTGCAGATGGACAGACAGCGGGACAGAGCTCTCCTCCACTTTTAGTTAGTTTAGCTAGCTGATGCAAAGAAGTTCCCTGGACTGTAGTTTTTTTCCTTTTCTTTGGATCTGTTTAACCTGCTCTGGACTGAACACCCAGAAGAGCACCGGCAGCTCGCATCTGTGGGCCACCAGGCCAGGCCTGGTCTGTGACATTTCCAGCGCCAGAGGGACTGATAAGAGACTGAGTGATCCAAGCTACAACCCAGGGAGGGGACTTTTCTGAGTTTGTCATCTCTTTTGGAGCAGCAAGGGGTTTTATTGTTTAATATTGTTTAGGTTTTATTGTTTAATAAACAGGTTTTTTTCCACTTTTCTCCAAGGAGTTATTTTCTCCCAGACGGGTTGGGGGGAGGGGTCGATTGAATCTGCTTTCCTAGAGGAGCCCCTTTGGGGGGGTCTCTGCAAAATTTGCCCTGAACCGGGACAAATACATTTAGTGGCACCCAATGTGTGGCCCAAGAAAGTGAAAAAACCTTTATTGATTGCATGTTGGTTGTGCTTGCTCGGTTGTGAGTTCAGGCAGTGAGTAGCCATGTTGCTTGAATTCGTAATGTCTCTTGGGGTGGAGGCCTTCATGTGGTTCTGGTCCGTAGACCTTTTTGAGGTTTCAATACCTTTCTGGTCACTAGGATTATTGTCCCTAACACATAATTTTTACAGTAGAAGGGCACAGATTGGAATAGCTATTGTGCTGGCCTTAGTGAAAATGATTTATAGGGCCTTTACAAAGATAGTGGAGTCTGTTTACAATATGTATGGTTTATGGTTTCTTTGTCCTACCCTGCGTCCCAGTTCCAGCAGTATGTTTTGGGGATTTGTTAGTAATTGCACCCAGTTTCTTTGAGGAGGAGCAGGGAATGAGGCTTTCCAGCCTTTCTTTTCCTTCTTCTCCTTTGAAACTGTTATGTCACTTTTAGAAAATGTTCAGTTTCCCCTGAATGTTAAAGAGACCATCTTTCTGGAATTTAATCTGGTAAGCTTCCTCTATATGGTCTGCAGCTTCTCTAGAATGAGGGCTGAGATGTCCAGAGGAGCTGATGAGACCCCTGACCCAGAAGTAGACCCAGGCGTGGAAAATCCTGAGTCGGGTGGAGAATGGGAAAATATAGGCCAAACCCTGAAGGAATTTTCTGATCCTGTAGACTGGGATTTTCCACGTGAACAAATTCAGAACCCACCTGCGGTGGGGAAATATCTGGAAGAGAACTGCCATGATGACTCTAAGGAGAAAAGGCTCATTGCAATAAGCTGGGCCCTGGCCTATGCTTATCGAACACTGCTAGATACTGTAGGGCAGCAGACAGAGGCAGGGGGGCAGGGAGATAAATCAGCAGCTATCCCAGCCACTCAGGCTGTAGCTAAACCAGACAGTAACCCTAAGCCACTGGCAGTTCCTGCAGGAAAGAAGTGCACAAGTAAAACCAATTGGCCCGTGACCGACAATGATGATCCGGGGGAAGAACCCTCAACACCAATTACTGATACAAAAGCCAAAGTTAATGCAACTGACACAGCATCAGAAGCCACTATTGAGTCCTATTCCCTGGAGGACCTTTGTGGCCTAAGAAAGGATTACACTCGAAGACCTGATTAATCTATAATAAGTTGGTTAGTTCGTCTTTGGGATGCTGCAGGCAAGGCTACAGTTTTGAGCGGTAGTGAAACAAGGCATTTGGGATCCCTGTCACATGATCCTGTCATTGGCGAGGGGGGCTAACCCTCACAGCCTCTGGGCACGGGTCCTGGGAAGTGTAGCACAGAGATACCTGTATGCAGACGACTTCTATATGCAGCAAACCCAGCGGAAGATCATAGAACAAGGGATTCAACGCTTGAGGGAAATGGCAGTGGCAGAGATTGTCTTCTCAGATGACGTAAACACTATAAATCAAGACTTGGTACCATGTACCTCTGTGATGTGGCAAAAACTTGTATGACTTGGGCGACAAGAATTCGCTTCTGCTTTAGCAGTAATGAAGGGGGATGATGGTGAGGAGACTGTGCTTGATATGGCAAAGAAGCTCTGAGCATATGCGGATGCTGTACATGGCCCAACACATGCCAGAATCGCAGCGGTGGAAACACGTCTGCAGAAGTTAGAAGACAAGATGGAGCAGAATCACAAGAAACTGAGGAAGGACATTAAAGAGGACTTTCTCCAAATCTAGGCAGTACAGATCAGAGGTTCTGGTACCCAACACAGATGTTCCCCAGATGGGGAGAGAAGGTACACCCCACGAGCTGAGCTGTGGTTCTTCCCACGTGATTGGGGAGAAAACATGAAGAGATGGGATGAAAAATCTACTGCTGCTCTGGCACAATGGGTGCATGAACTGAAGACTCAGAAAGTAAGTTCCAAAAGGGAAGCAGCTCCTGTGGCCCGTAACCGAACTGCCATATATGATGATCATGGCAATATTTTCAATCCCCTTGAAGGAACCTCCAAGACATATGCCCAGGGAAAGAAGGATAACCAGGCTTAGAGGGGCCCTGCCTCTAGCCAGGTAGAGGCTAGGGAAAACCATGGTTTTTGGACTGTGTGGATTTGTTGGCCTGGCACATCGAAACCACAAGAATATAAAGCTTTGGTCGACACTGGTGCACAGTGCACATTAATACCATCAAGACATGTGGGGACAGAATCTGTTTCTATTGCTGGTGTGACAGGGGGATCCCAGGATTTTACTTTGGTGGAAGATGATGTGAGCCTGACTGGAAATGAGTGGAAGAAACATCCTATTGTGACTGGCCCAGAGGCCCCATGCATTTTAGGCCTAGACTTCCTCCAAAGTGGGTATTTCAAAGACCCAAAAGGACTCAGGTGGGCATTTGGAATAGCTGCTGTAGACACAGAGGGCATCAAGCAATTGAACACCTTGCCTGGACTATCAGAAAAACCATCTGCAGTAGGACTCCTGAAGGTGGAAGAGCAACGAGTGCTGATTGCCACCTCGACAGTGCACCGCCAACAGTACCGAATGAATCGAGATGCCGTGATCCCCATCCACAAAATGATCCGTGAGCTGGAGACCCAAGGGGTGGTCAGGAAGACTCACTCACCCTTCAACATCCCCATTTGGCCTGTGCATAAATCCGAAGGAGAATGGAGATTGACTGTGGACTACTGTGCATTGAATGAAGTGACTCCACCACTGAGTGCTGCTGTGCCAGACATGCTGGAACTCCAGTATGAGCTGGAGTCCAAGGCAGTGAAGTCGTATGCAACTATCGATATTGCAAATGCATTTTTCTCCATTCCTCTGGCAGCAGAATGCAGGCCTCAGTTTGTCTTCACCTGGAGAGGCGTGCAGTACACCTGGAACTGACTGCCCCGGGGGTGGAAGCACAGTCCTACCATCTGCCATGGACTGATCCAGAGTGCACTAGAAAAGGCTGAGGCTACAGAACATCTGCAATATATTGGAGACATCATTGTGTGGGGGAAGATGGCAGCAGAAGTGTTTGAGAAAGGAGAGAAAATCATCCAGATTCTCCTGAAAGCCAGCTTTGCTATCAAGAAGAGCAAAGTTAAGGGACCTGCTCAAGAGATCCAGTTTCTGGGAGTGAAGTGGCAAGATGGACGGCATCAGATTCCCACCGATGTCATCAACAAGATCACAGCAATGTCTCCACCAACCAATAAGAAGAAAATCTTTCCTAGGTGCCATAGGCTTTTAGAGAATGCACATTCCTGAGTACAGTCAGATTGTGAGCCCTCTTTACCTGGTCACCCGTAAGAAGAACAATTTCCACTGAGGCCCTTAGCAGCAACAAGCCTTCATCCAGATCAAGCAGGAGATCGCTCATGCGGTAGCCCTTGGCCCTGTCAGGACAGGACCAGATGTGAAGAACGTGCTCTACTCTGCAGCCGGGAACCATGGCTTGTCCTGGAGCCTTTGGCAGAAGGTGCCTGGAGAGACTCGAGGCCGACCACTAGGATTTTGGAGTTGAAGCTACAGAGGCTCTGAAGCCAACTATAATCCAACAGGGAAGGAAATTTTAGCAGCCTATGAAGGTGTCCAAGCCACTGCAGAGGTAAGAGGCACTGAAGCACAACTCCTCCTGGCACCTCGACTACCAGTTCTGGGGTGGCTGTTCAAAGCAAAGGTTCTCTCTACCCACCATGCCACCAGTGCTTCATAGAGCAAATGGATTGCTCTCATCACACAGCGCGCCCGTATTGGAAAACTGAATCGCCCTGGAATTCTGGAAATAATTACAAACTGGCTGGAAGGTGAAAACTTTCGTCTCGCTGATGAAGAGGAACAAGAAGTGACACATGCTGAAGAAGTGCCACCATATAACCAACTGCCAGCAGAAGAAACAAGATACTCTCTTTTCACTGATGGTTCCTGTCGCATTGTAGGAATGAATCAGAAGTGGAAAGCAGCTGTATGGAGCCCCACATGACAGGTCGCAGAGGCCACTGAAGGAGGAGGTGGATCAAGCCAACTTGCTGAACTCCAAGTTGTTCAATTGGCCCTGGACGTTGCAGAAAGAGAAGAAGTGGCCAAAGCTCTACCTCTACACTGATTCATGGATGGTAGCCAATGCTCTGTGTGGATGGCTGGAGAGGTGGAAAGAGGCTAACTGGCAGCATAGAGGAAAACCAATTTGTGCTGCTGATGAGTGGAAAGACATTGCTACCAGGGTAGGGAGGCTACTTGTGAAATTCCGCCATGTCCCCAAGAGTAGAGACAATGAGGAGCACCAAAACAATGAGCAGGTAGACCGGGCTGTAAAAATAGAGATGTCTAAGATAGACATATATTGGCAACACAAGGGAGAGTTATTCCTAGCTCGATGGGCCCATGATGCCTCAGGCCATCAGGGTAGAGATGCCACCTATAAGTGGGCATGAGACCGAGGGGTGGATCTAACAATGGACTGTATTTCTCAGGTTATTCACGACTGTGAGACATGTGCTGCCGTCAAGCAGGCCAAGCAAGTGAAGCCCCTATGGTATGGTGGGTGGTGATCCAAGTACAAGTATGGGGAGGCCTGGCAGATTGACTACATCACACTGCCCCAGACACGCCAAGGCAAGTGCCACGTGCTCACAATGGTGGAAGCCACCACGGGATGGCTGGAAACCTACCCTGTGCCTCATGATACTGCCTGTAACACCATCCATGACCTTGAAAAGCAGGTCCTTTGGAGACATGGCACCCCTGAGAGGATTGAGGCAAACAACGGGACTCATTTCAAGAACAGTCTTATCAACACCTGGGCTAGGGAACATGGCATTGAGTGGGTGCACCATATCCCCTACCACGCACCAGCTGCAGGCAAAGTGGAGAGGTACAACGGACTGTTAAAAACCACCTTGAAAGCATTAGGTGGGGGATCCTTCAAAAATTGGGAGCAGCATCTGGCAAAAGCCACCTGGTTAGTTAACACCCGAGGCTCTGCTAACTGAATGGGCCCTCTGAGCCTTTGCATAGAGTAGATGGAGACAAAGTCCCAGTGGTACATGTCAGAGGTTTGTTAGGGAAGACAGTTTGGATTAATTCTGCCTCGAGTACAGACAAACCCATTTGTGGGGTTGTTTTTGCTCAGGGACCAGGTTGCACATGGTGGATAATGCAAAAAGATGGAACAACACGATGTGTACCTCAGAGAGATCTGATTGTTAAGTGAAACCTATGTGTAAATATCACTGTTTGCTGAATGTTACTACCATCGTCTGTGTATAGCTGTATATTGGATGTATACTGTATGCGTTTGTAGAGTTAGAATATATATTAGTTTTAGTAGTAAGCTGACAATATGGGGATAAGGGGTGGAATGTCCTGGGTTGACTATATGATGCATTTATCCCCAATTGGCTTGTTCTGTTTATGCTGAATAATAAGTTTTGCACCTTTAAGAATTGTTCCAGAAAGTGAAGGGGGAGAGAAGAAGTGCGCAGTTTGTTTTCAGACACTGCACTCGCTCCTCCACATTCCTGCTCCTGGACTGTGTTGTCTGCGGATGGACAGACAGGGGAACAGAGCTCTCCTTCACTTTTAGTTAGTTTAGCTAGCTGAGGCAAAGAAGTTCCCTGGACTGTGGTTTTTTCCCTTTTCTTTGGACCTGTTTAAACCTGCTCTGGACTGAACACCCAGAAGAGCACCGGCAGCTCGCACCTGTGGCCCACTGGGCCAGGCCTGGGCTGTGACATTTCCAGCATCAGAGGGACTGATAAGAGACTGAGTGATCCAAGCTACAACCCAGGGAGGGGACTTTTCTGAGTTTGTCATCTCTTTTGGAGCAGCAAGGGGTTTTATTGTTTAATAAACAGGTTTTTTTCCACTTTTCTCCAAGGAGTTATTTTCTCCCAGACGGGTTGGGGGGAGGGGTCGATTGAATCTGCTTTCCTAGAGGAGCCCCTTTGGGGGGGTCTCTGCAAAATTTGCCCTGAACCAGGACACCCACTTTTATTTCTCTGAATGGAGTCAGTGTGAGTTGTCTTCTCTGTTCTCCTGTGCTTAGAGCTCTTTAGTTAACATTTGCTGAAAGAGTGTTATTTCTACTTATTGCTTTGTTCCTCAACTGAGCTGGATGTAGCTGTATCTGAGGAAGGAGTTTCCTCTGGAAGAGAAGCAGAATAGTGCACTCCAGTTGATAGTGGAGCAGACACAGATTTGATTTTGACTGTTGGTTAGGCATTTTTGCGATGCCCTTTATTCCAGCAGGTACCCTGGGAGAGATGTTATGGTTCCTCTCTATTGTGCAAATTGTTCTGTTCTAAAAATCAAAGGAAAATGTGACTCCCACAATGTCAACAAGTGAGGACTGGGGAGGGATGTGCCACAAGACTGATCCTGTGGCTTTGCTGTCACCACAAGAATTAAGCATGGGCTTTGGGAATGGAAGCCTTGAGACCATTTCTCCTAGAAGGGGTTAGAAGTTTGCATGTCCAGAGACAATGATAACTGAGAAAAGCAAATTCTTAGGGTACAAGCATTTTACTAGACAGCTAATGAAATCCTTGTTTCCAAAGAGCTTCACTCCAAGCAAAGCCTTCTGTGTCCCTCTTGGAAGGATTTGGATTGTAGCTGGAGACCTGATGGATTCATAGGATTGTTAGATAACTTGGTTGGGAATTGACTTCTAGTGGCTTCTGCTTTTATCTCCTGTTTAAAACAATGTCAGACCAAACTTCTTCATCCAGTCACATCTTGGACTTGTCCCTAGGATGACACACCATAATGTTGCTGGGAAACCTGTTAGGCTCTTCACTTCCTTTTTTATGAGAAAGGCTTTTTCTTAGTATCAGTCTGAATGTCTCCTGATGCTTGTTGACTGTCATCATCCCACCATGTGCTTCTGTGGAGGGGCTGGCTCTGTCTCTATGCCCCCTTTGTAGGAATGAAAAGGCTGCCATGAAGTCTCCACTGAAGCTTTGTCACCTACAGGCTGAAAACCATCTCTCCCTCAGCCTCTTCTCATGGAACAAGTGCTCCAGCACCTTGGACAGGCTGGTGTCCATCCACAAAGTTTACCTCAGTTTGGTGTCTTTCCTATGCTAGAGGGTGGGCAGAAACTGAATGTGCTGTTATCACTGTGGTGAACAGAGGGCAAGTGGCTTCCCCCACTTTGCCAGCTCTGCTTCTTTTCACACCATCTGGGATATCACTGGCTGCCTTTTCTACCAGGGCAAGCTGCTGCCTCAGTTTTTACTTTCTGTCTAGCAGCCTCCTAGGCCTTTCTGAGCAGGTAGGAGCTTGTATTCCCTATCTGGAATACAGGATATATTCATTAGCAACAGGTCAAAATCTCCAGAGGAGAGCTTCAGGTAAATTATGGCTGGTAATGGCAAGAAGAAATAAGGTGAAAGAAAATGTGGTTTCTTGGATACCTGGCATTATGTAAGAATTCATTATCAGTTTCTCTTTTACCAGGAAAATTTGCTGATTGATGAGGAATGTAATCTGAAGCTGATAGACTGTTGTATTGCACTAAGTAGTTTCTTTAGTTATTATTTTGCACTGAGTGGTTTTGTTATTTTGCACTGAATAGTTTATGTTGTATCACGTTTTGTTCCATTCCCCCCTCTCCCCCAAAGTCCTGTGGTGGTGGTCTTCCCCTGGGTTACTTCCTTCCCTTCGCCCCTCCCATCAGTTGTATCCCATTGGCTGTGGTCCCTCTCCTCTGCCCCCCTCCCCCCGGGTTTAAAATTGCCTGCCACGAGATCCCCGATCTCTTTCCTGGACCCTCTCTTTCCCTGGAGGTGTTCCACAATAAAGTTGTGGGACATTTGTCCTGAGAAGAAGAGCGCCTCTCGTCTTTTGCTTTTGTCCTTGTCAGTGAAGCTGGGGTCCAGAGCTAGCCAAACCGGACCCCCACGAGGCTTTCAATCTGACAATAGACTTTGGACTTTGTGCAAAACCAAAGGTAAAGGTGTCAGTTGCTCTCATAGCAGAGCTTAATCAGCTACAGTGCACACATAAAAATTTCAGGCATGACTTCAGGGTGCAGTGCAGAGCCTTGCCCTGAATTCGAGCTGTTGGTGTAGTTGTCCCACTGCTAATTGATTGGTAGGGTCTTAGCAGTGTGAGACAGTTTTACATTTTCTGCACAGAATATCAGTTTTTCTCCTCTTACACTTCATCTTTCATCCCAATATAAGGCACAGATTGCCTTGTGTGTAGAGTATCTACTCCCACAAAGGTTTGTACTGTAGAGCTTACGTTGGTGTCCTTTTGCCCCCAATAATTTTCATAGGATTTGTCTATGCGTGGAGATTGTGGAGCAAATCAAATAGATTCCCCTTACCTTTACAAAGCCTCTAGATCCACATGGTTGTACTGAGTTGTTTAACAAGTTTATAGTTGGTTTCTACATTTCTGCTCTGTTTGTCATCTTCACATATGAGATGGGTGCTGGGAAGAAGGAATTTAATGGGAAGAAGACCTTATTGATCCAAAGTCCTCAGATTGTTTTAGCTGAGTCAAGTCAAAGCACCTTGCAGGAAATCAGCAGTATTAGACCCCCATCTTGGTGGTACAATGTCATCTCACTCTGATCTGCTTAGAACAAAGCCCAGGTTAAGGAATAACACTTTTTTTAATAAGGAAGCATTTTAGTGGCTCTTCATGAAGTTATTGCCTTAAATATTGATATAAATATCCAACCAACCTCATGCCCAGTAGCTCTTGGATTACTGATTTCCAAGTTCCATCTGTTTTGTTTCTGGTCACAAAGGGAAGTATTCCTATCACAGGAGGAGCTGCAGAAAAGGCTGCTGGGATAACATGTGAAGGAGCAGCTTGGGATCTGACCATTTACAGAATTCTCCTGGTCTTGGACAGTTTTTGCCTGATGAAGCCATATATTATACCAAAGCAAAATGCTGTCGCAGACATCTTTTCATTAAAAATCCTTCTTTAGGATTTTTCCTTCTGAGAAGCTGAGAGGCCTCAGAAACAAAATGTAAACAATGGTTATCTGCTGCTGTGGAATGCAATAGGTGCATCTGTGATTGGCCCATCTTGGATGTTTATAATTAATGGCCAATCACAGCTGAGTTAGCTTGGACTCTCTGTCCGAGACACAAACCTTTATTATTCATTCCTTTCTATTCTTAGCTTAGCTAGCCTTCTGAGATGAAACTTTTCCTTCTATTCTTTTTAGTATAGTTTTAATGTAATATATATCATAAAATAATAAATCAAGCCTTCTGAACATGGAGTCAACATTCTCATCTCTTCCCTCACCTGAAGACCCCTGTGAACACCGTCACAAAATGTTAGGTGACTATATATACACAGCATTGGAAAATGAAGCTTCTGAAGCCACTAATATGTTGTTGCTAGAAGACACCATTCGTGTTAGAGCCACTGCTTCTTTTTCATCAGTTTTGTCTTGTTCTGGGGTGGCCTTGATTACCATCTGAACACCTGCTGTGGAAGCCCAGCTTATGCAGCACCAGATCTGATTCAGGGTAAAGCATACATTGGCTCAGGGGTAGGTGATACAATTGTAGGTTAGGGTGTTTTGTTCCCTGTGCACCATGTATTTAAAGGTGGTGAGATTCAGATATACTCCCTTGGTGTCTTTCTTCAATGTCACATTGCCTCAGTGGCTCTCAGAAGCTGTGTGACTGAGACCAGTCACAGCCTCGAATCGCCCCTGACCACAGGTTCTGCACCTGGCTTCTTCACCTGACTAATCCTTCACTGTCCCCAGGTGTTGCTCTACAAAAAATAACTGCCTTCTACCACATCATTCCAAGCAGAAATTTGTTCTGTTAATTATCCAAGTCTTATTGCAAATTTCTGTGCAGTCTCAGTATCTTGCGCACTTTGCCTTTGAAATCTTTTATGAAAACTCACTCTTTGTACTGTGCAGTGTAGTCAAATTAAAGAGAACAAAAACTGTGGCATTTATCCAGCTTTGAATCCATGTCTAGAACATTGGGGTCTGCTACATGCACTTGTCAATCCATTCAAAATGCTGCAATTTCAATCTCCTCGAACTTCCTAACAGTCTCTGATGTTGGATGGAGTCAGTCTTTTTTCCTTTACCTCCTTTGCACCACTGTCCCTGACCTCTGTCTTGCTTTCTTTTTGTTTTCCACAAAGTCAGTGCTTCTCAAACCTCCTTTATCTTTATGATTGAAGTGGGAGTTGCAATATGAGGCACATAGACCTTGTCATGTCTATGCAGAGAAGAAACAGTGGGGCTTTAAAGCTGATTGTAACTGTACTGACAGCTGTCATAATCACGAATACTTTTGAGTATAAAATCCCTTCATATGGAGTTTGATTTCCTTTTTGTCAGTGAAATCCTTGTAGGTTGAAAGTAATGCAGTAATTTGGCAACCTAAGGAAAAGGGTAATGGTTTTACTAGTACTCTAGTTTCAGTGCATTGAAAATTGTGGGCTTTCACTTGGACTATAAGAGTTCTGTCCAGAGTTAAGGAACCTGCTTTCCACAAGTTGCATGTGGGCTTTGCCAAAAGGAGACAATGTGATCAGTCTCTAAGCCATTTTAGACAGATGAGGTTTGTGAACTCTCACTTTAATTATTTAGGCAGATATTTGGAGTATGGGACTATTGCTGTATGCTCTGCTGTGTGGCTTTCTTCCCTTTCATGATGATAATGTCATGGCTGTCTACAGAAAGATCATGGTAGGTATTGATGATACTAGAATACAAGAGGAACAGGAATCACTCAGCATTATGGGAGATTTTTGTTGCCATTGAGTTAGGAAAGGCTGAAGGAAGGCAACATTGACTCCAATGCTCAGAAGACATGAAGCAAGATTTATTAGGAACGTCACATATTTATAAACAGGATTGTTCACCCAGAACCTGATTGGTCCTTAAGCAACACCCCTCACACCATTGGTTAATTAGGAACAACACATTTTTGTAAATATCTTTCCATAAACATCACATACAAACATTCCACATGTTCACAAACACCAGGTGGAGAGATTAGGATAAAAATTGTTTTAATTCTTTCTCTGAGTGTTCTCACAACTTTCCTAGGACAATGCCTGGGAAAGTTATCTGTTTCTCTCTCTGTCAGCACTCACAGGTCCCCCTTTTTTGTTTAAAGCAGAAGGCGGTATTTGTAATCCTCTCTGGGGCCCCTTGCAGGAAGGAGAACAAACACAGCTCAAGAGGTCCCTTTTGCAATGTGCTGGTTATCAATCAGAACCTCAATCATATGCTGACTTAGAATGGTCAGGGAGATTCTTCAACACATACCATTGAATTCTTTACAATCACATCCTTTTACCAACATCATATCTTGTTGTTCCTTCTTACAAGAAATCCTTACTAATTCTAATACAGTAACAAAACATTGTTAGTCTGCTCAAAGAACTGGCAGTCTAACTTGTCAACAACCCTTTTCCAGAAACAAAGAAAATGATAGAATGCTCATTCCCTACTCGTAGAGGGACCATCTGATTGATGATCAGCATCTTGGTCATCATTTGAAGGTTGCCTGTTGGCCACATTCTGGTTTCAGTATCACAAGTCAGGGCAAACACACGTTGCAGGTATCCACCATACCCCAGTATCTGTGGAAATGCATGCATACCGGCAACCCTAAGCGATAAGCTTGCACAGGCTCTCCCACTTATTAGTGGTTAGGTCCCATATCCAGACATTTGCTCGAGGCAGGTGCATCTCCCCTGAAGACTGCAATGAGAAAAAGTTATTTAAAATTACAGGATTGTTAGAGTTTTGTGGCACTGTAAGATGATTGATTGTATATAGAGCTTTTTCCAATCGGCTGTGCGGAGTTTCTCCAGAACACGCTTTAAAGTACCATGAGCACGTTCAACAATAACTTGACCAATTGGAGAATGCAGAATACCGAGTTTATGTGAGACTCCCCATAAGCGCAAAACCTGCCACGTCTTCTGCAAGACATAGGCGGGGCCATTGTCAGTTTTCACAGAAGAAGGTATACCCATAATCACCAAAGCCATCCTCCAATGGGCAATCATGTTGCGACCCTTTTCTCCAGTATGAGCAGATGCCATCATAGCACACAAGAAGGTGTCAATAGACACGTGCACATACTTATGTCAGCCAAATTCAGCAATATGAGTGACATCTGTTTGCCAAAGCTGTAAGGCTTTTAGGCCTCTGGGGTACACCTCTGCTGGTAAAGGTGCAGCAAGTCCATGACAGTCAGCACAAGAACTGACAATGTCAGGAGCCTCAGTTGGCGTCAAGTGAAATTGTTTCTGCAGGATATGTACACTTTGATAGAAAAAATCATGTGATGCTTTGGCTTGCGCAATCTTGTCAGGCTTAAGCGCTACCCAGGCAGGGTTAGCCAACCTGTCGGCCCTGGCATTACCTTCTGTTATGAAACCTGGTAAATTGATGTGACTCCAAATGTGCAGGATGTAATACGTATGAACTTGTGTCTGAATTGCACACCACAAAGTTTTCAATAACTGAAACAAAACTGCATTATTGACTTCTTTCAGAAGTGAACAATCCAAATGTTTGGTTATGTCTGCAACATAGGCAGAATCAGTGACCAAGTTCAGAGGCACCTGAGAAAATTTCTGGAATGCCATGGCAACAGCCTTTAATTCAGCCAATTGGGCCGAGCCTGACTCATGGCCTTCCAGCGCCTGACATCCAGATTCATCCTTCCAAGTAACAATGGCTTTCCCTGTTTTTCCTGAGCCATCAGGGAAGACGGTGGGTCCCTGCACCGGCACCCAACTATTTTTTGACCGCAAAGACAGATTGGTTGATTTTGCCAACTGCAATAACTTATGACTGGGCAGATGATAGGCAATCTGCCCTGAAAAGTTCTGCAGCGCACTTTGCAAAGGAGCACTGTTAATGAAGCTCCATTCAAAGACTTCCCGCTCTGTTGGAAGAATAATTTTTGTGGGATCAGCTTCCATTAATTGCAAACACTGTTGACAGCCTTTGATTATCAAATGAGCAATCAATTCAAACAACATGGGTGCTGTCTTTTTCAGTTGATGGGGCAAGAAGACCCATTCCAAGATGTGCAAGGGATCAGACCATTTGTCACTCCATTGGCCAGTGATACCTGTAGGAAGAAAATCTGGATTGGTAATGAAAACCGTGATATCAATGGAGGGATCTACTCGATAAACCTGAGAGCAGAAATAGCTTGTGGGGACAATTGTGTCGTGGTTAGTCCCAAATAGGAACGCAACCAAGTGTTGGCAACGAGCAATTTCTGGGCATCATTCAGAGTCTAAATAGAATCTATGAATTGTACCTTTTTTTTCCTTTTTTTTTTTTTTTATTATTTATTGTGTGTAATTTGGTTTTTGAATAAAGATAATTTTATGGATGGGTTTGCTTACATTCGAGGTAGAACTGATTTAAATTGGGGTTCTTTTGTATAGTTGGTTTTGGTTTTTTATTTTCCTTAATAAATTTTAATATGTATTATCGGGATTTTGTTTCTGTTTATTATATGTAGAGGTTTTAGATTGGGTAGGGTTTATTTGGTTGGTAGAGTTTTAGGTATTAATTACTTAGGTCATTTTTTTTAGACATTATTTTTTTATTTGCTTCTGTAATAATAACTGAAAAAAGCCATGAGACTCGTAGTCTGGATAAAAAAGATCTATAAGCAGTTAGAAGATAAAGCAGGATCCTGAAGAGACACATGTCATGTAAGTGATCACATAAAGATATAGTAAAACATATAAAAGCCAGCTGTAAATACTATAACAATACCTTATAAATAATTCTTATCACAAAAATCAGCGAATTCACATTATATAGTTAATATACTAATAGTAAGTATTTGAATGGGTTAAGACAATCTTTTTCAAACATTTATGCCATATTAATAACAATCTTGAAAGATTTTTTTTTAAAGTTTTTAAAGGTAGTTTTTAATAGTTCCCTGTATTTTTTTTCCTTCATATTTTGTTCGTAGTTTTTGTACAGTAGGGGATATGGTATATTTATGTAATGTTATATTTTTAGTTTAGGTGTTGATAAGGTTGTTTTTGAAAATAAAATTTGTTGTTTGAGTTAATATCTTTTAGGGGTGTTATGTTTTTATAGGATTTGTTTTTTAAGGTTTAGGGTGGTGTTATGGGTTGTAGTATGAGGTATAGGGAAGGTTTTTAATTATTTAATGGTGGTTTTTATTATTGTGAGTATATTGTGTTTATTTTGGTGTGTTTGGGGTAGTGTGATGTAATTTATTTGTTAGGTATCTTTTTATTTATATTTGGATTATTATTTATTATATTAAAGGGGTTTTGTTGTTTGATTTGTTTGATTATAGTATACATTTTATAGTTATGGATAATGTGCAAAATATTGTTTATGGTTAAACTTATGGTTTTGTGTTTATTTATAGGTAGTATTCTTATTTTGATGATTTGAGGTGTTATGAGTTCATTTAGTTAGGAATAATGTTCTTTTTTGTGTTGTTAATTTAAGTTTATTTGTGAGATTTTTTATTTTTGTAGTTTGATTTATTTGTCGATTGTTTTGGTGTTTTATTTTATTTTTATTTTATTTTATTTCGAGGATATGGGTATTTATATAGCAAATTTTTATTTTTTGTTTATTTTTATGATGTGATAGAATTGTTAGTGAAGAGTGTGATGTGTTTCTTTATTGGTAGCTGATTGTATGGTAGAATTTCTTTTAGTATGTGTTAGTTGTTTTCATTTTTCTTTGTTAGTGAGATTTTATATTTTGGTTAGTCTGTAATTATTATTTTTCTTAGAAGCTGGAACAACCACCCAACTCTCCCCTGAGTTTCCCCTCGCCTCAAGTCATTGTCACTGTCCACATCCTGGGGCGGGTGGGACAGCCTGCAGGAAGTGGAGATGGTGGGCTGGCTGGAGGCACTGAAGCAGTGGACCCAGCTGCAAGCCCTGATATAAAATTTCAGTAGTCAATCCGAATTTTATTCCTAAATCTTCTTCTGGCTCCAGTATCCCATAGGGGGTTCTGGCTGCCAGAACTTGCTTTTGGTGTTTGACTTCACTGTCAGGGTAGATACATACGGGGTGTATCCCACCATTTTGGTGTAGTCCTTTCCTTCTCAACTGATACAGATGGTTCAAATCACCCTCTGGTCCAAAATCCATCCCTCAGGTCTCTGTGCCAATTTTGAGACCCTCAGATTGTCCCATTTCAGAAGCTGTTCTGGACCCAAACCTTCCCCTTTCCAAGGCCATTTCTCTGCTGACTTCAGCCCCCCAAAAATCCAGCAATTTGACAATCCTAGTTTGGTTGCAATTTCTTGCATCAGGTCAATTAACAGGTTCCTGTCCGGGGAAGGTAGTTCCCCATCAGCATATTGTTTCTCCAGCAATTCATACTGTTCTCCCAGGGTTTTCAATCTTTCCTGTTCAACTCGTTTTCTCTTCATTTCTGACTCCCTTCGCTTCAGTTCCTGAGTTATTTTTCTCATTCTTCCCTCAGGATCCTCACCATCTTTATTTTTGTGAAACAGACAACCCGGTCATATTGCAGGCACACCCTATCATCATTCGCCTGTGCCAAATCCAATATGATTGGGTCTCTGTTCAAGGTAAATTTGCTATCAAATTTAACATTTCTTCCCATCCAATACATTTTCCTGTTCATCATGCATATCCCCAGCCTCGCATTGTCATAACACAATAGGTTCACCTGGTGATACGCGACAAAGATCGATTCCATCTTTCCCCCAACCCACATGGTTTGGTTGCATTGGTTACAAATGGGGATTGACATTATTTCTGCATTTCGTTTCCGTATCTGGTGTTTGTGCTTGTCTGACTGCCCGTTCCTTGGCCCTGCCTCGGGATTGATACACCAAATCCCTGTTTCCAATTCACACAATTTGACCCTTGTGCCGTTTCTCCAGCAGTACCTGCCAGGCTCCTTGAGACATTCTTCTGGGGCTTGGTATGCTGAGGGTCTCCCGTCCCCTTGCACAACTGGGACCACCTCAGTGCAATTTCCACACTCATCTGCTGAGCTCTCGTTTCCGCCTTTCATTGGGACCTCAGTGTGCAGACTCTGCGTCCCGCACATGACTAGGCTCAGGCCAATCAGGATTCCCACCAGACGTACTCCTCTGCCTTTGCCTTCACCCACTGGGGTGCCACCAGTGGCAAGGAAGACCATCTTCACGGCAGCAGGAGTATTCTTCAGGGAACACATTCTCTCACCTAGCCACATACCTCCTTTTAAAAGCGCCCCACCGTGAAACCCTGATGGCATCGGAGCTGCACGGTACTTTGATTGACTTCCGACACTCCACATCCAGAATTTCCACTTTTGATCTAAGCTTCTCACGCACCCTGTTCTGAAAAATTTGGAACCACTCCTGTGAATCTAATTCAATGATTCCCAAATTTGTGGCTAAGGTTAGGATTTGGTCAGTCAGCTCGAGCTCTTCCTCCAGACACTGAGTGCACAGCCCCTTCAGCCACTGTCCCCTTCTACAGTGAACAACAAACACCCCTGACAATATTCACACTTTAAGTGTACAAACGGATAGCATACACAATCAGACAGTATACAACTTATCCGCTCGCTGTTGGTCATTTACAAGGATGTTGGAGTCTGAGTTTCAAGTCGCCTGGGGAAGAAGTGACCCTCCACTCGGGCGCTTCCTCCTGATGCTCGACTTTCTTCACCCTAGACGCATGTGTCCAGCCTTTCTCCACCGTCAGACTGGCCGTGTCTGTTGTCAGGAGCACAAGAAAGGGACCTTCCCAGTGGGGAGAGAGGGGTGCCTCCTTCCACACTTTCACAAGCACTCTGTCCCCCGGTTGGATTTTGTGGATAGCGAATCCCAGAGGAGCACTCTTAGCCACTATCCCTTGTTTTCTGAGTTCTTGCAAATTTTTGTTGATTGCAACCAGATATGGTTGAATCTGACAGTCCTCAAACCTGGGGTGTCCCACCGGCATTCCATGTCTATATGGCATTCCATATAACATTTCAAACTGTAAGACCCCTGTCTCTGAATGAGGCATCATTCGGATATTAAGCAATGCTAAAGGCAGGCATTTCAACCAGGATATCCGAGTTTCTAAAATCAATTTAGATAACTGCGCCTTCAAGGTCTGATTCATCCTTTCCACTTGCCCTGAGCTCTGGGTATGCCATGGAGTGTGGTATTCCCACCAAATGCCTGGCGCATCAGCCATCTGCTTAATAACCTTTGATGTGAAATGTGTCCCTTGGTCCGAATCAATGCAATTCACCACCCCATATTGAGGTACAATTTCTTCTAACAATTTTCTGGACACCGTCTGAGCCGTTGCCCGTGGGCTAGGAAAAGACTCCACCCAATGAGTCAATTTTTCCACTATCACAAGCACAAATTTGAATCTCCCCACTTTTGGCAACTCTGTGAAATCAACTTGAATTCTTTCAAATGGTCGGTATGCAATGGGGCGGCTCCCCAGGGTGGCCTGTTTTGACCTCGTCTTGTTAATTCTCTGACAAATCAGGCACCCTTGAACCTCTTTTTTGGCCAATTTGTAAATTCCCTTGCACCCGAAAAATTTCAAAAATTGTTCAGCCAGGGCCTGTGCCCCCCAACGCGTTCGCTGGTGCGACTTCTGCAAAATCCTCCTGGTAAAACCTTTAGAAACTAGTTCTCTCCCCTCAGGTAATCTCCACTTACCTTCTTTCAATTCTCCTCCAATCTTTTTATAACATTTGACCTCCTTTTGGGAAGGCTGTGGAGGATCATCAGGGACCTCAGTCCCTGTGATCTCCGGGGTACTCACCATCATCATTGCTGCGGTTTTGGCTTCCTGGTCCGCCAAATTGTTTCCCCTGGTCCGGAACTGAATTCCTGCCTGGTGTCCTTTTACATGGACCACCGCAATTTCCTCCGGCCCCCTTAGAGCTTCTAAGATTTGCTGGATTAGTTCTCCGTGCATCAGTCCCTTCCCCCTTGTGTTGATCAGCCCCCTTTCCTCCCAAATTTTCCCAAAAGTGTGAACCACACCAAAGGCATGCCTAGAATCTGTAAAAAATAGTTCCCTTTCTTCCTTTCAGTCCCTTCAAGGCCCTCAGAACTGATTTCCTTTTCCCCTCAACTACTCTGCTTGATCCATCCACAAACCACTTTTCTCCCTCATCCAACTCTTCCTCTTCTAAATCCTCCCTGATTTTTGTTTGCAATTCAACCACCTCCACGCAATCATGAATCAGTTCCTCTGAAGCTTCCCCAAACAAAAATTGCGCAGGGTTCTGCACGGTTGTTTTTCTCAATTCCAAGTCCTGCAAGTGAATCAAAATGGCCTCATACTTCAGCAACCTTGCATCAGTGAGCCATTTGTCTGCCTTCTGCTGTAGTATTCCCTGCACATTGTGCGGTGCAAATACTACCAACGGTGCGCCGAAGGTTACCTTCTTGGCTTCCTCCACCAGCAATGCTACAGCTACAATCGCTTGCAAGCAGGTGGGCCAGCCCCTGCTGACCGGGTCCAAAAGCCTGGACAAGTAACCTACCGGTTTCCTGACCCCTGCCCAGTTCTGCGTCAGCACCCCATGTGCTGTGTGACTGCTCACATCCACGAACAACTGAAAGGGCTTCTTCATGTCAGGGAGGCTCAGCACTGATGCCGCTGTGAGTGCTTCCTTGACTCCCCTGAATTCCTCTTCATCAGGCCTTGTCCATTCGATCCGGTCCGTGGTGAGTTTCTCATATAGAAACTTCACCTTCTCACTGTACCCTTCAATCCACTGCCGGCAATATCCCAACAACCCCAAAAGCTGTCTGACCTCCCTTTTTGTTTGCGGAGGTGGTAAGGCAATAATCCCTGCCACCCTCTCTGGATACAATTTCTTCTTGCCCTTGGTTAACCAATGTCCCAAGTACTTGACCTCAGGCTCTGTGAACTGCAACTTTGACTTTGACACCTTCAACCCCTTTTCCCCCAAAAAGTTCAAAAGCTCGATTGTGCTCATCCTTATGACCTCCTCCCTCGGACCTGCAACCAACAAATCATCTACATATTGTAACAATTTTGTCCCTTCTGTTGGTACAAAATGACTTAAAACCTGCTCAAGTGCCTGCCCGAATAAGTTCGGGGAGTCCACGAAGCCCTGAGGCAACGACGTCCACCTGAGCTGCTGCTTTCTGTTCGTCTCCGGATCTTCCCACTGAAATGCAAAGTAATCTCTGCTGTCCTCCGCTAGAGGACAAGTCCAGAAAGCGTCCTTCAAGTCAATCACACTATACCACGTGTCCTCGGGAGAAATGTTATTTAACAAAGTATAAGGATTCGAGACTGTGGGGAACAAAGTCTTAGTTCTCTGATTCAGAGCCCTTAAATCTTGCACGAGCCTGAAGCTGCCGTCTGTTTTTCTCACAGCCAGAATTGGGGTGTTGTGCCGAGACATGCATGGCTCCAACGTTCCTTTCTTTATCAACTCGTCAATCACCAGTTTCAATCCCTTCCTTCCCCTCCATGGAGATGGGATATTGATTGACCCGTATAGGGTCTTCTGGTCTCTCAATTTCGACATGAATTGGCTCTATGTCCAGCCTCCCAGCCTCCCTGCCTCCCCTTGAACATACCACACCCTCGGGTCTACTTTCTCCTCATCCTGGACGGTGAGTTTGTACATCCTCACCTTGAGCCGGGATTTCTCCACCGCCAACCCAATTTCTAGAGCAACCATCATGTCCCGCCCCAGCAAATTGAAATCAGCATCCCGTATCAATAATATATTTCCTTTGCACTTTTTGTTTTCTGTTTCTATTTCTACATCCTTTATGAATGGAACCTCGAAAGGTTCCCCCTTTGCCCCAATTACGATCATGGAATCATCGCTCAGAGAGCACCTCTTCGGCAGCTGTTGCACTGCTGTCCGTTCCGCTCCCGAGTCTATCATAAACCACATCTCCTCCCTGTGGAGTCCTACTTTTAATTTTATCAAGGGCTCTCTTGGTGTTCCAGACCCCAAACTGAAAATCCCCTGACACTCCTAATCTTCTTGAAACATCACCTGGTCCTTGGCTTTGTTGGGACAATTCCTTTGGATGTGTCCCTTCTGTTTGCAGTAATAGCACTCAAAATCTCGCCTTTGAACGTTCGATCCTTTTCCCTGTGAAGAACTCTGTTTCTTCACCAGCGCCTTTTTCGCCGCATCCTTGCCCTGTTCTTGCTTTTGTGCTTCCCTTACCACAGCCCCCAATACCTTGGCTTGGATCTTCTGTTTCTCTTCATCCTGTCTCATGTAGACTTTCTGGGCTTCCCAGAGCAGCTCCTGCAATCCTTGTTCCTGCCACCCGTCTATCTTTTCTAACTTCTTCTGAATGTCCTCCCAAGATTTCGCTACAAACTTATTTTTTATCAAAACCATCCCCACCAGAGAATAGGGATCCGTCCCCGAATACATTCTCAGAACCTTGCGGAGTCTTTCCAGCCATTCCGTGGGGGTCTCATCTTTCCCTTGGCACTCTCTGAGTACCTTGCTCATGTTCTGTCCCTTGGGTACCGCCTCCCTGATACCCTGAATTATCATATTTCTCAAATTTATCATTTTCTGCCTCCCCTCCTCCATCTGGGCATTCCAAGATGGTTTCTGGCTTGGCCATCTCTCCTCCCCGCTCCCCCCGTTAGGGTTCCTCTTTTCCCAGTCTTTGATCGCAGCTTGCCTGATCATGTCTCTTTCCTCATTGTTAAACAGCGATCTTAGGATCGCTTGGAGATCCTCATAGGTGTATGTGCTGGTCCCTAGAAATTCATGTAGTCTTTCTGCCACCCCCAAAGGATCATCCATCAATTTTCCCATCTCTTTCTTGAACGCCCTTACATCATTTGTGTTGATCGGCGCATGTACGAAGCCGATCACTCCCGGAGCCATCAGCACTTCCCATAAGGGGAAGAAGCCAGGCTTCTCTTCCTCATCCCCACTGTCTCCCGTGATTGTCCTCCTTGTTAGCTGCCTTGTCCGATGGGCCGGGGGAGAGCTGTCTCTGGGCATGGTTACCTGTTTTTCTTCAGTTTTGGGAAGGGTCTGCAGCAGCGGTTGCTCACATGGGAGCAGAGTCGCCGCTGCCCCTTGTTCAAGTGGAAGGGAAGGCGCCACAGCCTGCTCCGGTGGGAGAGGCGGTGCCGAGACCTGACCCAGCAGGATCGCTGCCTCGAGAGGCGTCACGGGCACCAGTTGTGCCTGAGCTGGTTCGGGTTGTGGTGGAGGAACAAGGTAAGGAGGTGGAAGATTTTCCAAAGGCTCCCATTCCTTTCCCCTGTTTGCCGCGCATCAGAGGGCTCATATCGGGTATAGACTTGTACAAGCGTACCTCCACATCTCGGCATACTCAATCTCCTCAAAATCCTGCGGGTGGCGATCAAATACGTGATCATACAAGGACTCGCAAGTCCAAGCCTCAAAAGTGCCGAAAATCGGCCACACCATGTATTTTCCGATCTCCTTCCCTCCCCATTTTTCCATACAAAAATGGACCATTTTCTCCTTGGATCTGCCCGCTCTCCTTGGGTTTTTGTCCCAGTGTTCTAACATGCACCCCAACAGGCTGTCTCTTGGAGTTTCTGGCAGAACTTTCCCGGGACCCTGGGGAGATTTTTCCTGGGGTTTTCTTTGAAACCTGCTCTTTCCCAACCCCATTTTTCCAAAGATCCCTCCTGCGATTTTTCTTACCTTGTCTCCTCCGGCTGGGACACTCGTTGCGAGTCCTGATTCTTTGTCCGATGTTGATTTCCTGAGCTTGCGAAACACCGCCAGTCTTACTCAGTCACGCGGAGAACCATTCCGCTGACTTTTCAACTGATCTCTGGTTTTCTTACCCATTTTTCCTGGATCAGAAGGCAGACGGGCTCCTAGAATTTTCTAGGACCATCTCTTCCCCCTCCTGACCCAACCGTGACCGATTTTCCCCCTCGAACTCTCTCCGAGCCTCAGGTCCCGCATGTGTTGAGCAAAAAGCATTCTGCTTCCCCCTTGACCGACCATGTCCCTCGCGGGATGGTGGAACTGCGATCATGGGGTCCACACTCACTTCGTGACAGAGTCACGTCTCACACACACGTTTGGTCACACCCCACTCAACCACGCGATACTCACGGTTACTTTTCCCGCGTGGATTTCTTCGTGCACGTGGATTTTTCCGAGTGGAAAAAAAAACCTTGGGCTCAGAGATCTCCTGGATCTTGCCGAGTTTCCGAGAGCTGGGCCCGTTTTATCCCCCTTTGGCTCCAGTTTCAGTTCTTGTGATTTTTGATTGGCCTTGCGGACTCCAATCCCGCTCAGACCGCTGAAATCAGCGGGGCGCCTTCCAGGCGGGAAGGGGTCCCTAACCCCAAATTCAAATCACGTCGGGTTGTCACCAGATTGTTATAAATGATGAAATCGTGAGCCAAAATTATCAAAAATTTAGCAAAGATTTATTACTTTGTCCGTGAGACCGAAGTTCGTTCTTTGAAACCACCACAGCCAAAAAGACAGCATCAAGCCCGGGATCGGCGCCGGGTGAACACAGATCTGACCTCCCGAGTGTCAGAGTCTCCCCCATTGATACTTACGGCTTCGCGCAGCGAGGTTTTATACAGTTTATTCTGCCCGAGGCAAAGATGACCGAATTTTCTTTGTGTCTCTTCACATGTATCGCTGTTGCTTTCCATGTGCAGAGGTGGACAAAAGCCTCGTCCAGGTGTGCCTTGGTTGTCAATCGGCTCCGTGAGAAGCCATGTATTCAGATGTATCAGGCTGACGCAGCTGAATATCTTGATAGATGCAATCGGCAGGGCGATAATCGCTTTTGGGTGACCCCCGACAACTCGGGAAACCAGCCATCATCACTCTGGAAGCTTCTATTCTCATGTTAAAGCGTTGATGATTATCTTAATGTGCGTCAGGGAACTAGTTGAATCTGAATAAGACAGCTGCTCCCAGCCAGGGTAGTCAAAAGACATGGTTTGGATTTCACAATATTTTATATCATACATTAATAGCATGAATTATCCCTACCATATACTACAGGGGGAAGGATATTTCGGTGGAACATAGTCCCTGGGCGAGGGGTAGATTCTGCGGGGAATCCCCATGTCTCTCGGGGGTCCGGGCAGAGCCGAGAAAGGGCCCGCAGCCACCCACCCGGCCCCCTCTACCCCCCGGGCTGTCTGTGTCCACGGAGAAAGCATCTTCGCTTTCTGAGTTCCCCATCTCCATTTCACTTCCCCTTGGTGTCTGTGAAAAATGTGCATTTTATAACTGGCTTTTTGCAAATATTAAAATGAATATTATATGTGTTGTGTTAGAAAGTAATGCTGTATTAATTCTCTTAAGTACTGTGTTAAATATAGTTTTAGGTTATAAAAAACCATTAAAATAGAAACTATGCTATGTAGGATACTTTTTTAAAGAAAGGACTTGCACCAAGATAGCAGCCACAGGACACCTAAATCTTTCAGAGAAAAATAATTTATTGCCCTCTTATCAGAAGAAACTAACTTCTTCCCACCTCGAAGGTGCCGTTAGGATTCAGAGGAAGAAGTCGACAGATGACCAGACAGAATCCTGTATTTGAATGGAATTTATGCATCATTTATGAGGTGTATGAATATGCAACAGGCTATTGTTTTTAAGGGTTAATCCTTTGTTAATGGGTGTCCTTTTTTGGGCTTGTGCTGCCCAGAAAAAGGTACCCAGGCGTCCGTAACTGTTTGTTTCTATTGTCTCATATTGTCCTAATTCAAATTGTCCAAATTATTATTAGTCTAATTGTATTACTATTTTTATAACCATTTTATTACTGTTAAACTTTTAAAATTTTAAAAACAAGTGATTGGCGTTTTTCACAGGGTCCAACGTTGCAAAGCTCTTGAAGGGAATCCCCACGTGACTGCTAACTGAGGTGCAGTCTTATCTCCGTTGATGACCTCTTCCCACAGGCAGTTGCCTAGTAGCTGCCAAGTCTCTGGATTAAATGTGGTGTCCACATCTACTGAAAAGTCATGGGACCTTGCCCAAACAAGTAAGGCATGCACGGAATGATCTGACACAGGAACCCCCATACACAGCAAAGCGTCCTTCCATGCAGAAAGTTGGTTCCCCATGTTAAAGGAAAGCCTTCCCAGCAACCCACAGGAAGCAGTTATCTACCCCAGGATGTAGACAATTTAGCTATGCTGGGGAAAGCCATTCCACCCTAGCTCTTTGGCCATGAGCTACTACCTGTGGTCTGGAAAAGACCAGCCGTCTCAAGGAGGGTGTGGGGAAAATCACTGTTACCTCTCTTAAATGGAGGACAGAGGGCGTCCAGTCCATCCTACGAGGATCGGTGGGGCCACAGCGGTGTCTCCCGATGTGGTAGACCTGAAGCATCCCGTTTGTCCTGCAGTTTCCAGAGGGGTCACCAGATCTCGATGTTGAGTTAGGAATGGCTGAAGAAAGGTAATATTGACTCCAATGCTCAGAAGGCATAAAGCGAGATTTATTAGGGCCTTCGCATATTTATAGGCAGGATCGTTCACCCAGAACCTGATTGGTTCTTAAATAACACCCCTCACACCATTGGTTAATTAGGAACAACACATTTTTGTAAATATCTTTCCATAAACATCACATACAAACATTCCACATGTTCACAAACACCAGGTGGAGAGATTAGGATAAAAATTGTTTTAATTCTTTCTCTGAGCTTTCGCACAACTTCCCCAGGATGATGCCTGGGAAAGTTATCTGTGTCTGTCTCTGACTAAACTGTCGCATCCACAAGCCATTGTTTTTTTATTTACCTGGCATTTTGTGTTATATTGTTCTGGTGTGAGTGTAGGTGCGTGGGGGGGTGTCCTAGGTTACAATATTAAGATATATTCTATTCCCATCCTCAAGAGCTGCTGAAACCAGGAGGGGCATTGTTTCTTCCTTATCTCCTGTTTATGGGCCCATCAATACCTTTCCACATGACTCAGAGATAACTCCCTCCAGGAGCCATTTCTGTTTAATGGACCCACCACATGACTCACAGAATGATAACAGCCCATTGTGAGATGCTCCGCCCATGGGGGAGGAGCTAAGCATCCCCACCTGGATATAATCTAGGATTTGGGACAGAACAGTCAGTCTTTTCCACTGGATTTCCAGAGGAGTGGTTGTCTTTTCCACTGGATCTTCAGAGGAAGACTACACCCTTTCTACAGGATCCCTGCTCAAACAGAACCACATCTGCCAGTCCAGGAGGACTGCAGCCACCAATCCAACTGGACTGCTACCAACACCCTGACAAACAGGGTGTCAGGTTTTATTCTGACTTTGTCAGTGGTTTTTCTTTTGTATTATTGCATGTATTTTGGTTTTCTTTTCCCTTTTCCTAATAAATTGTATTTCTGACTTGGAGTCTCTCACTGGTTTTGCTTTCAAACCAGAACAGGGGGCAAGGTCTGACGGTTCAATATCTAGCATTTATTCACCATTTTTTCCTGTGCTGTGTTGGCACTCTGTCAATAAACAGTTCGGGTTTTCTGCTTTCATCCACTAGTGTTAATCTCTCATTGGCAGAAAGGGATTGTTGGAACCTGATGCCTGAAAGATAGGCTGGAAATAAAACCTCAGAGACCAGTGTCTATAGAGCAGGTATTTGTTAATTGCAGCACTGGAGGTGAGGGGCATTTATCCTCCTAACTCACTCACCTTTGTCAAGTGCTCTGGTATATTTATAGAGTAAGCATTGTTTAGTGTTGCTATGTCACTATAACATCATCACATATGCACCAGGACTAATTTACATAGTATGATTTCATGGTTATTAGATAGTTCTTTTGCACTGCACTTGCGCCTCCCCAATTTGGGGGTCGTCGGGGATCTTTGATGAAGTCTTCCAAAGTCTTCTTTGTGGGAACCCAGGAAATTCCTCTGGTTGCCCTGGAGGATGCAAGACCCTGTCAGGGGATTTGGAGACCTTGGCACAGAGCCCAAGACCCCTGTGCCTTTGATTTAGCCCTTGGAAAAAACAATTACCAACCTTATATGAAGAATTACAAGCCATGAAAGTTTAAGTAGAATGATAGTGAATTTATCACAGGGTGAAAAATAGATTTTTGAGGTTTTTAGAATGGGGGTTCAGGGGGCAAGATGGAGGAATCTGGGCGTGTCCAGCCTTCCTCCTTCTTCTTGGCTTCCATCTTCTGCTGTGATGTTGGCACTTTCAGATTGGTTTAGAGTAGAAGCTCACTGTCTAACATAGATGATAGGTATGGGAAAGTAATTGCAAATATTGTACACGTGGTTTTTAGTATAAAAAGATAACACCGCCCCGGGGGCAGGCAGAGTGCCTCTGACTGTCTTGCTGAGCAGACCTCAGCAGGTCAGGAGAAAGAATTTTATAGATAAGATACAATAAACAACCTTGAGACCGAGAAATGAAGAGTTCTGGCTCCTTCTTCGACCGCCAGGCTGAGAAAAGAGACTTTCTAACATATCTCGGGGTCACTGACCACCTAGAGACCCCGAGACACTTCTTAGCATCTGAACTTTTCAACTTTGTCTTTGGAGCATGTGCAGTTATGGTGTTCCTTGGTCTGTCTTGTCTTAACTGGCCTAAATTCTTTATTTTGTGGCTAATTTGATGCCTTAAGTTTTAGCTTTCATATTTTTCAGATTCTGTGCTGCATTGGTGTGTAGTTCTGAGCTTCATATTAAGAAAGTTCTCTTCACAGGGTAGGTAGATGAAACAGTCCTTTTCCAGCTTGAGAACCAAGGACTATCAGAACTCAGTACATCCCTTCAGGTGTCCAGAGTTGCCAAGGACCCCGCTGGGGGGCTCGGAGACCTTGGCATGCTGCCCAGAACACCTGGGGATTTGATTTTGACTGTTGGAGCAAGTTGCCAACTTTGTACGAGGACATGAAAGTCACACAGGTTTGAATAGTGTAATAACAAAAGGATCACAGGGTGAAAATGTAGATTTTAGGATTTTTGGTATGGGGGTTATGGGGACAAGATGGAGGAATCTGGGCGTGTCTAGCCTTTCTCCTTCTTGTTCTCCATTTTCTGCAGTGATGTTGGCACTTTGGGATTGGTTTAGAGTAGAAGTGCACTGTCTAACATTGGTGATAGGTATTGGGAATTAAGTGTAAATATGATATACGTAGTTTGTAGTATAAAAGGACAACACTGCCTTGGGGGCGGTCAGAGTGCTCGTGGCTGCCCTGCAGAGCGGACCTCCACTGGGCAGAAAGAAAATTTTATAGATAAGAATTAATAAACAACCTCAAGACCGAAAAGTGAAGAGTCCAGACTCGTTCTCGTTGCACAAGCCTAAGCAGAGACATCCTACTCATCTTGGGGCAGCAATTATCAACAGCTACCCGAGAAAGGACAACCATTACAAGCTTCAGGTCTAAAAAGCATAAAAAATGGTGAACTGAAGAGAGCAAACAAGGAGGATGGGACTTCATAATCTGAAGCTGTAATTGGACAATTAACCCCAGTATGCAAATGGACCAAAACTTATAAAAGTGTGAAACCTTGTGACCGGTCATCCATCTTGTGACCATCTTGGGTCCATTTTGGGTGTAGCCCTGGCCAGGCTGTTGTACTGCCCAAGGTGTATAATTTTAAGGCCTTTTAATAAATACCTATTTTATTCTTTAGCTCATTCTAGTCTCTTTTCTAGGTCAGCCTCTCCAGGCATCAAATTGGCTTTACATTTCCCAATTTCTCATTAGTACTATACTTATCTACCTCTGAAATTATCCTCCTGGTGAGTTTTTTTTCTTTTTTCTATCTATTCAGCATTAAGCAACTAGTTAACCATATACTAGCCATTACATTGTATAAAAAGTTATTTATATCAGGTTATATAGGTATAAAAAAGTTATGATTCAGGTTATATAGGTATAAAAAGCTATGATTCGGGTTATATTGATATCAGTTTATATAGATATATTAAGTTATATTGATATTTTATAACTCAACCTATATAAGCACTTTGTAACTTTGACCTAAGTTATATAGGCATAAACCCCTTTTTTTTAGAGGAAACACTCATTCCAGAGCATTTTATCCTAAACTTGTCTATAAACTGAGACAGGATTGATGTTGCTATAGTTGAAATCTGTATTCTCTGATTATGGACTTAATCTCAGGATATTCCTGTGCAATACTCTACAGTGCAACCCATAAGTGTGGTCTGGGCAACAAAAATAGATTTGTAGTAATTCCATTTGTTTGGGATTTTTTTGATTGCTTTTAAGTATATTTAAATACTTTGTTGTTTTGTTTTTGGGGTTTTTTTTGGGGGGGGGGTGATTTTTGTCAACTGTAAATTCAGGAAGCTGAAAACTGCTTCACCCTTCAAGGCAACAAGGTGTTTTAGCATAGATCAAAGCTTTCAGTGAGTCTTAGAGCAACTCATGCCTGTGTCCTGACAAAAAGACTTACTGAAGTCTTAATACAGTTTGAATTATATATATTTGTTTTTAAGGACAAGACAGTGTTTTCCCCCAAGTTTGCATTAGCTCTGCATAGCAGCTGTCAAAAGAAAAATCCCCTTTGGTCTGTCTTATGATTCAGGAAAACAGTAACTGTTAACATCATGCAGGTATGAAGGCCCCATTCTATGTATTCACTACCATAAGTAAATTTTTATTGTGTAGTATATTTCTTTCTATCAGACCACAGTAAATGGAGAAGAGGCAAATTACCAAAAACTCCTCTAAGATATAATTGCATTTTATCCATGTCCAATGTCAATACTTTAAAAGTCATTAGAAAAATCATGTAGAGAAATGCACTTGAATTTGCAGGCATGCTGAGAGATTGTCTTGGAAAACTGAATTGCTCATTTATTTTATATTTTAATTATTCTAATGCTGCTTCACTGCATATAGAACCAATTTATGAGTGAATATAAGTAGTCACAGCAATATGCACAGACCAATAAAAAAGGAACAAGTGTTAGAGATCTGTGTCATGTATCTGAAATGTTTTTGTTTTAGAGGACAGAAATCAAGATAAGCTTGTCTGAGTCCTATTCAAGTAATTCCAACCCATCAAAGAAATGGGCTAGAAGAATTCAAGTGCTGTATTAGTTTTTTAAATCTCCATTCTCGCTGATTCAGTAACAGTGTAGATATGATCTTTAAAACAGGTTCTATTGCAAAGCCTGTCTCTTAAGATTCCATCCCCCCGCCCAGTTGATGCAATTTTAGCTCACATGTGCTACCTGACAGGAAATGTCATTTACAAGACTTAGTAAAAAGTTGCTGAAATCTGCCTCTGTCCTTCCTGTCCTCTTTGATACCCCTAAGAATCACATTCTGCATGTGGCTCTGGGCTTGCATGGATGAATAGTAGGGAAACAACTGTTTCTCATGTAGGATGTCTCAGTCTTCAGAGGCTTTTTAGAAAGTAAGATTTCACTAGAAAGCTGTTACCTTCTATTTCATTGGGGTTTTTTCTTTTAGTTGTGATGGAAGACATTCTTAAATGTTCAGAAAGATGTGTGGTGTTTCTTTTAAGGTCTGTTGTAAAACTTGTCAGGATAGTCTTCTGGGGAGCATGGTCCTATACAACAAATTTGTACAGAAGAGTTCTAGAAGTAAATATTCATTTCTGAAATCAGAGGCCTTTTGAAAAGTGTAACTCAGATGTGTTTACAAAATCAAACCCTTTCCAAAGTGTAAAAGAACTTTCACAGAAGTAAATTCTCATTTGTAGTTCATTTAACAGCTTAATTTATTAAACACAGTATGTAAAATCTACATTGTTGTTTCACTTTAAATGTTTACACACAGGAATATTTTTAACCACAAAGCAACAGGAGCTTCCCAAACCCTGCCTTTCTATGGGACGCACAAATATTAAATGCTACAAGAATTCCTGGCTCATTAAACTCTCTTTTCATTGCCTTCCCTTTATTTCCCTCCAAGCCTGGCACAAACTAACAGGCTTGAATTACAAAAGTAATTTTTAAACAGTTCCGAGGGAAAGTCTGTTGATATGAACTCCTGGGAATGGGGAGAACTCCTAGAGAGGTCTACAATTCTTCATTTGGCAAGAAGTTCTTACACAAAAGGTTCTTATTTTTTGCATACTGACTTGCAAAAATAATTTGAGTGCCACCACCTAAATAGTGCTGATACCCATGGTGCCATTTGTGAGATTTCAGGTACTTATTGGATTTCTATTAGTACTAGGTAGAGGTATTGTGAAAATACTCAAATGATGAAATTTCACCTCACTTTTCAGCTGCTGGCAATGTACAAAGAGAAAAATAGGCATTAACTACTTTTTTTTTTTTAAAGAATCAGAGCTACTTAAACTATTTGCAAACTACAGTTAATGTACATGTAAGCTCGTCATGCATCAAAAGCCAAATTTTAGCAATATGTGAAAGGTCAATATGTATTTCTTTAACTGGATCCCTGAATTTTGACATTTAGCCTATCCATATGCAGAGGTCAGATGGTACCTTTATTCTGACAGCATTATCACACCATATCACACACTGTATATCTATCTGTATTACTCTGAGATCCAACTCTACTCAGTACCTAAATATTACCCTTTGTTATACATCAACCAGTGTATTTTTTGTTTGATTTTGCCTGTTTTGTGTTTTCTTTTTTAATTACATGTTATAATTATACAACTATTCTTTATGGTATGCAAATAAACCTAAATTTCAGATTTTTTACAACCAGGATGGAATGTCCAGCTGTATGTTCACTCTAACAGCTCTTGCAGTTCCTGTTTGAAGGATATGGCACATGCTGGGAAATGCACTAGCCACCAAAAAAAGTCTCAAAACACATTAAAAATATATACACACTAAAAGCAATTTATAATGACAAATATGAATGTTGTTTATTAAGGATGTGCTTCAGAAAGAGGCTATTCAGGGTTAAGTAGCCTTCATCAAGGCACAGAATGGGAAGAAGTAAGCACAGCTGTCTGTAGAAGATATGTAAAACCACTAGTTAGGTACACATGGAGCAAAGACAATTTCAAACTGCAAAACTGGTCTTTATAACAAAACTGAACATAGTTAAATGGAAATACTGTGACTTTTCAATTGTCACAGTTCTACTTCATTACTAAAAACATGGCAAATATTTCCAAACATAAAATTTACAATTTGAATAAATGAAATACTTTAAACAAATTGCTTCACAGGTCTGAACCCTGCATGGTTGTACTGTTTGGTCTAGAAGCATTTTGTAGACATCATAGGAGCATTTCACATAAAACTTAAAATATAATTCAGATGAGTAATAAACAGGACATTTCTAACATTTTTACACTTTCAAGTAGTTGAGTTCTTCCAACCACTGGGTTTTGTAACAAATGTGTCTTACAGCAGTACAGGTTCATAGATTCCTTTAGCAGCAGAGGTCTCCTTTCAAAGGGCACGTGGTCTTTTTGGGTTGATCTGTTTACTGGCCTGTTCCTCCTCTTGCAGAGCTGCCCGGAAAGATTTCACTTTATCTTTAATGAAAAAGAGAGAATGAGTACTAATATGCCTGTGTTCAACACAGATCCTGAAACTAAGGCCTGATGCCCCACATACTGGCCCTAATGCAAAACAAAGAACACTCCTCCACAAAAATAGCTGAAGATACAAACTACAAGAGGATTGAGATAAGCTTAAATTTAATACTTACCATACAAACAAATTGTTTAACAACTTAGTCCCTTCTTAGATGCTACCCCTGTGTCCTGGTTTAGGGCAATTTTGGGAGAAAAAACCTCTAAAGGGGTTTCCTCTAGAAAAGCAAATTCAAGTGGCCCCTCTCCCAACTGGTTTGGGAAAAAGATTTCCTTGGAGAAAAGTGGAAAAAACTGTTTATTTAACAGGCAAAGCATTCACCAGCACAAAAAAACCCCTGAACAATATTAAACAATAAAACCTCTTGCTGCTCCGAAAGAGATGACAAACTCAGAAAGTCCCCTTTGTGGGCTGTAGCTTGGCTCACTCAGTCTCTTATCAGTCCCTCTGGCACTGGAAATACCACAGGCCAGGCCAGGCCCTGGTGGGCCACAGGTGTGAGCTGCCAGTGCTGTTCTGGGTGTTCAGTCCAGAGCAGGTTTAAACAGGTCCAAAGAAAAATAAAAACCTCAGTCCAGGGAACTTCTCTGCCTCAGCTAGCTAAAAACTAAAAGCAAAAGAGAGCTCTGTCCTGACGTCTGTTCATCCACAGACAACACAGGAGCAGGAATGTGGAGGAGTGAGTGCAGTTTTTCTTCTTCTCCCCCCTTCACTCTCAAAACCAATCTTAAAGGTGCAAAACTTATTTCTGGGCTAAACAGACAAATGGGGAGATGAGCATCATAAAGTCACCCCAGGACACCCTACCTCTTCTTAGGAAGAAATTCTTCCCTGTGAGGGTGGTGAGGCCAAGGCACAGGTTGACCAGAGAACCTGTGGCTGCCCCATCCCTGAAAGTGTTCAAGGCCAGGTTGGACAGGGCTTGGAGCAACCTGGTCTAGTGGAAGATGTCCCTGCCCATGGCAGGGAGGGGAATGAGAGGATCTTTAATGTCCCTTCCAACCTAAACCATTCTGTGATTCTATGATAACAACTCTTCTATGAATGTGAAAAGCATTTGTGATTAAATTTTGGAAGTAAACAGAAATGCATCAATCATTTTTTTCATCATAGCTAGCATAAGAATAGGAGAAACCCTAGAAAATAAGTATGTCATCCTTTTCTATTTATATTCCTCCTCCACTCCTGTTCCACAGTAATATGCCCAAGAATGGGAAGAAGGAAACAAAACTGACAGCATAAAAAAGTCAGTCCCAAAGTGACAGGACTAAAAGCTGAAATATTCAGTGACCATTATGTTCCATGAGCATAACAGAAAAGTTACTGGGAGAAAGAAGCTTTAACAGATCTTCCCTCCTGTAAAGCTATATATGTTATATCATGCTATTTGTAAAGATGCAAGGATCTTTTAGATATCCTTTATCTCCAGTATCTTGTTTCAAAAGCAGTATCTAATAAGTTATGGAAGAACAGGGAGTCACCTAAACTGTTTTTTTACTGCTGTTGTCTCCAATTGTCTTTCCCTGAAGAGGAAGCCATCATCCATAAGAAACAAAGGAATGTACATCAAATTCTTTGCTAAAGTATACTGTTATGAATACACGCATAAAAACAAGCAGGCCACATCTGATTTGCTTGATGTATTCTAATTTACACCAGATACTCAGACTGAGTAAAATGTAAGATTTTATCTTATAAAGAGTTTTCTAACACAGATTTAAAAAATCCAAACTAAACCAGTATAGCATGTCTGCTGGAATGCAGATACATAAACTAAAATGAAAAATTAATCTCCATGAGGTACCAAGCTGACATGCTAAATTTAAAAGACAAAGAGTCAATTTTGGTAACTAAACATTATCTGCAGTTGGTTTTTCAACAAAGAGAGGCTGACGAAATTTTGACAGAAAGGCTGCTAAGGAAAAAAGTAGGCTAAAAACCATGCTACTCGGAACTCAACATTACTCTTAAGCACAGACTGAAAATCAGCAGCAGGTTTTGGGTTTTTTTTCCTTTATTCTTTTGGAACAAAGGAAAAGAAAAAAACAACTCAAAGTTGCAGGATCAAGTTTATACTTCCTGAAGGTAAAGCAGACTCTTCCATTAAACTAGGATGGATTGAATACAGATGTGAACTTGTTCTTAAATAAATGTTCCTTTCTCAGAACATTACAGGACAGCATGAGGTGAAAAAAGACCCCAAAACATAACCACACTCTTTTTATCCCCTTATTATTACTGCAAGTGTCCATGGCATATGAAAATGCACACAAAATTGATTAAAAGCAATCTACCTCTAAGTTCGGTCAGAATATCAATTTTTTGCTCTAGAATTGCTTCAAGTTGGGTTGCATAAGAATCCACATCATAGTCTACTTCTTCTGTCATCTCAAGAAGAGCTTTTTCATGTTCCAGCCATCTAATAGATTCCTAGGTAAAAGTTAAAAAACCTCAACTAAATACATTAACAAAGTTTCAATGCAAGTTTCAAGACAATTCATGAGCTGAATTATTCCTTTTCTCAAGATGATCACACTTTTACTGTCTAGTCACCTCACTATAATGTTTAAATCCTAAAATGAATCCTTATTCCTAATTTAGCAAAATTGTATGTTTTCTACATAGTTTCTTAACTCCAATGGTCATAACAGCAACAGACAAATCCCAGCTACCCCAGTTCTCTTCAAATTCAGAAAATTAGGTGGTTGTAAAACTAAGAAATTAAGAACTTTATTTCATGGATATGTGCTCTTAGGTAGGTATCAAACTTTGAAGCCAGATTTCATTTTTAAGTATGGGCTGGTTGCCACTGACAATAATCATAATCATTGTTGTGTCATTGCGGTCAAGGAGCCAAAATAATTCTGTCCATACTCAAAACCAGTTTTGCCAGAAACTGTATAAAAGAAGAGCTAACTCTCCGGACAGATAAGAGTACTGTAAAAGATGGTTAAAGCAGATCTATGCAAAGCTGTGATTAGACGAACTGATGTCCTTGGAAATGCTTTGATTAAAAATAAAGTAAGCAGATGACAGTTCTATGCATGCTGAGCCTGAAATACTGAAATTAAGTCTCCCTCTGTGCTCAGTAGTTCAAGTAATATTGAAAGCATAGTCCAAACACCATAAAAGTTTTGTTGGCTTTCAGGACAGATGGAGCTCTCACACTGGGATAGGATTTACGCCATCTAACGTAAACTTAGATATCCAAGAAACAAAGGAAGATCAAGACGTCCAGAGTACAGTTAATTCAGTTAATCTACTTTAGAGATTTTTTTGTTAGGATGGGATGTTTTGTACCCCAAAATCAACAGCTTCCAGGTAAAATCAGACAGAAGACAACTTCTGCATGTTACAGCTTGTATATTTTATATTCGTGCAACCCATCTTCACCCATGGCATAAACTAACAAGTAATGCTGCAAATGAAAGTCACTTGAGACTCAGACACATTTCCTTCTAATGACTGCTGTGAGGAGCAGTAATCTCCAGCATAAGGCCAGATGGACACACAGAGGCAGTAACATCTTAACCTAATTCAGTTTGTCTCTCCAGAAGTTGCAAGTATTAGGACACAGCTATGGCATATGGCATGACTTTCATACTTCTGCATGCTTTACTTCAGGGTTAATGTTTCAAAATAACTAAATATCTACATCTGTTGTAAAATGTGTTATTTAGCATCATTACTGTATTACATGAACACATATCAATATTCCACTGAGTTACATACCTAAATTGAGATGTGTTTTATTGGTTTGGCACGGCCTGGTTTTTGGCAGCAGGGGGGGCCACAAAGATGTCTCCTGTGAGGAGTTGCTGGAAGCTTCCACCATGTCCAGCAGAGCCAATGTCTGATGGCTCTGAAGATGGACATGCTGCTGGCCAAAACTGGGCCAATGAGAGGGATTGTTAATGCCTCTGCGATGACATATTTAAGAAGAAAATCAAAACAAAGTCACGGGGTTTTACTTCTAGTCAGAGAAGAGGAGGAGGTGAGAATATGTGAAAGAAAACAAAATGGTGACACCAAGGTGGGTGGAGAAGGAGGGGAAAGAGGCACTCCAGGCGCCAGAGTCGAGATTCCTCTGCAGGCCATGGTGAAGACCATGGTGAAGCAGGTTGTGCCCCTGCAGCCCATGAGGATCCACGGGGCATGCAGAGATCCACTCACAGCCCTGGGCAGGAGGTGCCCATGCCAGAGAGGGTGGATGACTGGAGAAGGCTGTGATCCAGTGGAAAATCCGGTGGAGAGAGGGGGCCCCTGCTTCCAGGCTGGAGCAGCCTGTCCTTGGAGGACTGCACCCCATGGAAAGAGAGACCCACGTGGCAGCAGTTTTAGGAGGACTGTGTGCCTGTGGAGAGGAGTTCACATTGCAGCAGGTGCAGTATGGCTGCTGTTCATGAGAGTGGACCCACACCAGAGAAGTTCATGGAGAACTGTCTCCTGTGGGAGGGACCCCACAGTCTCTCAGGAGAAGGACTCCTCTCCCAGAGCAGCGGAAGAAAATCTTGGTGATGAACTGACCAAAACCCCAATACCCTGTCTCCCTGTGATGTTGGTGGGAAGGAAGGAGGGAATGGGGGGAAAACGGCGTTTTAAGGGCTAATTTTACTTCTCATATTCCTCCTCTGAATCTGTTAGTAATAAAATTCACTTTGCAACTTAAGTTGAGCCTGGTTTGCCCTTGAAATATTTCTCCCAGTCCTTATCTCACTCATTAACTGTTTGTTAATTTTTTCCCCTCCTCTGCCCAGCTGTGGCAGGAGAGGGTGAGCAAGCGACTCTCGTGGGTGCCTGGCATTGGGCCAGTCTCAAACCATGACGTGTGTATTCCCTCTAGGTTTAATGTTTTACTATTTTCTTGTAGCAGATGCTCCAAATGGACAGCCTGACTAAAGATTCTAAGGTTATGAACCAAAACAACTCACATTTCCTTCTGAAAACTAGCAACTCATACATATTAGAATTTATTTTGCAACTATAAAAGGTTCTGTGGTGCTGATCAGCATTACACTATGTGGTCAGTATTCCTTTCAATGACCCTGACTAGTATCAAATGAAAACTTTATGTATCTGCAAAAAGGAAGAAAACAGGCACTTAGAAATATATTTGTTTCTTCTGGATCTCAGTATCTCAGAGAAACATGTCACAGAAGGATATTTAAAGAAAATACTACGAGGGAGTATTGCTGTATTTTAGAGGGAGATGACCACACAGAAATGGTGCTGATAGGGACATTACTATATAGACACATTAGTATTAATTGCCAGCTTTGGCATTGGAATACTGGAGTAGACTAGACAGTGAAATTGAAAATTTTGAGACCAATCTGAGTAAGCACCCTACAACTAGAAAGAAACAGTTACTAATGCTGGAAAAGGACTAACGCAAAATATATAGTAAATAGCTGAAATAGTAAAAAAGAAAATAGCAACTTTTCTTGCAATAAAGACAGTCTGTTTAGGAAATCTCTGAAAGCAGCAGAATGACCAGATGATATCCTACATCTTCAAGAGTATGCACTTTTATTGGCAAAACCGGAATTCTAGTATTAGGATAAAACAAGGTAGGGTCCATCTTTTACCTGGAAGACAGCCCTGTGGTCTTCTACTACTTGCTCTTCCATTTCCACCATTTGTGACACAGCTTCATGGAAAGTAAACAACTGTGGAGAAACTTCCTCTTCCTAAAAACAATAGTTAAGCCTGTTAGACTCAAAAGAACTGTGGCTACACAAAATATATTGAATATAATCATAGATCATGAAAAGAAATGTGCATAAAGCAGAACCTGTCAAAAATAAAACTTAATACTTTCTAACAAGAAAATATCCAGAAATGAGTGGACAGAGCAATAAATTTAAACTGTTCAAAGAGTTAAATTTAATTCATATTCATAAAAAATTTCCAGCCACTAATCCTAATGGATACTGGAAAACAGAATATTCCCCATGAAAAAAAACCCAGGTTAAAATAGTGGGAGGAGGAATTAATAAGGGAAGAATGTTAATTTCTAGTAGGTTTTAATAAGAAAACTTGCTTTCTGTCAGGAATTTTTGTTGTGCCAATTTTCAAAAAAGAGAACAGCAATTACATTCAATGCATTTCAAGAAAACAAAATTAAATTAACCCTTTGGAAAAAAAGTGTAATAAACGTAAAGTAAAAAAATAAAATATGTTGTGATTAATACATTAGAAAAATGCACAACTCAGATTTACAAACTGCGACAAACAAGAGTTCTTTAAACATAAATAGTTAATCACAATAAAAGGGGAAAGCACTAGGTAGGCTGCAATTAATGTTTTAGCAAAACAGTATGGTTCCTTCTACCATGCTTTTAAAATCTTTTTAAAAACACATTGAAAAGCGTGATTGAATTCCACATGAACAAGGAAAAAGTATGATATGAAAGGATATCTGGCTGTAAGTACTGTTCGGTGGGAAGCTCTAGGAATCACTAGCATGTTCTTATAAAATGAAGTCCAGGAAGAAGAGACAGCTATTAAAATGAGATATACAGCCAACACCATATAGAGGTGCTTGAAAAGGCAGAGAGTCTGGACAAAATAATTTAGGGTAGTAAGGATTTTTCTTCTGTACCTTTCATCAGCATTTTCACAAACCAACTTGAACATTTAAGGAACCAGGACTAGAGCTGATAATCAGTAGTGAGGGAAAAAAAATGCCCTTTATAAGGTGCCTCTCAATCCCAGCTCTCCATTCATGCAGCCCAAGGAGACATCCTGGGAACATGATGTGGCTTTCTCTCAAACATCGCTCTGGGGCTTCACTCCATGAAAATCGGGATGTTGGGAAGAGGAATGATGGGTAGCCAGATTTCTAAACACGGAGAAAGACAAACTCGCTCGAAACAGGGTTCCATGCAGGAAAAATAATGGTCAAACCACAGGAGTGTTAAATAAAATGGATGCATTTCCCAGGCTACTTCTAACTATCTAATATGAGATAAAACTATACTGGAAAAATGCACACTAAAAATGTGAGAGCCTAGAACAGACCCTGCCTAGATATTACAAGTCATAATCAGCAAGGAAGATAAGGAAAAGTAAAACATTCTTCTCTCACCATTCAGGAAACTTTTTTTTTTGTGTATATGGGAATGAACATAATAGCATAAAGTGAAAAGGTGAAAAGGCATGCTGTATCTACTAAATGATATTGCTAACAGACTATAAATGCACATTACTCTGGATTTGTTTTGCCGCTGTATTATCACCGCTTTCCATGCAATGCTGTAAACCACTCACATTTTGTTTCCAAAGCAGTTTGAGATCATCTCTCTGAGGAGAACTCCCCACATCCCACTGTGTCTCTAAGTCATCAATCTGATTGGGAGCATGGTGTATAATAGGTGAGATATCTCCTGCAACACTAGGATCAACCATCAACTCCTTCACCCTACATTCAGAAAATATTTAAATTGTAAATTAGTAACTTCCTGTTCAAAAGAGTCACAACCAAAAATAAAGCTCATTTATGCACAATTTATTTCATTTAATAAGGATGCTGATTTTAGCTTCACAAATTTAATGTACTTTCAGTGACAAAAAGATGTTAGTTCAACTCCTAAAAAGCACAGACTTTCAACTATTTGCAGGTGGATTGCAGTCCATCTTCTCACAAGAGGCATTTTGATTGAAATCTTAGTACTTATTAACTGTTAAGAGGGCAAAAATGTCCAGACCCTCAATATTAACTCCTCAATAAGGAATAATATTTGAAAGAAAAGTTCATTCAGCATCTTAAACTTGACCATTGTTTTTTATCTGTGCACACAATTGTTCTTTAAAAATATTAGTCAATCAGTACCCTACTAGATGTTATAAGCAAATCCACCAAGAATTTTGAAGAAAATAATAACTTGCAGCCAACTATCTCAGAGAATGAATAGATCCTTTTATTAAAATAATTTAAAAGGTGAAAATATATTATTAAAATGTAAGGTTCTTGCAGCATGAAAATAGTTTAAAGATGATAATGATTCTATCAAAAAAAGGCCCATTTAAAAGAACGCTTATGAAATAGACATCAAATTCTGCAAGTATAGCAAGTTTTAGAACAAATTCTTAATTTTTAAGAGGAATTTCTTTTTGAAGTAGCACATATTTAGTACAATGGAAACTATATTTCATTCATCTTTTCAATGATTAAAAGTTTTTAAAATATATATGTATTAAAATGGTTTTCTTTTTAAATTATTTATATTCAAATTACCCTAAACACAGACTGATCAGATTTGGTCTGCTAATGTATGAAGGAGACATAATTTCTTTTTTTTTTTTTTTAATGTATGAAGGAAACTAGCAAGCCTGGATACAGAATGTGGTCTTGTGAACAAAATAATGGAAAGATGATTGCAGATCATGCAGAACCATCACCTGACAAACAAAATAAAAACAAAGTATGTGTGACTCAAGGAAAGGGGACTAATGAAAGGTTTGTCTGTAAAATTGCATTGCCAAAAAGAAAATTAAAAAATAAACATTCTGTATATAGAATGAAGCAGACCTGGTGATTGAAGGAGAAAAGTCATCATACTCATAGGAAGGAGAGAGATCAGAGCGACTGCCACTACCCTGTGAGAAGGGAATGTCTGAAGGACTAATTCCAAATTCCTTTACTCTGCAGCCACAAAATACAGCAGCAAATTAAAAGAAAATTATCTCAAACACAGTTAAAATAACTGTTTTGCATTCTTTAATAGTTTAACAATAAAATTATTTTTACAATAAAAAAGAAGACTGTTGACATATTTAAATCTTCTGCAAATGGTTACGGATCACTAACAAAATTGAACAATATCAGTGCTGGTAATTTGCAGGAGACTATAATAGCAGTGTTTTCAGAAGAGTAACTCCAGATTTCAGGTTTTGCAGTTAATAAAATTTGCTCTACATTCAGTATTTCATTAAACTGATCCTTTTAACATATCAAACCACTACAGTGCCTTAAATTCTATACTGCACCATCTGACACTGCACAGACACTGGTGTTCAGCACTTGAAAACTACTTACTTGTCCTATGAAAACTATATATTGGTAGAAAAAATTAAAATACTACACAAAACATATGAAGCAACTTTACAGCGATAGGCATAAAAAATTAACTCTACCCCAGCCAAAACCAGCACAACCCCCTAACAACATATGAATTTAACAGCAAGGGGTAGAAACAGTTTCTGCACACCAATTTAGCATACTAGGAATAGGTATTTGTTTTTCAGTGTCCATTTCTGAAGTCACTTCAGCAATACATATTCTATAAGGGATAGAAAGATACAACTAGTTTTGATTGATGTGACACATCCTTCATTATGTTACTGTAAGCAGGGGACTAGATGCCCCCTTCTCACCAGGAAGGGAATCACATAGACTGGTTCAAGCCAGGTGGATTTGCTACTACCTTGATCTAAACAGAAAGATATTTGGATACCAAGAGGAACGGATGATAAGTTACCCTAGCAGCCCTTTGTGCCCGATTAATGACTGGCTGCAGGGAGGGGGTAGGGGAAGCAAAACAGGAGAAGATGTGGTTCTGCCCTATCTTTCACTGGGGCAAGCAGACCACTTGGTGGTAGCTTCTTCTGGCAAAACCAGGCTTTCTGATGGCCCGGAAACTTGTTTGCCTCCTTTGTTCTTTGCAGCAAAGTGGTGGATGGGTCTCTGGGGTGCAAGGTCTGATTGCAGGCATATGCAGGACCCAATCTCCCCAAAGATTAATCATAGAACTGCAGCTGTGGAAGGCTCCTTTCACACTGACTGAAGAGACAAACACTTTCAGAGAGCAGTACAGGTCTCAAAGATGATGCATCAGGCTCTGGAGGCACTAACTTCTTCTCCACTGATTATGTCACTGTTTGATTAGCTGACTGTATTTAGGGGTCTCAGATATTTGCCAGAAGTTGGGAAATATAAAATTTAGGCCACAGAAACTGCTGAATTTTCATAAGAATAAGCTAGTTGATATAGATCTATATATGATGTGATATATCATATATATAAAAGAAACATGCTGGCAACTGAATGCAATTCCACCAAGGGGATGAAAAATCACATTGCAGAAAGGTATTTCAGCTAACGCCCCAGGGAATCATCATGAAAACTGCCTACCCCTAATGCAAGAGGTGATACATCCAGAGCAGGGATAAAACTAAAAGAGGCATCTCCCAGATTCCTTGCAATCCCCACTATATCAATTTCTGGATATGGCTAAAATGCGGTTTCTATTGATTCTCTTGTAATGGTTGCAAAAAGTTACAAATTTAATTAAATGTGAGCCTGAATCAGTAATCAGTATTTTGAGGTAAATCTTATTAAGAAATGCAAGTACACTAAAATTATTCAAGTAGTTAAAATAATTATACATTATGGAACAGTAATATTCCAAATATCAGCGACCATCAGCCAATAAAGCAATAACATTTTCCATACCTATTTGCATATCTCAATGTATTTAGTGTGTTTTCGCATGATGCTATCCCTGGAGAAATTGTAGCAATCTAGAGAAAACAAACCATGCATTAATAAATCACTTTGTACAGATGAAACAGTAGATTAATTTAAATTAATTTTTTATGTCCACTTTGATTTGAGATGTTCTACAAAAACTGTCTACTATGTACAACTGTCCTAATGTTCGAAATGATACAAAGTTTCAAATTTTTTTGTAACTTTAGTCAGTCTTGTTCGCCTTTGCCCTGGGGGAAGAGAACTGAGGTTTCTTTTCAAAGGACTGTTTCATCACTCAAGGTGTGATTAGCTTAACATCCCAAGAGACTGGGAGTAGCATAGAAGATACACAAAAGATAACAACCATTAATGACCATTATAACCATTAACGACCATAAACTCCAAACATCACCCGTGGCATGGTCAGAGACACCTGGTCCATAAAAGACTGATAAGAGAACCAAGGAATGAGGACTAAATTAGCATCAGAGCCGAAGAAATCCATAACTGATAAGAAACCAAATACTAAGAACTGTGAGACTTGGGACCAATGAACATTGAACCAATTAATTTCTCTGGGTTTTGACTGTATAAGTATGTGAAAAATCTAGTAAAGAGTCATGTGTCATTTAATGATTTTCTCTGCACACCCGGGCAATGTGTGGATGAAATTATTTCTGTTGCACATCCTGGCCAGAATAAATTAATGCCTCGATACTCTAACACTAAAAATGTGGGAAAGTTTTAGTTTTTCCCATAGTTTCAATGATACTAATAAAATGGCATCTCAAGAAGAGACACGTCAAGTCAAATCTTCAATTTAATTTTTTCAACCATACCTGAAATATTAGGAATCAAAGAAATTTCAATTTCCCCCATCTCACAGTCTTCCTAAATAATATGTAAATGAAAAACCCTAATTAAAAAAAAATAAGACTCCTCAAGGAGGGAAATATGCAACTCAGTAGAAAGTCAGTCTAATGTATCCTACAAACAATTACCAGATTATTGATCTATATATCTATATCTATCTATCTTTGTAGTCTGTTCAAGCAAATTGAGAGACCTATTTTGGCCAGCCTACAACTGTACTTAATAATACTAAAGATATACATGTTTATTTCTATAAGATTTTTTTTTCTGAACTGAATATTATCTGTAAATAATACTTAATAGCTCACTTCTTATGAAACCTAAGTGGTATGTAACAAAAGGTTAACCACAAGTAACATTGTAACAAGATGTGCAAGTAAAGCAAGCACGACAACAAATAAGAGATGACAAGTGAGATAACAAGTGCCATCAAAAGCAAGATAGCAAGTTTTAATGGAACTTGCAAACTGCAAAATTAGCTAAAAACAAGTTAGATTGAAAAACAAGAAGCACCAGGCATGTGCTGAAGATAGAGGTAAAAAGTTCAAATGTGAGGAAGACTACAGAAGTCTTTCATTTTCCAGTTAAATAAAATACCCTAAAGATCTCACCCTCTTTTCAGCATTCAGCAAAAATAACTGGTCAGGCATTATTTGCACTAGCTTCTCTCATTAGTCCAATTTTCTCATCTGTGCTCCTTTCAGGAGATCCATAAAGGCTCTACCCAGGACAAACACCTCTATGATCCTACACACTAACATTTTTTTTTGGCAGCACAGAATCAGGAGACAAACTGATGAATATTAGATAATGCTTGTGCTGGGGGTTAGGTTTATTAAGAAAATTTTTTTCCCATTTGTTGTAATGGAAATGAAAAATGAACCTCATTAAGAGACAAAAAGTGCAGCTAGGGCCTTGGCATACCATTGGAATGGTTCTGGGGGAGCAGGTGACATGGTGGGGTTTTTTGGCAGTTCCTTAGCAGGGTGTGGTGCAGTCTTTGCTGGCTTGTAGGGCAGACGGTTGTTGGTTTTGGTGCTAGACTTCTGCCCAGGGGACTTGCTGCTTCTGCTGAGCCTTCCTTGCTGTTTCTTCTTGCTGTTGGTAAGCCAGAAGAGTGGCCGTTTGACTGGGACTTTTCGGCACCCATCCTTGCTGGGAGAGACCCTCACCATCTGCATGGGTGCTTCAGGGCAAAACTGGTCCCCCACCTCCTTCCTCTCTCCAGAAGGAACACCTCCCATCTGCTTACTGGAGCCTCAGCTGCTGCTGCCATCACCAGAACACTGCACAGGAGATGTGAGAGCCAGGGGAAAACCAAAACACACCTCACCCTCCACCTTCTCTCTCTCCCTCGGGCCGCCATTACCCCCTGGGGAGGCTCAGAGCTTGTGGCAGCTGCCCTCTGAAGCTGCCTGAGCAAACAGCGCCCACTGGAGCCACAGGGGGTTCACTGCAGCCTCTCTGCCTTAACACCAGCCATCAGCGCCCCTTGCCAGTTGTGATCGTAACTACACCAAAGGGGAAATTGCTTGATGGGCAGAATAAAGGCTGTTATTGGGCTTTTTTTTCTGTTTTGTTGTTACCATTGTCATTGTTGTTTGTCTGCCTTGTTTTATATATATTGTGGTGGAATTGTATGGGAGGCATTCACGGAAGTGATGCAAAGTTTCCAGCCACTGAAAAGCTGTACAAGCCTGTGTGAAAAATACATGTTAAAGACAAAAGAAACCAGGGAACTTCCTCTTTCCCTTCTGGCTGTCAACCAAGTAATATGGCCGGCCTGGCCCCAGACTCAGCCAGGCCAGGGTCAGGCAGCCCCTGCCATGGGCCCAGGACCCCCCCATCAACTGCCGGGTGGGGAGAGGGGAGTGCCACGGGACCAGGCTGGGCCATGGCTGTGATTGCTAACATCTTACCACCAGCCTGGGGCCAAGCCGAGTCCAGGAGAATCCCTGGCCAGGCTGGCTCAGCCAAGATTCTACCACCGTTGAAATTCATCCGCAACCAGTGGGCAGGGGAGAGGAGAAAACCATCAATCCCCCCCAGCTGAAGTTCCTGCCACAAGCTACCAAGCCCGGCCGGGGTCAGGTGACCATCTACAGGCCCCAGGTGAGATATTAACTCTTTCAGTTCTTCAATCCTCCCTCGAGTGAGAGAAAAGAACAAAATACAGGTAATATAGAAGGACAACATAAAAACACTGAAGTCAGTGAAGAAGAAGTCAAATCCCAGATGGGAGGGATGAGGAGATACCTTAATCTTAGGGCTGAAATCCTCTTGTAAAACTATAGCGAAAAGACTCTTTTCCCTATAACACATGAAGGTATAGGGAGATGAAAGTGTTCAAATTATAGATATCGAACAAAGGCCTCCATACTAAGTAAACAAATGTTAAAGTAGCTGTGATCCTATGAGAAGTTTGACAATGAAGGAGAGAAGAGTAATGAAAATCCTATACCCCCAAGAAAAAGGTGATTTTAGAGATAGATAATGAGAACCTTTACCTTTGAACAACTCATCTTTAAAACAGTACCCCATAAGTTAACATAGCCCATAAACACAGCTATAAGAAAAGCTTATGGAAAATGGGAGGGATTTCATGATTACAGATTTCCCTGGGTGGCTACTATCCGTGAGAATTGAGAACCATGAAAGAACTATTTTCTTGTGGAGAAGTCTCCATAACATTAACAAGAGGGACTTCCCTCCCTAAGTGAACTGAAGAAAGACTATTCTATTGGTAGTAAACTGACTGAAATTTTAAGTTTTGTTTCTTTACATTTTCTTTGGGAAAAAAAAAGGTTGTAGGTAGAGGAGAAGTGTCCTGAAGATTTTATTTTGATTCTTACTAATTTTTCTTTTAATTATTAAAATAAATTTCTCTTCATACCCTTTTGAAGTTTTGAGCCTACTTTACCTTTCTCCTAGTCCTACCTCACAACAAGAAATAGGTCAGTACGTCCTAATAAATACACTAGTGATTGGCCAGCACTGAACCCCCCACACTCATTAGTACATTAGCTGAAAAATCTCAAATTAACAAACCAAAACCACAAACCAAAACCACTAATATATATATATGTATATTCTAGTAAGGAACTGTTATTCCTTTTCCCATGTCTTTGCCTGAAAGCCCAATAATTTCAAAGTTATAATTTGGAGGAAAGGGGGTAATATTTTTCCATTCCAGGAAGGTTCCTGCCTTCCTTGGCAGACACCTGTCTTAAACCAGGACACCTGCTCTCTTCATTCATACTGCTGCTGACATAAGTGTGCAAAAATCATCCTGAGAAGAATTTCTCCTACTGGGAGGAAAGGAAAAATATGCAGTGAGAGGGGATTAGAAAGTCTAAAGACCCTACTACCATGTAGACTAAAGTTTTAATCTTTAATACTATTATGCATTAGTTGCTAATGAAAATGTGTAGATTTAAAAATATCATGATTCCATGTTTTTCTATAAAGCATTCTGGGTGCTAATTAACTAAACCCCTAAAAGTTCCTAAAATCCTTCCAAAGTCATTTAACATGAAAGATGCATGCACCTCTTCCATCAGTTTAATCTTCAGAGTACATGATACATGGCAAATGTCATAACATCGGTGGACTGTTCCAACTTTTTGAAGAGTTTAAGGTACAGCTACTATAGGGAAGTGTCACTGTACGTGCTGTCAGACATAATGATACCCCCTTCAGGGCACAAGAACCCATGAATAAGACTCAGTCTGTAGAATAGAAATGTGCACTACATCATATATCCTCATGCCTCAACAAGTCCAGTCCCAGCAGGACAGGAGGACTACAATCTCTCCATCCCTTGCTTCCCCATTTGTAATTTCAAATGAGGATGGAAAAAGCAGCCCTATTTATGGACAGGAAGATCTTTAAGACATGTAATTATCCTTCTTCCTATTTTGAATGTTTCTGCATTGCTTATAAACCATCACAGTGGTATCAATGGTCCTTTTGGGACACTGAAGTCACCAAGTTCCCACTTTTTTTTCCCTGGAGAGCTGAGGGGTCTGGCACTCCAGCTATGGCTGAAGCATGTCAAGAATGCAGCATGTAAAGGATGCAGTACTGGTTAAAACATGAGACTATTCTCTTATCTACCTGTGTTGATCTTGGCTGGATACCAGGTGTCCACCAAAGCCACTCTATCACTCCCCTCCTTAACTGGACAAGGGAGAGAAAATATAATGAAAGGTTCATGAGTTGAGATAAGGGTAGGGAGAGATCACTCACCAGTTGCCATCACAGGCAAAACAGACTCGACTTGGGGATATTAACTGAATTTACTGCCAATCAAATCAGAGTAGGATAATGAGAAGTAAAATCAAATCTTAAAAACACTTTCCCTCCACCCCTCCCTTCTTCCAAGGGTCAACTTTATTCCCAATTCTCTACCTCCTCCCCCCAGTGGAAATGGGGGTTATAGTCAGTTCATCACATGATGTTTCTGCCACTCCTTCCTCCTCAGGGATAGGACTCCTTCCCCTGCTCTACTGTGGGGTTCCTCCCACAGGAAACAGTCCTCCACAAACTTCTCCAATGTGAGTCTTTCCCACAGGCTGCAGTTCCTCACAAACTGCTCCAACGTGTGTGCCTTTCAATGGGCAGCAGTCCTTCAGCATTAGGCTGCTCCACTGTGGATCCCCCAGGGGGTCACAGACTCCTTTGAGTATCCACCTGCTCCAGTGCAGGGTCATCCACAGGCTGCACGTAGATCTCTGCTCCCCCATGGTCCTCCATGGACTGCACGGGGAACAGCTGCTTCATCATGGTCTTCACCACAGACTGCAAGTAAATCTCAGCTCCAGCGCCTGGAGCAGCTCCTCTCTCTCTTTCTCCATTGACCTTGGTGTCTGTATAGCTGATCCTCTCACATATTCTCACTCTGCTCTTCTCTGTCTGCAATTGCTTCTGTGCAATAACTTTTTTTCATTCTTAAATTTGTTATCCCAGTGGTGCTACCACCATCACTGATGGGCTAAGTCTTAGCCAGTGATGGATCTGTCTTGGAGACAGGTGGCATTGGCTCCACTGAACATAGGGGAAGCTTCTTGCAGCTTCTCACATAAGCCACCCCTATAGCTCCCCCTGCTACCACAACCTTGTCATGCAAACTCAACATACTACCTTGCAAATGTCAAATAATGTTATATTATCCTACTATGTAGCTCTTCAAAAACAACTTAAAATACTGTGTTCAGTTTTGGGCCACTTGCTACAAGGACATTGAGGTGCTACAGCATTCCAAAGTGCATCAATGAAGCTGGTGAAGGATGTAGAGCACAAGTTTTATGAGGAGTGGCTGAGAGAACTGGGGGTGTTTAATCTGGTGAAAAGGAGATTCGGGGGAACCTTCTCACTCTCTACAACTACCAAAATGAGTTTATAGTGAGGTGAGTGTTGGTTTCTTTTCCCAAGTATCAAGCAATAGGATGAAAGGAAACTGCCTCAAGTTATGTCAGGGGAGGTTTAGAGTGGATATTAAGAAAAACTTCACTGAAAGCATTGTCAAACCCTGGCACAGGCTGCTCAGGGCCGTGGTGGAGTCACTATCCCTGGAGACATTTAAAAGACAGTTGGATGTGGCACTTGGGGATATGGTTTAGTGGTGGGCTTGGCAGTACTGGGGGAACGGTTGAACTTGATCATATTAAGGGTCTTTTTCAACCTTAACGATTCTATGATTCTATGAAATGGTTTTTGAAAGTATTTAAGGACAAGAACTTCATTAAAATTTCAATGACTAATTAAGTTATAAAAGACTATTTATGCTGACTGTATGTCTCTGGATTTCTTTAGAATGACATGGATCCTAGTCATAACTGTTCACAGGGAAGCTGTTCTCAAAATAAGTTTTTGATTTTTTTTTTTTGAATTTCACAAAAATAAATTTCCAAATCATATTTTAACATTTTATACAGATGTGATGCTCCAAAAATTAAGTGTAGAAATTACCAAAATAAATTTGACTCAAACATCCCATTCAAAGATTATATATCAGAAAGGAAGTGGGAAAACCTAGTAGGTATTTTATACCCAGATGTTTCAGGAATCTCTCAAAGTTAAAATCACAAGTTTTTACTATATAATTTTATATGCTTTCCATATTAAAAAGTATCACATATTTTCAAAATGTCTTATTCTCTAATAGCACATTAGAAATCCTTTTACAATAAATGCCTTCTCATTGACAAGCAAAACCGGCATCTTGAAACAGGTACAATTTTGATGATTTATCTTACATTTTCAATAAATAATATTCTCCAATTGAATAATACTTCTATGTTTCAATCTCTTCAATTTATTTTGCCTGTAACATGCTAAAATATTTTGGATGAAATGGTATCATTATCTACATGTTACAGTTCTATTAGGTTTTCATGTCCAGGTTTTGCAAGATGAGGCAACAGGTGTGGCTTCTGTGAGCAGCTGCCAGAAGCTTCCCTTATATCTGATGGACCCAATGTCAGCCAGCTCCAAGACAGGCACTCTGCTGGCCAAGGCTGAGCCTGTCAGCAACAATGATAGCTGATTTGATTTGCAATAAATTAAACAAATGTTTTTCCCCAATTTGAGTTTGTTTTGCCTATGATGGTAATTGGTGAGTGACTAAGGCTTTCAGGGCCTTGAGACAGTTGGTAAGGGAATCTGGGGCACAAGTTATAGTCTCCTCTTTTCTTGGGGGTGTTTCATAATGATAAGGTATCCCAGATCATCTGGGCCCAAAAATTTTTACTGCATCTTAAAGACTATACAACGAGGGACCGTTTGTGTGGAGGGGGGGGAGGGAATTTGCTTTAGCGTGCACTTTTTTTAAAAGCTGCCCAAGCAGTCTCTCTTCCTCTCAGGTTGGAGATATCGCACAAAGGAAGCGGCAGCAATGCCGGTTGCAGCCCCAGGCTCGTCTCTTCCCCTCTGGCAGTTCAGGGAGTTGGAGTCACCACGCTGGGAGAAAACAGCAGTGAAAGCCTTCCATTCCTGCTGCAGTCTCGGTCTCTCCTCCTCCTCGTGATTTTGGGAAGCTGGAGGCACCTCCAAGAGAAAAGGGCAGTGACTGCCCACCGCAGTTCAAGCCACCATTTAGCTGCAGCCAGCCAAGAGGGTCCAGCCCAGCTGCTTGGTCTTGACTATCCCTGCCTCTGGGAATACAAATTCCCTCTGTGAGTTTCCAGCCCCTGGGTCCAAAGAACTCCAGTTGGAGCTCCAGCTGTCAGGAAATAAGCAGAGCAAGGGATAAGACAAAGGAGGAGGGGGGCAGTTGGGAAAAGACTGACACAATTTTCCCCTTTGTCCTTTGACCAGCGCAGTCAAAATCCAGGGCAGCATTCTGGAGTTGTGGGGAGCAATTTTTTGGGGTCTCTGATTTGGGGAGTCTGCAGGATTGAGCACTTTGTATCTGGTGGTTATTTGCTGTTGTTTCCTGACTGTTGCTGCCTTAGGGTGAATTCCGCAACTGCCTGTCCACAGTCAGGGGCATTGTACTGGCAGGAGCAGAGCAAAGGACCTCACTCTGTCCCAGGTCGCTGTCAATAGCGCCAAGCCAGGGAGCGAAAACACCGAGTGGCCCCAGCCCAGCTCCTTAACTTTGCCATGCCTGCTCTGTTGTGCTTTGCCATGGAGAAAGGGTTGACCCCAGGTGAGTAGTCAGGCCTTCATCTGCTACTGGAACTGCTCTGTGAAGCTCCTGCCTTTCTGAGAGGGATCTGATGCCATCTTATCCCTTTGGCCTACAAGCCCGAAGTCATCCCTGCTGGGTGCCATATGGGGAAGGGTATTTAGAGCATTTAGTGTCTCTCTTTGTTCCTGTAAGGGTAGGGGCATGAGTTTTTAGCAGTTTGGTATTTAGCAGTTATTTGCTGTTATGGATGAGTAATGTGATAGTTGACTCTCATAATTAAGGGGTGAATATTATGTATATGTTAAGAGAAGTTTTGTAGATGTACAGTTATGTTTGCCCTCCCCCTTACATTGTTATCACTGGATGGCCTGGGGAGCCGGGGCATTTGGGAGGGTCGGCTTGTTATTATGGCAGCACCTGACCTCCAATCAAGATGTAAGAAAGTGATGTCCACCACTGGACAGCAAAGAAGGAGTCGACTGACAAGACTTTGAGAGGGGCTAGAGGTATAAAAAGCAAAGCATCCATTTTGTGGATGAGCACATGGCAGTTGAGTCCTTTGCTCCCAGCGCTGTAATTTTTCCTTATTCAGTTTTCTGCTGTATTTTTGATAAGGTTTAATAAACCTTTAAAATTTTAAAAGTGAACATAGTTTCTCACATTTACTGTTATTTTTTGCCTGTTGCTGTTCTGCTTGTTAGTAAACTTATTTTTTAAACTTATTTACTTGTATTTGTTCCTTATTAGTGGAAAGGGATTGTTTGAGCCTATAAAGGGAAACAACTCATTTCAGAGTGTTCTCCTTTAAATTGCCTCAAACTGAGACATTGCCATTATTGAAATTTGGTGGGATGAATCCCATGACTGGAGTGCAACTATTGATGGCTACAGGCTGTTCAGAAGAGACAGGGGAGGAAGGAAAGGAGAAGGGTTTCCCTGTACATCAAGAGGTGGCTTGAGTGTGAAGAGCTGTCTCTGAATGTTATAGATATATTCTATAATATTGGCTTTTCGCAAATGTTAAAATGGATTTTATATGAGTGATGTTAAAGTAACTTTGTTATAAAGATACAGTTTTTATTTCTGCTGTTAATTAAGCTTAGACATAGTAGTGAAATAGCTGAAACCAACTGGGTCCAGCCAGGCTGAAAGGGAGCAAGGAGGCTGACACTGCAGGGCTGGAGCTGCCCCAGAGAGTGCTGACAGGAATGAGAAGGAGGTGTCTTTACAAACAAACTGTGGGCCTGCTGGTACAGATACTGAGAGGTGAAAGAAGCAATGGGTGGAACCATAAATTCCATAGGAATTCCACTAATTGACACAGACTGTTACTCACTCAGGACTGTGTTAAATCCCTGGATTTAGAGAAAAAGAACATAGACACAAGGAAAAAGGGGGGAGTACTCATTAGAAGGGGGTCTGTATTAGGCGATGCGGGAAGTCTGTACCTCTCAAGTACCTCAGCCAATGGGGGAAGAGAGAGGGAAATGTGGTCGGGAAATTAGGAAAAAAGGAGGCTGCATCCTCTAGCAATTTGAGAGACCCCATGGGAAATACCCCATGACCTTTCCCTTTATTCAAATAAAGTTACAGGACTCCTCTGTCTCCTTTTTGAACATAAACCTCTGACATCGTGGATTAATTTTCCTGACAAAGGCTAGGTTGGCTGGAGCTCTGAGAAACCTGGTCTAATGAAAGGTGTTCCTGCCCATGGCAGTGGGGTTGCAACTTGATGATTACAGGAATTCACAGAATTCACAAAATGACTAGGTTGGAAGAGACCTTAAAGATCATCAAGTCCAATCCATGCCCTAACACCTCAACTAAACCATGGCACCGAGTGCCATATCCAGTCTTTTCTTAAGCACATCCAGGGATGGTGACTCCACCACCTCCCCAGGTAGACCATTCCAGAACTTTATCACCCTTTCTGTAAAAAGCTTCTTCCTAATATCCAACCTATATTTCCCTTGACACAGCTTGAGACTGTGTCCTCTGGTTCTGTCAGTTGCTGCGTGGTGAAAGAGACCAACCCCCACCTAACTACAGCCACCTTTCAGGAAGTTGTAGAGAGTGATAAGGTCACCTCTGAGTCTCCTTTTCTCCAGGCTAAACAACCCCAGCTCCCTCAGTCGTTCCTCATAGGTCTTGTGTTCCAAGCCCCTCACCAGCCCCATTGCCCTCCTCTGGACACGCTCAAGCATCTCAACGTCCTTCCTAAACTGAGGGGCCCAGAACTGGACGCAGTACTCAAGGTGCAGTCTCACCAGTGCTGAGTATAGGGGAAGGATGACCTCCGTGCTCCTGCTGGCCACACTATTCCTGATACAGGCCAGGATGCCATTGGCCTTCTTGGTCACCAGGGCACACTGCTGGCTCATGTTTAGCCAGCTGTCGACCAGTACCCCCAGGTCCCTTTCTGCCTGGGCAGATCTTTAAAGTCCCTTTCAACCCAGGAAAATCTATGACCTCTCCCCATCCTTATCTCAACCCACGAGCCTTTCATTATATTTTCTCTCTGTTATCCAGCTCAGGAGGGAAGTGATAGAACAGCTTTGGTGGATACCTGGTGGCCAGCCAAGGTCAAACCACAACAACAGAATTATTCCTCAAAATTTCTTCTATGCTTTAATTTTTTTCACATAAATACTTCTAGAGAACATAGCAGTGACCTCTACAGTCAACTGCAGAAACCTGATATGAAGCTACCCATTATTAAACTATATTTGCATTAATCTTTAGAAGTTTGAAGCACCCCAGTTAATAGCTCTGCTGCAAACAAACAGTCAGTGTACCTGCAGGATAAGTACTCTTTTAATTTAATAAAATACTATTATAAACCATAATGATATGCCTTTTTCTTTACCTGTATATTTAATCAGTAGGATTTTGCCAGTGTATCATATAAAACCTAAACATGAACATGCTTTAAAACTAGGCCCTCTGCCAAAGAACCAATTGCAAATACCCCACTGGAAGGCTGAATGCATTTTCTTGATAAAAAAGCAAAGGAAGACCCAGAAGCTGCAGATCATTGTCCACTCTTCTCACCACTTGGTCACTGGAGTGTAAATCTCCTCTCCTCTTTCCAGGGAACTGGGGATGACTGGAAGTAATTTCAGGCTAAGGTATCTCCTACACCTCCCTCAATTCAATATATGTTGTTCAGAAACGTGTCAGATCTCTAGACAGGCAGATTGTTTCTGCATTCATCTAGTTATCACAGGAACAAGTGCTGCAAATACAAGAACTCAATTCAAACAACTGTAAAGATGCACTGTGCTACTCTTCGTACATCACTGTCTTAAGAGAAAACATTGCTGATTAAATTCTGGATAAAAATTACATGCAAACAAACACCAAACCCAGAATGCTACAAGTGGTCCTAATACTGAGAAACTATATGGAATAGTAACAGGAAGAATGAGTTTGAAAGCAGTGTCTCATCATGAAAGAGTTTTCTTACTCTTAAAGTGACTGCAGTTATGTGAATAACATAAATAATTCAAGCATATTTTCGCTCACTTTCAGAGGAGATTTTTTTTTCCTAATTTAGAACTATATTTAATATAAAATGAAGGAATGCAAGCTTTATCAGAAATTAAACACCCATACATCATGGATTATTCTCGATGTTATTTTCATGCATTTAAACAGGAAAAATGTTACGTTAACTCTATGAGAAGAATAATAATTAAATAAAAAAGCTTCACCAAAATGAAGACAGCTTGTTAGCACTTTAAGCAGTGGTAAATGTGATGGTGAGAATGTCACAAAACATTCACAAATGTTACTCCTTCTATGTACAGAAAGGAATTCCCAACAGGCTAACTTTCCAAAACTTTAGCAGTGAGGACACATTGCCTAGAGATGCATGGTTTAGCTTTCTGATCTTGAATATGATTTATGAAGTTGTCCCAGTGGAAAGAAAAAAATTCCGTGTTTTCATTAGAAAACCAAAGAAAAACTATTAGTCAAAAATGCTATTTTACCACAAATTTCATATTAGAACCATACCTAACATCCAAAGAGAAGACTAGGCTGCCCTAACACCATGGTTTTCATGTTGTGGTCTGAAGATTTCTGTCACCTCTAGACTAATTCCAAGAAGCCTGTGGAAAGTAACCAACACAAATATATTGGGTCTGGCTGAGCTGGAGTTCATTCTCCCATGGCAGCCCTCCCAGTGCTGTGCTTTGCATTGGGAGCTGGAAAGGTGTTGAGAACACACCAGTGTTTTGGCTACTGCTGAGCAGTGCTGCCACAGCATCAGTGCTGTCTCAACATTCTGCCCCCTCACCCTTGAAGGCCTGTAGGCTGGGTGTGGGCAAGATCCTAGGAGGGAACATAGCAAGGCCAGCTGACCCAAAGGATATTCCATACCATATGATGTCTGCTTAGATATAAAAGCTAAGAAAAAGGAGGAGGAAGGGGGACATTCATTTTTATGACATCTGTCTTCCAGAGCAACTGCTACACATGCTGAAGCCCTGCCTCCTAGGAAGTGGCTGGACATTGTATGCTGATGGGAAATAGAGAATAAAACTCTTTGGTTTTCCTTTGTTTTCACATGCAGCCTTTGCTTTTGCTTTATTAAACTGCCTTTATCTTGACCCATGACTTCCATCTTATTTCCCCCCCCAGTACTGCTGAGGAGGGGAATGATAGAGTGGTTTGGTGGGCACCTGAAAGCCAGCCAAGATCAACCCACCGTAGCAAACAAGCTTAACAGTCAGTGTCCGCTGCAGAGAATTTACATTTCCATAAGGAGAAAAATTAAGGATGCACAAATAAAACCACTGGACATCTGTGCTTTTATCTGTTCTTTCCTCCATCTAACAGAAGGATTTTATTTTTTCAGATTGATGCAAATGCACTTTTATACAGTACACAACTATTCATCTCATCTGTCCCAACTACTTCCCTTTACAGCCAAGAGGGTATTCTGATACCTTTGATACCAATTAAATTAGCCTTTGTCATTTAAAGATCATAACTTACCACTATACTTCCAGTGTACACCACCTTTTCCAAAATTCTGATTCAACAAGCAATATTATAATATAATTAAGACATTATTAAAAACAAACAAAAAAATCCTCAACCTAAAGTGTTTCTAGCTATTTGTCTAGCTAGAAAACTAGAACAAGCAATCCAAAAGGTCAATAAAAAGTGAGAAAAGAGAAAGTTATCTGAAATGGCTCCACTGAAAGACTAACTTCAAATACAGTCTCAGTTAATGTATAACCTCAATTAATTGTTAAAGCATACAGTTAACTAAACAAACTTACCATACAGGTACGGGAGTTTTCTCCTATGAATGAATCTCTTAGCACCTGAGTAAGTTTACTTGCTCTGAATGGCGTATGAGGTTTATTTCGGCCTAAGGCTCTAATGCACTCCTGAAAGAACAAACAGGTTTATATTTAATAAAATCAGAGTAAAACCTCATATGTATAGAATCCCCATTAAAGAAAAATGCATAATACAAATGCAATTCAAAATCAGAAAATATATGCCTTAGTTATGTTGCTGAAGTTATGCAAAATTTAATTTAAGAAGTGTTAGACTTTCATCTCTCATTAAGCTCAGTAGAGAGGTTGGAACTTTAAAAGGACTTAGGAGCCTAAGTACTTTCTGAATCTCATCTAAAACAGTTACATGTATTGTACTCAACAAGAACAAAAAAATCATTGTTGATGTTAAATCTCCAGACTAACAACTATTTCTGATTATGATCTGCAAAAGCCTGAATGATATACAGCCTCTGCCAGCAGAAGCAGTGTGGACCATGACTCACGTTAACTCTATCAGTTAAAAGCAGTAGCTTTGATTCTGGCTTCACCACTGACTTTCTTTACAGCTCAGAAGAAAACACTGGTGCCCAAATTTTCTGAAAGCTTCCACCGGTCACAAACCTAGTAAGTATAAGCTCTGTATTGATGTACTCAATACTGGAAAACACTTGAAAATGCAAGCCACTCCCTGTTTACGAACACTCTTCATGAGAACAAAGATAACATTTACCTCCCCTTTCAGTCACAAGAATGGTATGGGGCTAAAGTAATATCTGTAATTGGTTGAAGAGTTCCAGAGAGAAATACTGTACAGAATAGTAAGAAATTAGTATAGAAGTTACAGCAGCAACTAAGTACAATAGCACAAACCAAGATCGCAGTAATCAAGACATCACTTCTGCCCACTCAGAATTCTAACATTAGCTAATAAATTACTTCTTACAGAAAGTTAGTTCAAATTTAAATTTGTTTTGCTGTTGTCATATTTGGATCATTAATTCCAGTTTCTGCCTTTGCCTTAATACTTTGTGTACAGGCATCTCTTAAGATTCAGGGCTTTCCTGGTACAGCTTTAACATGTTTACACACAGAACTTCTTCAAACAACTATACATCAAAATCTTTTCATATTATGGCTTTGCTTTTAGCAAGACTAACAGATGGAATGGCTTTTGTGTTACATGAATAGTTCTACAGCAGTTCAGCTAATCCTTGAGCTGCATCCATATCCTTGTGGCCTACTGAAATTTCCTAGAAACAGTTTCTTACAAAAGCCAGGCTATAAACTCTGGGATGATAACCCAAGAAAGCATTGCAACAGTGAAACAGCATAAAACAACTAAATGGGCTCAGAATAAAAATGCCCCTATTTAGACTGAATGCCTTTCGAGCATTATAAAGCAAATTATAAAAGCATTTGATTATTTAAATAATATTTCATAGCTTTCTTGATGTCTTCTTGAATAATGTATAAAAAACTGCAGTGATTTCAAGGCCTCACCTTGAATATTGTGAGCAGTTTGGGGCAGCACAATAACAGAAAGATATTAAACTATTAGAGAGTGTTTGTAAAAAAAGACCAGATAATATTGGCTTTTGCATTTATGTATTAGCTTCTGCATGTTGTTAGTGATTAAAGAAATTTAGAGATAGTATCACTTATAACTCTTTTAGCTGCTTTTTAATATAATATAATCTATCCGCTTAAGTATGCACTGTGTTGATCATAGAAATAGTAGTGTATGAATGAAATATCTATGTACCATTTATGGAAATAATAGTGTGATGAATGTATTGTATTATAGACCTTAGCAAAACAAAAGACATAAAAAAAGGTTTTTGTGTAACTAAAAACAGTGTAAGGCCATCCACTGAACAACCTGTTCAAAATAAGATAACTGTGACACAAACCAGAGCACTGCAGGACAATTAGAGAATACCATGTTAAATTTAAGGAGGACATACTAAATCCTTATCCGAGGATGTGAAACAACAGGATAGAGACACAAGAAGAAATAAAATATATTGACCTGACACACAGGATGTCATGCAGTGTCTTGGTTTGAAAAGACAGGTGTCTGCTAAGGAAGGCAGGAGCCTCCTCTGAAATGGAAAATGTAATTTTGAAATTGAGGGGCTCTCAGGCAAAGATATGGGAGCAGGAATAACAGTTTTTTATTAGAGAATGAAATAAAAAATAAAATAAACAATGCAGTAATACAAAACAACACTGTCAGAGTCAGAATATGACCTAACACACTGTTGGTCAGGGTGTCGGTAGCAGTCCAATTGAAATGGTGCCTGCAGTCCTCCTGGAGTGACAGATGTGGTTCTGTTGAGGCAGTGGTCCTGTAGAAGGGTGTAGTCTTTCTCTGAAGATCCAGTGGTAGTGTAGATGGGCCTGGTCTTCCTCTGGGAATCCAGTGGGAAAGGGCTGGCTGTGGTCTTCCAAATCTCAGATTATATCCAGGTAGGAATGCTTGGCTCCTCCCTCTGGGCGGAGCTTCTCACAATGGGATGATGTAATTTTATCAGTCATGCAGTGAGATTCAATGGCCCATTAACAGAAGATATCTCCTCAAGAAAACCGCCCAATTAATAGACGATAACTGCCCCACGTCTAACAGATAGGAATAGAATACACACCCCCATTTCCAAATTAAGACATGCAGATAAGCTGGAGTGTAAAGAAGTCAAAGAAAGAAGTTCCCAAAACATCAGAAAGTTAGCAAGAATGTTTGAATAATGCATGACACACATGAATATCCATGCATCTCAGCGATGTAGTAACAGTATAAAGATAACATTGTCTGTATACATTGGTGTGTTCTTTGGCTGTTGTCCAGGAGCCCCCCAGCACTGGACATATTGTCCTTTTTTATCCTATTGTTATTAAACTTTTAAAAATTCTAAGCAGTGAATTCTGGTTTTCCACATGTTCAAAGGATGGCAACAAAGATGGTAAAGGGCTTTGAGGGGAAGCTGTATGAGAAAGTGGCTGTGGACCCTTGGTCTGTTCAGTCTGGAAAAGAGGAGAGTGAGGGGGACCTCATTGCAGTCTACAACTTCCTAGTGAGGGGAAGAAGGGCAGACACTGATCTCTTCTCTCTGGTGTCCAGTGACAGGACCCGAGGGAATGGCCTGAAGTTGTGTCAGGGGAGGTTTAGGTTGGATATTAGAAAAAAGGTTCTTTACCAGAGGATGGTTGGGCACTGGAACAGCGTCCCCAAGGAAGTGGTCACAGCACTAAGCCTGACAGAGTTCAAGAAGCATTTGTTATTATGACCCACCCCTGAAGGCGAGTGTGGTGGTTTTTTGCATGGCTTGATTTTTGGTGAAGAGGGAAGAAGCCTGGCACAGAAGTGATTTTCTGTGAGGAGCTGCTAAAAGCTTCCTCCATGCCTGGCAAAACCAGTCGCTGGCTGGCTCTGAGAATAGGCACACTACTAAGCCAATTAGGAAAGCTGGTAATGCCTCTATGATAACATATTTAAAAGAAGAAAAACCACGGGAAGCTCTCTTTCTTCCTCGCCTTCGAGGAGTGGTGACAGGGCAGTCAAGCCCCCTCCTGGCCAGCCTGCCAGGCGCGTTCTTGGCGGGGCGGCTGAGGCCCTTTCCCAACACAGCTGCCAGGTTCATGCTGCCGTAAGGGGGCCATCCTGGCACTGCAAACAGCCCTGAGGAGGAGGCCAGGAGCAGCTGGGGCTAGGACCAGCTGCTGCCACCCCAGTCCAGGAGGGACCACGCAGCCAGGACTGCATGTCTGAGGCAGCACCAGGTGGCCTCTCCCATCTCAGCATGGTTTACAATGAACTTTATTTGCTTTTAGCAAGCTACGCTGCAGACAGAGGGGCAGAGGTGGCAGCAGCAGCTTTTCTTTTTTGGTGCCCCACATGAGGAGCTGAAATTCTTCTGCAAGCCATGGTGAGGACTATAATACAACAGACTGTTTCCCTGTAATTCATTAAGTGCATGGGGGGGGGGGTTGCAGAATTCACCTGCAGCCTGTGAGAAAAAGGTACTCATGCTGGAGCATGTGGATGCTGAGAAACTGTGATCTGGTGAGAGGTTTAAATAGAGAGAGAGAGAACCCTTGCTTCCAGAGATAGAGGATGAAGACCCTTGCTTTCATACTAGAACAGCTCATCCTTAAAACTGCACCCCATGAACTAATGGACCACACAAAAACAGTTGTGGGAAGACTGTTTTGCCCGTAAGAGGGATTCACATTGCAGCAGGTTTGGGCAGGACTGCTACTTGTGAAAATTTAAACCAGGTTGGAAAAGTTAACAGAAAACTGTTTCCTGTAAGAAAGACCCCATGGCATAGCAAAAGAAACTCATATCCCTAAGCAAACTGAAGAAAGATTCTTTAGAAGTGGCAGATTGACTAAAAACCCTATGTTTTGTCTCCCTGCACTGTCAGTAGGAAGGAAAGAAGGGGGGGAAGTGTTCTAATGGTTTATTTTAGTTCTCATTATCCTCCCTTTAAATTCTGTTAATAAATTTTTCTATCTTTCAAGTTTTAAGCCTGTTTTGCCCTTAGAGTGTTTTCTCCTAATCATTATCTCACCCCATGAGCTTTTTAATTTCTTTTTCTTTTTCCCTCCTCTTCTCAACTATAGCCGAGGAGAATGAGTGAATGATTTTTTGTGAGTGCACTGGGGTTTAGCCAGCATCAATCTGCAACAGCAAGGGTAAGCCAGGTTCTTGTTAATAGATCCCTTGGGGTGGATTTGGGTGAAAAAACATTGAATGATCAGTGTTTGTAAATATATATGTGTAGGGTTTATTTTATAACAATTTGGTTGCAATGGAAAGCAGATATTGATACCTAAAGATTTTTGCATTTTATGTATTTTTCATATATTCATAGCTCTGTAGACTTCTATTACATAGGTAAATAGCTACTAGTATTTTTCCTACCCTTTCTCTTAGATTTTAGAATAATAGGCTAACCTTCTAACACATTCATGAAGTACTGTTAATCTTATTTTCAAGAAGAGAAGCCTGACAAGGATATTTTGTTTTCCAACCAGAATCTGAGAAGACACAATGTCACGGTTTGATGCTGGAGTAATGCCAGTGCCCCCATGAAAATACATTTTCCCTGGTGTCTGCTGTGAGATGTGACCAGGAATAGCACAAAGCAAGCTCCAACTTAGGAATAAAGAAGAGAAAACTTTATTACCCTACAACTATATGTAAAAAGAAACACACAGAAAGAATGAAAACTTTCCAAAAACATTCCTCCTCTCCCCACCAAATTTCCAATACATCCACCCCTCAGATCACCAACTCTCAGTCCATCACCACCCTTTAGATATTCAATTCTCAGTTCATCAAGGAGTGAGGAGTCCCTCTTGTGCCATAGGCTTCCCCTGGAAACACAGCTGAAACCTCTTGTGTTTCCATGTCACACGTGGCACCACCCGGAGATCATTTGCCATCGTGACATCTTCCTTCCATGCCCAGTGCTCTCACCACTGCGCATGGACCAGAGCTGCTTCTAGGGTTGTCCTTTTAAGGGTGCTTTGTCCAGTTCCAAAAAGAGCACAGTCTCTCACTTTCGGGACACCTGTCCCCCATAAATTTCACCCCCTGGGGCCAAGGGGTCTCGCAAACAGAGATCTTCTCCTCCACTGAAGATCGAGAGCACCAACCACCCTCCTCACCCATCATCTCTGTTCACACACTCCTTCACATAACAACACTGAACTCTCTTGGCTCCGAGCCATTGCCTCCCCTTAAATGCAGTCTCTGTGTCACAGGAAAAATGGTTCTGTCCATGGCTATACAAGAAAAGTCCAGCCAAAGGCCACTCCATCACCTCCGCCCACCTAGGATTCTTCTCCACTTCTCTCGTGCCCCATTTCCTCTTATCTCATCTCTATCTCTCTTCTCATTCAACTCCAGGAGGATCAGCATTTGTAAGGTTTCCATCATCCAAGAAAAGGGTTAAAAATCTCAGTCTCTGCCTGTCCAGAACTCCTACGCTGCCCTGCCGGGCACCTTCTCGCCGCACCTCCCCCTTCTCCTTCTCAGCCGGCCATGCTATCAAATTCAAGGTGGCACAGGCACAGGCTGGCTCTCTCTCTCTCCTGGGGGGGGGGGGTGGCGTGGCTGCCCAATGCTTCTTGATGCTCCTCCACCCTTCCATCCTCAGGGCCCTGGCTCACCTCACCCGACCGCATGGCTTCCCAGCCGGCAGCAGCTGGGCAGGGGAGGTCTGAACCTTTCACTGACCGGAACCAAGAGAAAGTTTTCCTGGGAGTTCTCTGCTTTTAACCCTCTGTGTTCTCAGAAGCGTATCCATGTCCTCAGTGGCCACACCAGGTACCAATATTCAAATCTGAGCACCTATTGGTTTGACCACAGCATCCCAGAAAAACTCCCTCTCAAACCATGACACACAAGAAGTAATGGTGAAAAGAAGCCCCTGGACCAATTCCAATGGGGCAGTACCTGGGGAAAAATTACCTAACTGCTATTCTAATTGGACTATATTAGTTAGATATGCTAATTTGTTCCACTTAAAAAAATTGTAGAAGTCCGATGCAGGGTGTGTCCATGATTATCGGGACACCTGGAAGCTTCCAAATAAAGGTCTGCTTTTTATTTTACTATTTTAACACTCTTGCAAGTTTTTCTCTTTTGATATAAGACAACAGTATATAGCTGTTTTGGTTATCATTATCTCTAGTGATATGGCAATATAAAAGCATAAAAATATCACTCTCTTGAAAAAATTAATAAGGGAAAAGAATGGAAGAAAGAGAGAAAGGGTAAGAGTAGAAAGATACATAAGCACCATCCATGGATCTGTGACAAGACTTGATTGTTGCTGTTGGTCAAAGCGATGATCAAAGGTCTTGATCTGTTGGGGGTGGGGGAAAAAGCCCACAAAATACAAAGTCCAGTCGATTAAATATATGCTTAGGTTCAGATGGGAATGCCCAAGAACCTACCCTGGGGGGGTGGGGGGAGTTTTACAGTCTTTTGATCATGTGCAGTCCTTTTGCGGAAGGCCTCAGAAATGAGTCTGGGAGAGCTTTGGAGGTCTTTGATGGTTTATGACTCCTCCTAAGACATGACAGCTGCCTCTCGTGTCAGTAGGTTTATGTGTGCATGTGACCTTCCCTGGGAAGGGTGTGTGTGTGTAAGGGAGGACAAATTGGCAAGATAAAAAGCACCATCTTGTCTCCACAGGGTTTCCCTCTTATCAGCCTCAAAGCACAGTTTGTAGCCTCTGGTGGTAATAAGTTCACCCCCTCTGCCTTATTTGGACCAGAGGTTTGTCATTACACAACGAAAAACTCACCTCCTCTTCAGGGTGTGCAAAACTGGCCTCAACAAACCACCCTGTTGCCTCCACAAGGGTGAGTGTTTAGAGTCATAGTCCAGTCTCTCACAATTGTATCAGATGATTTGCTATAAAGAGCACTTAAAAAAAACTCAAAAAGGAGCAGAGTTTCAAATGCTTTTTCTGTAAAATATTGTAATGATACAAGAGTCCTCAAATCCTCATTTAGGCAAAATCTATCAGTATTGGGATAAGTTTCTTTGGGAGAGAAAGACTTCACTGAAAGTACTGTCAAGCCCTGGCACAGGGGAATCAGGACAGTGGTGGAGTCATCATTCCTGGAGGGATTTAAAGGAAATGTAGATGTGGCACTTGGGGACATGGGTTAGTGGTGGGCTTGGAAGTTCTGGGTTAATGACTGGACTCGATGATCTTAAAGGTATTTTCCAACCTAAATGAGTCCATGATTCTATGATAAATGGATTCCTACTTTTAAGGGTGTCCTGGGGTGACTTTATGATGCTTGTATCCCCAATCATCTGTTCTGTTTATGCTGGATGTTAAGTGCTGCACCTTTGAGACTGGTTCCAAGAGCGAAGGGGAGGGAAAAAAAGAGGTTCACAGTTTACAGTTTGTTTTCAGAAACTGTACTTGCTCCTTCTCCTTCCTGCCCCCCCTCCCCCCCCTGCATTCCTACATACAGACTGCGTTGTCTGCAGTACGGACAGTGGGAGAGAGCTCTCCTTTGCTTTTAGTTAGTTTTTTTGATAGCTGAGGCAGAGAAATTCCCCAGACTGTGGCTTTTCTCTTTCCTGGAACTGTTCAAACCTGCTCTGGACTGGAAATCCAGAAGAACACCAGGAGCTCGCACCTGTCGCCCACCAGGGCCTGGGCCATGGCATTTTCCAGCACCGGAGAGACTGATAAGAGACTGAGCCAAGCTACACTTCACAAAAAGGACTTTCTGAATTTGCCATCTCTTCACAACAGCAAGAGGTTTTGTCGTTTAATATTGTTCATTTTTTGTGCTGGTGAATGCTTTGCCAGTTAAAACAACAGGGTTTTTTTTCCACTTTTCTCCAAGGAAATATTTTCCTGAACTGGTTGGGGGAGGGGCCACTTGAATTTGCTTTTTAGAGGGACCCCATTTGAAGGTTTCCTCCAAAATTTGCCCTAAACCAAGACAAAGGGTTATTATAGTTTATTTCTTAATTCTTCCTGGATGCAGTACTGTGGTGTTGTTTTCTTCTTCAGTTAATTAATTAACAGTGGTAAATAAATCTGTCATAATGGTGCTCTGGTTTCATTTGAGATAGAATTCATTTTGTTCCTAGTAGTTGGCATAGTGCTGTGTTTTGGACTCAGTATAAGAATAGTGCTGATAACACACTGAGTTAAGGGCCTTTCAGTGTCTTATGTGTTGCCAGGGAAGCTGGGAGGGAGCACAGCTGGTACAGCTGATCAGAACTGACCAAAGAACATTCCATACCATGCAGTGTCATGCCCAATATATAAACTGGGAGTTACCCAGAAGGGGGGAGGCTGATCACTGCTTGGGGACAGATTGAACCCCAGTCAGCATGTAGTGAGCAATTGTATTGTGCATTACTTGTCATTTTTGGGTTTCATTACTCTCTCCCTCTCTCCTTTTCATTAGTATTATTAGTAGCAGTATTTTTTATTTTGTTTCAATTATTAAGCTGTTTTTACCTCAACCCACAATTTTTACTTTATTGTCCTGATTCTTCTCCCCATCCCACTGGACAGGAAGTGGGGAGTGAGCGAACATCTGCATGGTTCTTAGTTGCCAACTGAAGTTAAACCCCAACAGTTGCTTTTGGTGCCCAATGTGGGGTACAAAGAGTTAAGATAATGACGTATCTGACCAGAGAGTGTTAAAACAAATTTGTTATTGGCATTCATTATTTTAGTTTAATTGGCAGCGGTTACAATGTTGATTTATTTACTCTCAGAACTGTCGCACTTGTTCTCAGGGTTGTGGTATGAAATACCTTACTTCCTGCATGTGTTCCCTGTGGTGATGTTTATCCCCCATGGGGCCTGGGCTAAAATTATTTTGTTGTACTTCGCAGTATTGGTTTATGTTGCCATCTGTTGTAGTGTGTTTTATATATTTTGTAATACTTTGAAGTAGTTTTGTTTTGTATTCCCATATTTTTCCCAAATGGTTTATCCCAGACTGTACCCCCCTCCCTTTACCTGTGTAATTCCTCTCCCAGGATGAGATCATCTCCAAACCCCCACCCTGGCTCCCTGTCAATCACTCAGCATCCCATCCCCCCCATCCAGAAGTTTCAGTCCAAGTCGTCGAGTGATTAGCCAGAGGCCAGGGGTCAGCCCCCCAAGCCCTGCCCTATACGCTGTCCTATATGTCTATCCCCCAGCACCCATCCCTCAGAGATACCTATTGGTTGGTAAAATGTTATCTACTTTTGGTTTCCACCTCCCTTTAAATGTAACCTTGGGACATCCCCCGGGGCTCTCAGCAGGAGGCCCCCTGAGGTGCAGGAGCTCCTTCGGGACTCCTAATAAAACCTTGGATTAACCCCTGCTAAGAGTCGGCCCTTTCTCTTCTACCGATGTCTCTGCTGTCTCTGCTGCAGCGAAGGCAACCAGCCTAGGTGCCCTCAGTACCCTCGGGGCACAGAGAGTGTCTCCCTGCTGTCGGCTGTGTCGGGGCTGCCCTCCCCAGTGTCTGCCGACTCAGGACTGGCCCAGGGCTCCTGAGAGGCTCGCAGAGAGACTGAGACAGCTTGGCGACCAACGTGCGGCTCTGAGATCATCCCCGGAGCTGACGGACGGGGCTCGGACATTCTTTCAGACTGTTCGCAAAGCCTTTGGCCGGCAAGCTACCTCAGAAGAACACACTCCATTTTAGTGAGTTGCTCTCCTGTGGAGGAAACTGGTAGCTTTTGAAGTACCCTCAAAAGTCAGTTTCAGGTAGAAGGCACCATCCCAGGATCTTCCATTTTCCTGTCCTACAGCTGGATTGGTAAGTTTTACCTTTCTCCTGTTTCTCCCCTCTTTGGGAGGGGGGTGTTTCCCTGCCTTTGTTTTCAGGCTCGCCCCGGAGAGCCAAAGTTTCTTTTCTCTATTTTTGGCAGGCTGCCAGCTGCAGGCTTTTTTTTTCCTCCCCCCCCCCACCTGGGTTGGTGAAATTTGAGATACAAAATTTAAAATCATAGCTACAATGGGTGCTAAGCTTTCTGTATCTCACAAAGGTGTCTACTATCATCTTTTGAATATTCTTAAGAGTGAAAAAATCTGATTTTCAAAAACAGATGTTAAACAATTTGTTAGATGGTTGTTCCTTCATTTTCCCGATGTATCAACTGAAAATATTAGTGATTTGGCTTTTTGGGACAAAATTGGTAATGAGTTATTGAGAGCAGGGAAGTCAGGTGACATATCTCCGACAAAGTTTGCTTTTTTAGCCATGCAGATAAGAAATGTTGTAAAATCTAATTCAAAGATGCAGGAACAGCCATCCGGGAACAGTTTCAACACCTCTGCTTCCCAAGAACCTGATCTACCCCCCTCCAAGTTATGTTGTTCCTCTCCTAACCCTCTTTCCTCACCCCCAGCCCAGGACATTCTGAAGAAAGCTACACTCCCTAGCTTCCCTCAGAAGCTCCCTGTCTCCAACCCGGACAGTTCTAGACAAACTCCCCGGGACCCCACCCTTCCCCCTGCTTCCCCAAGTTCTGATACCCCATCCCACAATCTTAGTGCCCGCCTTTGTACCCCCGACCCGCTTCAGGTAACTTCCCCAGACCATAATGGTGGTTACCACATGGCCATGCCTGTTTCTTCTTCTTCCCACAATCCTTTTCGCTCTCCCAACAACCCATTCTGCTCAGAACACCCCGCCCCCAAAACCCACCCTCCCCGCACCCTCCCCCCGCCCCCTCCTCCTGCCCCAGCCCCAGCCCCCCCTCCTGCTCCGGCCCTGCCCCCCTCCACCCCCTCAGGGCTTTGCCCACCAGCCGCGGCCTCCCTCCACCCCTCCCGCAGCCCGCCCTCCAGCTCCCAGGTCAGAGAAACCAGAGATTCTGAGTTTGGCGGCCAGAAGCCGGAAACATCACTGGTTCTTTCTGCAGCCCCTGTGTCATATATTTCAGATTTAAACGGGGGGATTCAGCCACATTATACCCCCCTTTCTGTTGATTCTGTCAAAGAACTTGCCAAAGCCCAAAAAGATTTTGATCGATCAAGTGAATATTTTAGAGGACTCCTTAAAGCTACACTTTTTGCTAATACTCTAACCCCCGCTGATATCAAGCACCTTTTTTTCTGCCTGTTATCCTCATCTGAATATCTCTTGTGGGATGCAGCATGGAAAAAAGGATTGAGAGAAATTTTACCAGCTCTGTGGGCTGATGAAGCTACTGTCCATGATGTTTATGGTAAATTGATATCTCTCGACCATCTCTGTGGACAAGGGGAATGGGAGGATGGAGCAAGTCAGGCAGAGGGCATTCCCAGAAAGGTTTTCAAAGAATGTGCTAGAGCAGCTGAGAAAGCTTTCTTTGGGCTCCGTCCTGGTGTTCCACTTGAAAATTATTTGAAAATAACACAATCTTCATCTGAGTCCTTTTTGAGTTTTGTGGAAAGGTTGAGAAAAGCTGTTGAATTGCAAGTTCAGAACGAAGGAGCCAGGATGGAAATCCTCACCGAGATTGCTAAAGAAAATGCCAATGAGAAGTGTAAAGCTGCCATCCTGAGCCTGCCTCTCGAGCCAACACCAACACTACAAGCAATGTTAGAAGTGTGTGAGAGGAAAGTTACCATCACCCTTGCTGACCAAGACGAGAGACCAAAACCACAGAGAAGGATTGCAGCTGTGGACGCCTCTGATCCACCATTCACCAGCCAGCTTCAGCACGTCACAATGCCACAAGAGAGAATCTCCAACTCTAATCAACCTTGCCATCTTTGTGAGAAGTTAGGGCATTGGATGCCTGACTGCCCTCTGAAAAAGCAGTTTTTAGATTTTAAATACAATAACCTTGAAGATCAGAATTCCCTAAAAGACAACCTTTCAAAAAACTGAATAGAGAGCGCTCTTTTTCCCAGCGCTATGACAAAAATAGGGTGTGTTCAATTCCAGCACAGGACAGGGCCGAGCCTGAGCGCGGCCTTCAGTGCCAGGAGCGGAATGCATTTCATACGGCAGTGCACCAGCAATGCCAACACAAACCCACTGGCAAAGGTAAAAAAGTCCTTGCCATGAACATTTTGGGGACCGTAAAATGGTTCAATGTAAAAAACAAATATGGTTTCATAACTCGGAATGATAACAAAGAAGATGTGTTTGTTCATCAGACTGCTATAAAAAAGAATAACCCCAGGAAATATCTCCCCAGTTTAGGAGATGGAGAAATTGTGGAATTTAATATAGTACAAGGAAGAAAAGGCCCCCAAGCAGCCGATGTGACAGGACCTGGTGGAGTTCCAGTACAAGGCAGTAAACATGCTCCAGACTACAAACCTGTAAAATACTATCTACATCATGGAAGTCCTCCACACATCTACCAAGGAAACAGAACCCAAAACCAACAACCATCAAGCCCCAGCAACAGCCTAAAAGCAAGAAGAGCACAGAACACGGGCAAGCTGCCCTGCATTCAAAAGCCCATGTCAATAATAAAAGAACCTTCCAGTCCGATAAGTCCCACTTCTAATACCCTTCCCCAATTCCTGTGGCCTTCCTACCCCTCTCCCACTTTCCCCTTTTCCCTTCCATTGTGTTATTACCCCTTTTTTATGTTCCCACAAATTCCTACCACCCTTTCCCCTCTCCCATGGTCTCCCTCCACTAATCCCTATCCCCAGAGTTCCTTTAGAATACCAGAGAGAGCATGAAGTTTCCCTAAAGTAACCATCCTTTTCTTAAACTAATGATTTCTATTTGAAGTTTTCAACAGGCACACCACCACTACACTGCCTTGTGCAGAGTTTATCACAGCCAACCACTTTACCACAGGAGACAAAGAAACAGCCCCTGTTGAAGAAACCTTTTCCTGACTCAGTTTCCTGAAAAACCACGTCTTTTTAGTGTTTCCCCTTAATCTGAACTCAGCCCCTGTACCATCAGAATGAGCCCCATCCTTCTGCTGCTCATGTTGACAGCCATCCATCCAAGTCAGATGTGGAAGAGTTTGAAGGTCTCTGTTGCCTGAATCTTTGCCTGAATCTGTCATCCAAGGCTGAGGATGTCCACAAAATCATCAGAAAGATGCAACAAATGGTGCAAGACATCAAGCAAGAAACAGCGGACTGGATGGATGGACTTTTCCAAAAATGGGGACTCTCAGGCTGGGTCAGATCCATATTGAAATCTGTATTTTTAGTTTTGTTTGTTTTTCTTGTTATTTTGATCAGCTTCGGGATCATCAAGAGCATCGTGACCAAACTGATATCGAAAGCTATTTCCCCTTTAGAGATCAATCAGGTGACTGTTCCCACCTCCTCTGAGGAAGAGACAGAAACCTCTGCAGAATTTACAAAACAGCCTTGGTTTGCTGATGCTTGATATCACTCCGAGCTGAAATTTAATGTTTAGGTGCCTCCCTTTTTTTTATTTAAACAAAAAGAGGGAGATGTTGTAGTGTGTTTTATATATTTTGTAATACTTTGAAGTAGTTTTGTTTTGTATTCCCATATTTTTCCCAAATGGTTTATCCCAGACTGTACCCCCCTCCCTTTACCTGTGTAATTCCTCTCCCAGGATGAGATCATCTCCAAACCCCCACCCTGGCTCCCTGTCAATCACTCAGCATCCCATCCCCCCCATCCAGAAGTTTCAGTCCAAGTCGTCGAGTGATTAGCCAGAGGCCAGGGGTCAGCCCCCCAAGCCCTGCCCTATACGCTGTCCTATATGTCTATCCCCCAGCACCCATCCCTCAGAGATACCTATTGGTTGGTAAAATGTTATCTACTTTTGGTTTCCACCTCCCTTTAAATGTAACCTTGGGACATCCCCCGGGGCTCTCAGCAGGAGGCCCCCTGAGGTGCAGGAGCTCCTTCGGGACTCCTAATAAAACCTTGGATTAACCCCTGCTGAGAGTCGGCCCTTTCTCTTCTACCGATGTCTCTGCTGTCTCTGCTGCAGCGAAGGCAACCAGCCTAGGTGCCCTCAGTACCCTCGGGGCACAGAGAGTGTCTCCCTGCTGTCGGCCGTGTCGGGGCTGCCCTCCCCGGTGTCTGCCGACTCAGGACTGGCCCAGGGCTCCTGAGAGGCTCGCAGAGAGACCGAGACAGCCATCTTACTGCAAAAGTTCCATACTGTTGTCTCCTATTGCAAAAGTTTCATACCTTCTTGGTGTTTTCTCATGGGCTTCTCCTCCAAGCACTGACTCTTTCTTCTTCACAAAATAGCCAGCTGACTCCAGTTCCTTCTCAACCAGCCACCCCACTCTTTTATAGCACTCTTCTTCTCATTGGTTACAGCTGTGGCCTGTTAAAGTCAGGCCTGTCCCTAATCTTTGATAATTGGCCCAGCTGCAACCCATTAGGGGTAAGATTACTTTCTAAGCTATCTTTATTTTCTTATATTCTATCCCCCTACAGGCTTATGATAGGATAGGATAGCTGGTATGTGTACTCAGCTCTGCAGTCACCTCTATACTTAAGGAGTCATCTCTTGGGATCTTTGAATAATTACACCTTTTGTCTTTTCTCCTTTAAGAGCCAACCTATGGAGGAGACCCTCCCTCTTGAAACCAACCTGCCCCTTTTGCTTGGAACCAGCATGTTGTTAGATGTGGTTCAGGTCTTGTTTAAACAGCTATTTAAGAACATCACCCAGAGATCTGCCCCAAGGCTGGATAGTTATGAGCAGCAGGGTGTGTGGGATAGTATGGGCAAGTGCCTAGGATAGTGAGCACCTCCAATGTTTTTGAACCTCACTCCTGAACAAGTGCAGAATATGGAAAAACTAGTAAAAGATTTGGAAAAAGTATGCTGTCACCTTAGTAATTCCAGAGAGATACAAATCACTGCAACATGCTGGAACCTGGCCCAGGTCTAGCAAGCCCTGTTCAACACTGCTCAGCACCCTCAGGGAGAAAAGAAAGTCTCTGGATCTGACAACAAAACCACAGGCCCAACGGCTACTCCAACCCCAGTGACAGGCACTGCAGCTACTCCCTTGTGGCTGTGGAAAAAATCTCCCAGAGGTATAAAAAGTTCTTCTAGGAGTTTCATCAAGAAAAAGAGGTCCTACTCCCCACCTGTGTGGACCTACATCTCATCTATTAACAGTAAGAGTTCTTTTTCTCAAAAGGGAGGATATAGAAAATACACACCACAGGGTACCCTATGGTTTTACTTGCAGGACCAAGGAAAGAACATGAGGAAGTGGGATGGAAAACCTACCTTGACCCTAGAGGCACAGGTATATGAATTGCAGGGAAAAACAATCAGAAATGAGGGTTCTTCCAGGAAAGTTACTGTCTCAGTCTTCAGTGGCAGTTTCCCACGCAGAGTGGAAGGGCTGATTTTACTTCTGATTCTATGGAATGGAATTCTAATCCATTTCTACAAGTAAATGGAGAATCCTATGACCAGGACTAGAAGGGCCCTGCCTCCAGCCAGGTGGAAGAAAGGGATATCCAGGTTTACTGGAGAGTGTGAATCCAGTGGTCTGGCACAGCAGCCCCACAGGAGTACAAGGCTTTCATAGACACTGGTGCACAGTGTACTCCAATGCCATCAGGCTATGCAGGGGCAGAATCCATCTGTATTTCTGGAGTGACAGGAGGATTCCAACAGCTGACTGTACTGGAGGCTGATCTTAGCCTGACTGGGAATGAGTGGTAAAAGCATCCCATTGAGACTGGCCCAGAGGCTCTGTGCATCCTTGGCACAGACTATCTCAGGAGAGGGTATTTCAAGGGTGGGTTTTTGATATAGCTGTCTTGAAGATGGAGGAAGTTAAACAGTTGTCTACCTTGCCTGGTCTCTTGGAGGACCCTTCTGTTGTGGGGTTGCTGAAGGTTGAAGAACAGCAGTTGTCAATTGTTACCATAATGGTGCACCACCAGCAATATTGCACCAACCAAGACTCCCTAATTTCTATCCATAAACTGATTTGTCAACTGGAGAGCCAAGGAGTGATCTGCAGGACCCACTCACCATTTAATAGTCCCATATGGCCAGTGTGAAAGTCTAACAGAGAATGGTGATTAACAGTAGATTGTCGTGGACTGATTGAAGTCACACCATCACTGAGTGCTGCCATACTGAACATGTTGGAACTTCAATAGGAACTGGAGTCAAAGGCAGCCCAGCACTGCTACAATTGATAATGTTAATGTGTTTTTCTCAATCCCTCTGGTGACAGAGTACAGGCCACAGTTTGCTTTGACTTGGAGGGGCATCCAGTACACCTGGAATCAACTGGTGGAAACACAGCCTAACCATCTGCCATGGACTGATCCAGACTGTACTGGAACAAGGCAAAGCTCCAGAACTCCTGCAATATATTGATGATATCATTGTGTGGGGCAATATAGCAGAAGAAGTTTCTGAGAGGGAAGAAAATAGTTCAAATCCTTCTGAAGGACGGTTTTACTATAAAACAAAGTAAGGTCAATGGACCTGCACAGGAGATCCAGGTTTTAGGAATAAAATGGCAAGATGAATGTTGTCAGTAGCAATGTCTCCACCAACTAGTAAGAAAGAAACAAACTTTCTTAGGTGTTGTGGGATTCTGGGGAACGCACATTCAAAATTACAGTCTGATTGTCAGCACTTGGTATGAAGTGACCCGGAAGAAAAATTATTTCAAATGAGGACCTGAGCAACAACAAGCTTTTAAACAAATCAAACAGGAGACAGTTGATGCTCTAGCCCTTGGGCCAGTCCAAATAGAGCAAGATGTAAAAAATGTGCTCTATACTACACCTGGGGAGAATGGTCCTACCTGGAATCTCTGGCAGAAAGCACCCGGGGAGACTCGAGGTTGACCTCTAGGTTTTTGGAGTCAGGCATACAGAGGATCAGAAGTCTGCTATACTTCAAATGAAAAGGACATACTGGCAGCTTATGAAGGGGTTCAAGCTGCTTCTGAAGTGATTGGCACTGAAGCCCAGTTCCTCCTGGCACTCTGGTTACCAATGTTGGATTGGATGTTCAAAGGCAGGGTCTCCTCTGCACATCATGAAACAGATGCTACATGGAGTAAGTGGGTCGCACTGATCACATGATGAGCTCTGATAGGAAACCCCAGTCATCCAGGAATCTTGGAAATTATCATGAACTGGCCAGAAGGCAAAGATTTCAGAATGTCACTAGAGGAGAAGGTGATGTGCTGAAGAGACCCCACTGTATAATGAAGTGCCAGAACATGAGAAGTAATATGACTTGTTTACTGATGGGTCCTGCTGTTTTGTGGGAAAGTATTGGAGATGGAAAGCAGCTGTATGGAGTCCCTTACGACAAGTCACAAAAACTTCTGAAGGAGAAGGTGAATTGAGTCAGTTTGAAGAGGTGAAAGCCATCCAGTTGGCCTTAGACATTGCTGAATGAGAGAAATGGCCGATTCTTTATACTGATTCATGGATAGTGGCAAATGCCCGGTGGGAGTGGTTGCAGCAATAGAAGCAGATAAACTGGCAGCACAGAGATAAACCTGCCCAGGTGGAGAACCTGGTTGTGAAGGTACACCATGTGGATGCTCATGAACCCAAGAGTCAGGCCACTGAATGACATCAGAACAACCAGCAGGTGAATCGGGCTGCTAGGATTGAAGTGCTCAGGTGGATTTGGATTGGCAAGATAAGGGTGAATTATTTCTGGCTTGGTGGGTCCATGACACCTTGGGACATCAAGGAAGAGATGCAACATCTAGGTGGGCTCGTGATTGAGGGATGGACTTAACCATGGACAATATTGCACAGGTTATCCTGGAATGTGAAATGTGCTGCAATTAAGCAGGGCCAGGCAGGTAATGCCTCTGTGGTATGGGGGACGATGGCTGAAATATAAGTATGGGGAAGCCTGGCAGATTGACTATATCACACTCCCCCAAACCTGTAACAGCAAGCATTGTGTGCTTACAAAGGTGGAAACACACCCTGTGCCCCATGGCACTGCCTGGAACGGTGTCCTGGGCCTTGGAAAGGAAGTCTTATGGTGACATGGTACTCCAGAAAGAATTGAGTCAGTGATATAACCTCAGATGCACAGAATCGGACAATGGAAACCATTTTCGAAACAACCTCATAGACACTTGTGCCAAATAACATGGAACTGAGTAGGTGTATCATATTCCCTATTATGCACCAGCCTCTGTAAAGATCAAACAGTGTAATGGACTGTTAAAGACTACACTGAAGAGAATTTGTGGTGGAACCTTTAGACACTGGGATATACATTTAGCAAAGGCCATCTGCCTAGTCAATACCAGAGGATCTGCCAATCAGGCTGGCCCTGCCCAATCAAAACTGTTAAGTACTTTAAAATGGGATAGAATTCCTGTGCACATTAAAAATATGCTGGGGAAAACAGTCTGGGTAATTCCTGCCTCAGGCAAAGGTAAACCCATCTGTGGGACTGCTTTTGCTCAAGGACCTGGGTGTACTTGGTGGGTAATGTGGAAGGATGGGCAAGTCTGGTGTGTGCCTCAAGGGGATTTGATTTTGGGTAAGAATAGCCAATGAATTAAATTGTATTATGTTAATAACTATCCAAGATTGATCTGGCTTCAACTGCAACAATCCAATACCACACACCATCTTTCCTGTCCTGAAGGACTGCTATGACAGATGGAGCCCAAGGTCATGGACTAAATGAACTCAACAGACTTTTATAGGGATGATCCATAGACTAAGGGAATGATATCTGTGTGTATATCTATCAAAAAATAGGAAAGGTGACGGGGTATTGAAAAGCGTGGGACCTGGCATGATGTAAATGTTATGGAATAAGGGGTGGAGACTGTCCTGGTTTTGGCTAACATAGAGTTCATTTTCTTCTTAGTAGCTTGTAGTACTGTGTTTTGGATTCAGTGTGAGAATAATGCTGATAACACACTGATGTTTTGGTTGTTGTTGAGCAGTGCTTACCTTCAGTCAAGGGCCTTTCAGTGTCTCATGCTTTGCCAGGGAGAAGCTGCACAAGAAGCTGTGAGGGAGCACAGCCAGGACAGCTGACCAGAACTGGCCAAAGGGATATTCCATGCCATATAATATTCCCAGTATATAAACTGGGGGAAGTTGGTCAGGACGGGATGATAGCTGCTGGGGAATGGGCTGGGCATCAGTCAGTGTGGTGAGGAACTGTATTGTGCATCACTTGTTTCTCTTGGGGTTTATTTCTCTCTCTGTGTCTCTCTCTCCTTTTCAATACAATTATTATGATTGTTATTATCTTTTACTTTAGCTCAATTATTAAGCTGTTCTTATCTAAACCCGTGGGTTTTCCCTTATTTCAGATACTCCTTCCCATCCCACTGGGGAAGGGGGTGAGGGGATTGAGTGAGCAGCTGCATGGTACTTAGTTTCTAGCTAAGGTTAGACCACTAAAAAAGGTATCTTTTTAAAAAAAAATCTTTTCTTAATTAAAAAAAAACCCAACTGAGATCAGTAAGTATATTTCCAGTTAGTATTTCAGACCTTGAGTACAAAAGTAAGTTATCTTTTCCCCCATTTTAAGTGTATATATAAAAAAAAGTGTTCAAATTCAACTACTGGGGATTTCATTTGATTTTTTTTTTAACTACATGAAAATAGATAGCACAATGTTTCTGCAATGTTTCTACTTGGTAATTACCAAGTGTTTTTTCAGGTATTTAAAGGAAAAACAAGATTATATTTTACAAGTCACATCAGTAGACAATGCAAAGAAGCAAAGCCTGCAAAACCACTAATTTCAATAGTCATTGCTATTATATGTGGAAGGCTTTCACATACTCAAAGGCAATGGAAACATTTCAGTTACCTTGAGTGCTAAAAGGCTCTTGTTAATTTCTGCACCTTCCAGTCGAGTCTGCCTATCTGCACTAGAAGTATCTGCTCCTCTTTCGTTGCCAGCCAAATCAATCAGAGAAAATTTACCATGCAATTTCCCTTTCCTTCTGAGAATAATCTGAAACACTGCATGGCTTCGAGATGAGTGTGCATTTGCAGATGTCTGGCCGGATGTCCTTTAAGAAAAGGAAAGAAAAGAAGAACATATGAACAGGCAAAGGACCATATATGTTAAACACATTGCCCTCAGAACATTAGTTTTCAGGGCATAGTCCTGTGTTTACCCATATAATTTGATGCACACGGTATAATTATACCTATTTTTCCAATTCTTGAAACAGAAATGGAAGATTAGTAGCATTTTACTACTCTCTTAAAAGCAAGAATAAACAGATCTCCAAATATTTCAGACTATCAGAGAGTTTATATGCAAAACGCTGCATGTGGTACTTTTATCTGATCAGTCAGCAGTCTGTCACAAGGCTAATTTTAAAAACAATAAAGCTGGATCTTAAACAAACCCCAACTTTTATACTTTTGTCACTACATATCAAGGCCTTTTAGAACTGAAGAATCTGGCAGTATTCCAGATTATAAATGATGTGAATTTAAGTCAGTAAACTGCTTATATAATGCATACAATTCACATCCTGTAGAAAAATCAGTTCATATTTCTCTCTGGCTGAAAAACTCAAAACTATATCCAAAAGATAGGTAGATTTCTTACTTGCAGCCAACATTATAAAAAATGCCACTGCATATTAAGAAGCCATCACTATGAAGAGACCAAAAAAAAAATCTTGTAGCATTTCTTTCATTTACAATGAAAAATTGGTGAAAGCTATGGGAGATACCTGCAGCTGTTGCCTATTTCAATAAGCTTAAGAACATCTTCAACACATTTAACTTCCCGTTCCTGTAATCCCACCACCTGGACTTGCTGTTTACCATCTTCTAACACTCTTAATTTTGTCTTCCTGTTCAACAAGTCAAAAACCTTGGGGAGGAGGGAAAAATAACAGTTAAAGAGGAGCTTTAAAAGACATTTTTGCTTCAAATGTCATATCAAAATATGCAAAGCATTCCATGCACAATCCTGCTTGAGCAGGGAGGTTGGACCAGATGACCCACTGTGGTCCCTTCCAACCTGTGATTGAAAGGGAAGTATAAAGAATTATCTGAAATAAAGCTTTTAGTACAAAAAGGAAAAAATCTTTTATGTGACAAACTCAAAATCTTGTTTGTGAAAGAGAAATTCCACCTTCCTCAGAAAAAAATCAGGTACTTACCTTACCACTATAGATCTCAAAAAATGTTGCATATACTTGAAGTTCTAACTTGTTATAATTTGGCTTCTTTAGCATTAAAAAGACATCTCTAGCTGTGAATACATTTACAAAATAAAAAGAAATGTAGTTATGTATTTTCATTTAGTGAAGACATTAATACATAGAAGTCTATTTTACAGTATCTCGTATTTTGCAAGTGTAACAGTCAATCAAGTCAATCAATTAAGAAACACTGCAGTTTAAACTGCCACATTACATTGGAAGATGCAGAAGACTCAAAAATTGTAAACTTGATAATTTATATTTCTTACATTTCTAAAGTTATCTGTAAATATTTACCTTACCATGTAAAAACTACCCACCTAGAAACTACATTTTATGTTACCAAAGCTCCACTGTAATGCAAAATATGCAGACCCTTATGTTTGTACAACAGGAAGTGGAAATGTATTGACCTCAACTAATTTGCGCAAAGCCAACAAAACAATAAAGTTTCACCTGCAAGTGCATATATTCCTTTAGAACAATCTTGGTTCTTTGCTGAAAAGTCACCACCCATAGTCTAAATTAAAAAACAAAAGACCAAAAATACACAATAAAGATCACAGAACTGTAACTTACATATTTGTTACTTATTAGAATTTATTGAAGCGTAAAATACACAAAAAGAAGTGTATTGCTGACACGTAGAGGAAATACTTACATGGGTTTTTCCACTGCCTGTTTGTCCATATGCAAAGCAAGTGGCCATTCCCCTTTCAAATATGGTCTCTACTAATGGTCGAGCTGTAAACCTTAAATGTAAAAAACAAAAGTATTTTAGAAATTTAATTACTTTTTAAAACCCACACTACCACAAAGGCACTATAAATTTTAATGCCAGAAGTGACAAAGCTGGTTCTGAACTTTGAGAGGCCAAAGGACATCTCATTAATTCCTGAACTAAAGAGGCTACCATCTCTAGGGCATTCAAATATACTAAACAATTAGAGAAAAGCTACAAGATGTTTCCCATTTATTTTGCAAAAATTTTATTTTTCTTCAAACCCCAAGAAAAAGAATTTTCTTGTTTTAGTGTTGCAACATGGCACAGTTTGCTACATGGAGTTTGGAGCTCCCTAAAGAAGGCACCATTATAAGATGCAGAAGTAGGACAGTGCAGCAGTTAAATGCTCAGATTTTGCCAATACAAAAAATCCACTATAGTTTTTGCTCCCTAAATTAGCTTCCAATATTAAGTTCAGAAGACAAGTGGTCAAAAACACATTGCATGTCTTAATATTTTGAGAACATAGTTACACTGAGACAAGGCTCAATAAAATGTCTACCCAGGCTCATCAGAATGGAAAAATCCAGTAATCCCTTAAGCATTATTTGATGCGTCAAAAATATTTTCCAAAATATAATTTTTCTATTTTAAATAATTAATTTTTACTTAAATAAATGTAGCTATTGCTCCCAATTCATCTGCTTACTACCATTTCTTCATTAAAATCTCCAAAAGCAAAAGGTAACCTTATGGTGGTTACCTCCACCAAGTGATGGAGGCAAGAGTCACTCTTTCTAAACTTTTTCCAGGTGTTTACAAATAAAGTATGTTTAGTGACAGAAACAAGAATGATTGTTAACTGAAACACTGAGGTGTTACAACCTCCTTTCATTCCATTTTGGAACAAACATGTCACTTACAAAAATAATATGGGTAAGATTAAGCCATTCAGCAAACGAGGATTATGCAAAAATCTATGTTTAACCGAATCATCAGTTTTCATCAAAAATATACCAGATGATTCCTGATCAGTCTTAGTCTTTCTTTTTTGCATCCTCCAAGTATATACCTTTTTTTTTTTGTCCTCAAGAGGATATTACCAATCAGTTTCAGGAAACCTATCCACTTAAGAAGCACATTCCATTATCTCTGCTTAATTGCATTTGAAATTATTCATTTTGCTGATTTATAAAAAATTGACTTAATTATATGCATTTTAAAATAAGGCAAAATACAAACGTCTAGAAAATTTTTGTAGAGCATTATACAACTCCAAATGGTACCATGTCAAAAAAGTCAAACTCTCCTTCTAGTAGAACCTTTATTTGCAATCTTGAGCCTTCAGAAATATAAACTCTGATTCTCCTTTAAAATTCAAAAGGCATTTAAAGTTTTTTAATACTAAAAAACCTTGCAACTCAGTGTTGCAGCTCATGGATTTGAAAATACTTAAAATACAGCCTAAGTAAAGTAATAATAAGAAAATAAAGAGTAGTACATTTCTTGAGAACATTTTTCAGTATAGAAATAGGAGAAATTTTAGCATATTTAAGGAAACTGAAGTAACTTGTCATACTTTTTTTTCCCCATTGTGACCCTGGCAGTTCTGGTTAGAGCAGAACATGATACCTATCTTCTTCGCAATTGTGTTACTACAGGAGGCCTTAAAGTAGATTATCCTTCATGTGATAATCATTATTGTGCCATATGAAGGAGAAAAAAAAAGCCTGTACTGCTATACAGACTAGAGGTTTATTGTTTCAGTATGAATACAAGCATCTTTCAATATTCTCCCATATTACTATTAATTTATTATGCAAGTAATAAAAATTTTGCTGAAGAAACTCGGTACAAAAACATAATAACATTGTATGTCAAAAACATCCCTCACATTTAAACACTATGCTCACAAAGACAACATGAAGGAGGGAGATTACAGGAACTGGTTGTTAAGGGGGAGGAAAACTATTGCAAGAGGCTGTAAGGAAAAGGCTAGACAGAAAAGCAAAACTTGAGACAAAGGGAGGACATGGGGTGTAGGCCCCTTTGAGCCCTTCTGAGAAATGTCTCAAACACTTATAATGAAACAACTGGAAACAGACAGGTGTTCCATGACATGTGCCATGAGATATGTGTCCAAGGGATTTCCATGGGCATGATGGCCTGCTAATGGGTTAATAAGTTATCAGGTAAAGGCGCTCTCTCTCTCCTCCAACCTCCAGTGTTGTTTCACTGCATCTCTAGCCAAGTATTTTTGAATCTGAGTCACTTTCCTCCCCCTCTTGTGTTGGAAAATCCTAAGGGATACTGACTGTCTACCCAATAAGTGGGCAGGGAGAGCCAGGAAGTGACCTCTCAGCTAAAAGCCAGGAGAAGTTCAAGCAGTGCCAAGACAACAGATGTCTGGGAAAGGCCAAAGCTCAACTGCTCCTCTATGTGAAGATGTTATCTCCGTGTGACCCAGGCACACCTCACCAGCTAGATCACTCTCTAACAGCTCTTTACTATCTAGAAAGAAAATATGTTACCAGTAGTAGACAATCATTAGAGACACATTTTCAAGGGCACAGCTTTGTTGTTTAGAAGTATTGCATTAGTGTAAACTAACAGACTAAAAAGTTTTTACTTTTGCTACGCTTCTCCTTTTACTTCTATCAAACTTGAGACACAAGTTTTCATTTTCAAGGCCTTTTAATAAATCTCTTATCCACCAACAGGATGTTAACATCTAACATCAGTCAGGATACGATGCCAACTTTGACTTCCTAATTGTTGGATTAAAACCAAGATTTAAGAAAATTCTCTGTCCCTATTCCTTAAGACTATGGGAGGCACTTTCTAAGCATAAGGAAAATTATCTTAATCAAATTCCTTTCTAATATCAATATTCTTTGCAAAAATATTCACAATATTTAGACTACATACCGAGATTATGACCTGTGGTGTCTAACCTTGCCTGTATCTAATCCATTAAGCAACTTGGACAAGGTAAACAGATACTTTTTAACAAATTTTTAAAGTGTTGTGCATTATTCTCTTTCAGCTGTGGAAGTGAAACAGAAAAAGAAAGGCAAAAATGAAGATCCAAATACCATGGTGTCTCTCTCTCTGTGCTCTTTCCCCACCCTCTCCTGATTTGTTTGTCTCCTGAGGAAGCAATACACACTAGAGCCTGGAAAACTCTTGGAGGATAACTGAGAGCAGGATTCAGGATAAACAGAGCTAAACCAAAAGTAAACAGGCAAAAGAATGGAGTTAGCAACATACATATCTGATAACAGAGAGAATACAAGTCCATGACCAAGGTAAACCCACAGTTATTGACATCAAAGATATATGAGAAAAAAGATTCCCAAAAACCCCCATATACACATACCTGTAAACCATTTCATTAGGAGCCATGTCATCAAAGGCATAATCAAAACGAAAAGTTTGGTTTTCTAGGTACCTTGTTAAATCCACCTTTTGTTTTGGTTCATGTACCATCACAACATCTTTACTAGGAATTGTTATTACATCAAGGTCTTTCATTAAAGTTTCTATAAAATAAATGAAATATATATATTTGTGAAAAACGCCAATCACTTGTGTTAAAATTTTAGAAGTTCAATAGTAATAAAATAGTAATAAAAATTAAGACAATAAGAATTTGGACAATCAAAGTTAGGACAATAAGAGACAATAAAAAACAAAGAATTACGGCTGTCCAGATGCTCTTGGGCACTAAGCCAAAAAAGCACACACACTAACAAAGGATTAACCCTTAAAAGCAATAGCCTGTTGCATATTCATACATCTCATACATGATTCAAACATTTTTCAAACAAAGGGTGTCTTCTGCTTAATTTCTGCTCCCCCCCTCATCTTGTAAATCAATTTCTTGGCTCCTAGAAGGCTGGAAGAAGTCTGATAAGGAGGCAATAATTCTTCTCTTGAGATTTTGGTGTCTTGTTGCTGTTATCTTTATGCAAAGAATTTCTTGGTTATCTTATCCATTCCTTGAGCTAGTTACAAAAAGTATCTTACATCACGTAGTTTCTATTTTGATATTATGCTATAGCCTAAAAACTATATTTGCCACACTACTTAAAAAGATTAATATGGCACTACTAAAATTAATACAGTATAACTTTCCAACATAACACATATAGTACTCATTTCAATATTTGCGAAGAGATAATCATATAATATGCATCTTTCACATATTTAAGTAGCAACACATCACTATTTTTTACATATTTTCATTGTTTACACTCTTATAATATCTCAGATAACACAGCTCCTCCAAGCCACAACACTGCAATGGACTTGGGCTTCTGATACCTAGATAGTAATCTGCTAAGTAAGAGATTTCATTTTTGAAGTCTAGTTGTCCTCTCTTACCAGGTGCTAGAAGGTAAAGAAAGGTTGTACAAAGTTGATTAGAAAAACTAAGATAATTAATGATAGCACTGTCATTATAGCTTCATTTAAAAAATTTTTTTATTTTTCCTAAATCTTTTAAGTAATAGACATATCTTCACAGCTTTTAAAAAGAAAGAAAATTGTTTTCCTTCTACATAGTTTCATTTTTGTATTCCTTCTGGAATCTCAAGTCTTTAATATAGAATTTCTCTAAAGTAAAATGCTTTCTTTAAATTATCTTGTAAGCAGAAAAGGCTGAACATGCTAAAGATGTTTCTTATCACTAGGAATGAACAAAAGCCATCTAGATGCAATTTTAGTAGTGAGTTCTCAGGTTATAATTGCTAAATAGCACTGCGATTTATTGCTAATTGTTGTATGATATATGACAGCAAAACAGAGAACCCAGGGATCCACGAGATGCACAAAAATAATGATCCTTTCTGTGTACAGTCAGGATCACTGATGTGTCCTACTTGCATTTCTATGTTAAATTTCTTAAGGCATGCAGTTCAAGAATTTGATGTAACTCTATACAATCAGGTAGACATATTTTCATCAGTTAAAATGCCATTCAAACAGCACAAAGGTTACTATTGCATGACATTACACACCAACAGAAATATGCATTCAAGTCACTATATATTCTATTTTTCAACTGCACTGCAATAAAGTAAAATGCAATTATTCTGAAGCAATCAAAGAGAATAAATAAGGAATAATGGTGAAAAGATCTATATAAAGGTAATTTTTTTCAGAAAAAACTTTAGTCAAAGCAGTCAAAAGATGTTTTGTTTAAAACAATTGTTTTAAATATTTGTCACTGAAATAAAATCTTAAAATGTCAGTCTGAAGACCTTCGTCCTGCAAAGTCAATCCACAAAATGACTGGTGCTGAGAACACCTAAAGATTTTGGTGATACTTCTGTGTTTGTGAGACTACCTGAAATTGATTGATACACTTGATTTCTCGCAAATTATTTGAACATCTTACAGCATTTCAAAATACAGAACATGAAAGGGGAATGAGAATATTTTTGACATTTTATTGCAATAATAAAGGAAAAATTATTTATATGTTTCTCTTTAGGATATTACACACTAACATCTTCTATTTCTTGATATAATTTTAAAATGTAGCAAGAGAAATATTGTTTCTTATGAACTTTCAAAATTAATGTTCCCAGAATACTGCATTATGTGAGTACAAGATTATGGTTCCTCCCCAGTATATATTATTTCATTAATACCTTTTTATTATAGCTTATTCTTAAAAATGCAAAATAACTTTAGTGCAAATCTCATTTTTACTTAGACACTCATCTTCCTACCAACAACTCAGAACTATTCTTAATAGCTCCAAACCACTAATATCCAAGATATTTGCACAGAATCAAGTCCCACTTCTGAAACTTAATTTATGCCTCATACCAATTTGCTGTAAGTTATTGTATTTTCACTGTCTCCACCTTCAGTGCAAGTTGAAGGTAACATTCCCCCCATGGATCACATTTCTAAGTTATATTTTATTAAAGATAACCTCCAATGATAAAACAGAAATTGAACTGTTACCAGACTTGTATATTGAATGCCCCTATGACATATGTTGTGAAAAATAGTTTCAATCAATCAGTTTTTGAGATTATGCATTCCTTTCAGATCAATTAAAAAATACAGGGAATAAGAAAACAGTAAAAGTAATAAACAAAAAAAAGGAGGGGAAGCAGCAACATGGAGGGGAAAAAATAAGACAAAATAAAACTAACTATATACTAACATCAATATATGTTTTCCCTTTCCTATACAATTCTCCCATGTTCCTCTGGATATCCTCCAGATAACTCTCAATGTGTAGTTGACAGTACAAAAATAATAAATGCATCCCATGTTGTTTCAGAGTCAAAGTGATGTTCTTTGAGTCAAGCTAAAAAAAAAAAATAAAGAGAAGGAAAGAAACATCTTTCAAAATGAAAATCAGCTTACTTTAGTGTTGGATTCATACAGGCTTTGATCCAGATGCATTTGCAGTTCTTAATTTCTCATAAAAGTAAAGAACTTAATAGAAAGATTGGTATTTGACTCGAGTTGAAAACCTAAATGTTTTTTTTGGTGGGGGATATAGACTCCAGTCTGATCACCAGGCAGTAAGAAAGAAAGTTGTCAAGCAAATCATACATGAAGACAAGTCACTAAGGTGTGCTTCCAGTACCTAAAAATAATTGTTTAGTGCCATTTCATATGCCCTAAGGTATCCTGCCCAGCCCTGAGCAGCAATTCCAGGAGGTACATGTCTCCAGTTTGTCTATAACCTGCTAGCCCTGCAAGGATATCTTGGACACCCTTGAACACCTTAAATGTCAGAAGACACCAACATTCAGGCACCTGAATTGTACCCTTCATGTCAGATTCATGACTTGAAAGTACAAATATACACCTATAACAAAAAAGTGTAGGAAAGTTTTCATTGAGTAGCTCACTGATCAGAAGATCACTTCAAGATGCTTTAAAAGAATGGTGATACAAACACAACATAAAAATACTGAAGAAATTACAGTAGAATTAATTCCCAGATCAACAAAATGCATCCTAGATGACCTTGGGAAAAAATTACACTCCGTAAAATGGTGACAGTTTAACTACTTTTTTCCCCATCTTTATTCAGATTATGATAAGTTTATAAATTTTCTGGGTACCTCACACATATTGTCCAGTATAACAGAGTTTTGCCTTTGATCGGTATTTTTAGATCTCTTTAATATAAATAATATTACTCTATCAGAAGCAGCTTTTCAGAGAAAAAATTCTGCAAAATCTTAAATGGACATACCTTTTTTATTGAGTGGTCGTTTTCGTACACAAACACATATCCTGTGCTCATCAATCTACAAAGGAAACAATCTTTCAGTGAAATATACCCCAATTCCAGTTATACAGTATTTTACTTCTATTCTTGAACTGCAATATAATTTAAACAAATATAAATTTACAAGATAGTGAGTCATCTCAATGTGTAAAAGCCCCTTGTGTCTGCACAGTAACCTAGAATCCAAAAGGGAGAACCATACATTAATAAAACAGTGATCTGATCCTGCAGAGTACCTGCTATGTCTTGGAATATAGCAAGCTAAATCTAGGTGTAACAGGGTAGATATGCTATTGACAGAAATTGTCACAATATCTTTGATCATGCACAGGTAGAATTCTCAGTCTTGAGGGGTACAGAAGAGGTAAAAAGCAGAATCAGGACCCTAAACCTCAGAAAGGCAAACTTTCAGTGCTAGTGTATGTGATCCCTTGGGAAACTGTTCTCAGAAGTAAAGGAGCAAATGAGAGCTGGGAGATATTAAAAAGACATTTTTTTCATAAGGTGCAAGAGCTTGATATTGAGGTTTTGGGGGTTCACTGAAGTTAGCAATATGAATTAAGCATTTAAATTTTAGCTTGTAGAATTGTGTGTTGAATTTTAACCTTTTACTTAAGAAACTTCTGCCATGGTACAAAGGGCATTGGAAAATGCAAATTTCTGAAGCTTCTTGCAATAAAGAACAATACTGGGAGAAGACCAAGGAATACGAGAAACCCAGATAAAGGGGCTCCTCTGTCTGCAAGCTGATCAAAATCAACAGATGTACTCAGATAAGCACCAAGAGACCAAAGTGCACGTGCAAAGAAGAAAAGTTCAAAAGTTCAACCATGAGGAAGACCATGGCCTTCAGCTTCAGAGATCACCACCATGAACAACGCATGCCCAGAAAGGTGTGGATCTAATTACCATGCAAGGCGAAGACAGGTGGGGCCGGGGGTTGAATATGCATGAAAAGGTTGAGCAATGTAATGTATATGGAACACCTTTGTGTGTCGCTATAGGACACAAAAGAACACACGCTCACACCGTTCTCAAGGTGAAAGAGAAAAAAAAGGCCATTTATTTTCTGACTCCAACATTTATAGTTTTCCAAAAGTGACAGTGGATTGGAGGGTGACAGTGGCACCTCTCCAATACCACTGGTTAAACCAACAGTCCATCAACTCTCTCCTCCTCCATAAAGGAATGCAAAACAATGAGTTATTTACAGAAAGTGTGTGAGAAAATTCACTACAAGAATGTCAACATCAGAAGGCTTAGAAAATCTTAAAAACTCAGGGTGACATCTCACCCTTTTTCCATTTAAAAAGAAAAAGAAAAGAAAATGAACAATGTAAAAAGGAAAAACATGAACAATGCTCAGTGTCCACTTGCGGACGAATCATCAGAGCGATCACTCCCGTCATCTGCATCTGAGTCATCACTCAATGATCCGCCCGCTTGATCCCTTTCAGGTTGGTCACGGTCTCCGTCTTGCTCATCGGCTGGATTCTGCCTCTGCGGTCGCAGGTCAGGGCGAACACATTTCGAAGGTACCCAGCGTACCCCAGTATCTGTGGATACACAAGCATACCCGCGCCCCAAAGCGATAAGGTCATAGGGACCTTCCCACTGTTTGGTGACTAAATTCCGCACCCGAACCTTCGCTCGAGGCTGATGTGCCTCGTCCGCAGCCTGCAACGAGAGATGGTGATTCAAAATGACAGGATTATTTGAGTTCTGTGGCACAGTGAGATGATTGATTGTGTACAAAGCTTTTGCCAACCGACTGTGCGGGGTTTCACCCTGCATTCCCCGTTTTTGTTTTTGAAGAACCCGCTTCAGAGTACCATGAGCGCGTTCTACAATAGCTTGACCAGTCGGGGAATGAGGGATCCCGAACTTGTGCGAAACACCCCACAACTGCAGGAACTGCCGCACCTTTTGCGATGCGTAAGCAGGACCATTGTCGGTTTTCACCGCAGAAGGTATGCCCAAAACGGCAAAGGCCTGCCTCCAGTGGGCAAGGACATCGCGGGCCTTCTCCCCAGTGTGAGCCGAAGCCCACATCGCAGAGGAGAACGTGTCCACAGTGACATGCACATACTTGAGCCGGCCAAACTCGGCAACCAGGGTGACATTGGTCTGCCAAAGCTCCAAGGCCCTAAGGCCTCTGGGGTTCACCCCTGCCGGCAAAGGCGGGGCAAGTGCATGGCAGTCATCACATGACTCAACAATGTCACGAGCCTCAGTTGGCGTCAGCTGAAACTGCTTCTGCAGGGTATGTGCGTTTTGGTGGAAAAACCCACGTGATGCCTTGGCCTGCGCGAGTGTATCAGGCTGAGGCGCTACCCATGCTGGGTTAGCCAGCTTGTCAGCCCTCGCGTTACCTTCCACTATAAAGCCCGGCAAAGTGGTGTGACTCCTCACATGCAGAACATAGAATGGATGAACCCGGGCCTGAATGGCACACCACAAGGTCTTCAGTAAGTGAAACAAGGAAGGATTACTGACCTCCTTCAAGACCAAATGACCCAACCGCTGTGCGATATCAGCCACATAGGCGGAATCCGTGACCAAGTTGAAAGGCTCCTGGGAGAATCTTTCAAATGCCATGACAGCAGCCCTCAGTTCAACCAACTGGGCTGACCCATCCTCGTGGCCTTCCAGAACCTGCCACTCAGATCCGTCCCTCCAGCTAAAAATGGCCTTCCCAGTCCTCCCTGAACCATCAGTGAAGACAGTGGGTCCTTTCACGGGTTCCTGGCTATTTTTGGGCCGCAAAGAGATTTTTGTGGATTTTGCCATATGCAGTAGCCTATGGCTGGGCAGATGATAAGTGATCTGCCCGGAGAAATTTTCCAGAGCACTCTGCAGGGACACACTGTTTGCAAAGCTCCAGTCAAAATCCTCCCGTTGCACCGGGAGTATGATCTTTGCGGGATCCGCACCCATCAATTGCAAACACCGTTGCCGGCATTTGATTATCAAGCGAGCGATCAATTCAAACAATGCAGTTGCCGTCTTCTGCGGCTGATGGGGCAGGAAAACCCATTCCAAAATGTGCAAGGAATCAGACCAATTGTCACTCCACTGGCCAATGATACCTGTGGGATACGAATCCGGAGTGTTGACGAACACAGTGACATCAACGGAGGGATCAATGCGATAAATTTGGCAAGCCGAAACAGCTCGCTGAACTACCTCCAACGCCTTATGCGCCTCAGGGGTCAGTGTGCGAGGTGATTTTAGATCAGCGTCTCCTTTCAACAAATCATACAGAGGAGACAGCTGCGCATCGGTTACTCCCAAATACGGACGCAACCAAGTGATGACACCCACCAATTTCTGAACATCATTCAGTGTCCTCACAGGATGCACAAATTGCACCTCCTGGTGACGGATCGTCCGTTCCAGAATTTTGACCCCCAAATACTTCCAAGGTGGTTGCTGTTGGACCTTCTCCGGAGCCACCTGCAGTCCCTGAGCATGCAAAGCATCAAGCAACCGAGGCTGAATCCTCAGCAGCTCATCCTGGGTGGATGCGGCCACCAAAATGTCGTCCATATAATGATACAGACGTGCATCAGGAAACTGCCTGCGAACTCCAGACAAGGCACGGGCCACATACCACTGGCATATGGCCGGAGAATTGCGCATGCCCTGAGGCAATGTCCTCCATTGATACCTCTGTGCAGGCTCAGCCTCGTTAATTGCTGGCACTGAGAAGGCAAACTTCGGTCTGTCATCGGGATGCAAAGGAATTGTAAAGAAACAATCCTTCAGATCCACAATGAGGACCGGCCAGTCTGTAGGCGATGGCATGCCCGCCTGCAATGTTCCCATGCTTTCCATCACAGCATTAACCTTTCGGAGGTCTTGCAACAACCTCCATTTCCCAGACTTCTTTTTGATGCAGAAGACAGGGGTGTTCCAGGGGCTGGTGGAAGGCTCCAGATGACTCTGGTCCAACTGCTCCTGCACCAGATTCCGAAGGGCATTCAACTTCTCTTGAGGGAGGGGCCACTGCTTTTCCCATACAGGTTTGTCAACCAGCCACCGTATAGGAGGCGTCGGACACTCTGCACCCTTCACTGCAGCGGCCCCCATCAAAAATCCGTCCCAATGCGCACCCCCCAAGCAGACAGAACATCCCTCCCCCAAAGGTTGGCAGGAGTAGAAGTAACATGAGGCCTAACCCAGGCCACCTGTCCCTCTGGGTTCGTGACCAACACAGGCCGTTGGCTCACATAACATTGCGCCGTCCCTCCCAGGCCAGCGACAGATGTCCCCACCGGATCCAAGGGCCACTCTGAGGGCCAGGTCACAAGGGAGAGAACCATGACGTCAGCACCGCTGTCGAGAAGCCCACGGACGCGGACTTCTGGCGGCGTCGCACCAGGAACAGACAGGGTGCACAGCATCTCGGGACGGTCCTTGGTCAGGACAGCAGTCCAGTGAACTTGAGGCGGCCCAGTGGAGCCAAAACCGCCAGCTCCACGCGACTGATCAGCTGACCTGCAAACAGAGGACTTGAAAGGCACAAGTTGAGCAAGCCGCGTCCCTTTCGGGATCGTCACGGGGGGGGGTGGGTGTGGAGACCATGGCACAAATCTGCCCCGTGAAATCCGCATCGATGAGTCCCAGGTGCACAATGATGCCCTGAAGGGTGGCACTAGACCTCCCCATAAGGAGAGCACTCATGCCCCCACCCAAGGGACCAAAGGCATCCAGGGGAACCTTGCATATCTGAGAAGACTCTAACACAACTGTTGCTGCGGTGCAGACATCCACTCCTGCTGATCCACGGGTGCTGGCTGCAAGCTGGCAAAGGAGACCTCCATCGGCACCGGGGTCTGGAGAGAAGCTTGTGTCCGCACGCGTCCCCCCTGCGCGCTCCGCTTGCCGTTTCCCGAGCCTGGCAAAGCTTGGCCATTAGCATGAACAGTCGCCTTGCACACATCAGACATATGATTCGGCCTACCACACCGACCACACAAGAACATGGGGAACTTCACCTTCTGCGCTTTCTTCCCCTGCTTCTTGCCAGCCTGTGCAATCCCCCGCTGCGGCCGCTTGCCCTGCGGCGCTGCCCAAACCGGCTGCACAGCGGCAGCCACGGCAGCCAACTTCCGATCCAGGGGGACGATGTCCGCACAGGCCTCCGCCATCTCAGAGACAGTAGGATCACCAGGCAGAGCCACTATGACTTTCCTACAAGCAGCATTGCAATTGCACTTGACAAGGTTCGTAATCGTAACGCTCCTTGCCACAGGATCAGGCACCTGCCTCTCCACGGATGCAATCAGCCTTTCCGCAAACGTCATGAAAGGCTCGTCATCCCCCTGGACAATGGTCGGGAACGGCGGCCTCGGAGCAGCCATTTCCAGGGTCTGAACAATCGCAGCCATGCCCAGCGAGTGGCACTGTTCAAGCACAAGGGGATCAAATCCAACCTGCCCTTGAACATTCTCATAAAGCCCTGTTCCCAGCAGCATGTCAGCGACAACCCCATGCCTGGGGTCCTGCGGACCCAGCGTAGCATTCCACAACACCACGTGGGCCGCCAACCGAGCCCACTTGGTTTCAAAGACACCATACTGCACAGGGTCAAAAAGAGAACGTGCCACACGACGGAGATCGTAAGGCGTCAGCCTATCTGAATCAACCCTCCGGAGAGTCCGCATAACCTCAGCGGACCCCAAACCATGCTGAGCAACTGCCTCACGGAGCTCCTTCTCCAGCTTATATGAAAGGGGTTCATAGGTGTTATGAGCAACACCCCTGAGCACAGGGAAAACCTGAGGATCCCCTGGCAAAGCCACCGCACCTGATGCTCCCTGGTCCTCAGGCCCAACAGGGGCAAAAGACGAAAATCGCCTGGGAGCCAGGCCAACACCACTCGGCCCTGGGCCCCCCGCAGCACCGGCAGAGCCAAAGGAGCCCGCCCCACGACCCTGCAGGTGCCGCGAGGAAACAGGCTCATTCATCTCGTCAGTCTTGGTTTTCGCCTCTCGCCAAAAACGTTCGGGATGCCTGGGACGCACGGTCACCTGACAGGCAGGAAGCGTCCACAAATTCGACGAGGAAGTGCCGTGGCCCCAGGCACCCACCGGCCTCCCGCTGGCCGTGTCAACAGGTGCACTAAAGGTAAACACCCCAGTGCCCTGTTGTGTTACAGCTCCAGCAGGGGCCGCCCCGGCGGACGCAGGTACCGTCCCAGCCCGCAAATCCGGCGCGGGCCGGGACGAGACCGGCGCGGGGCCCCCGGCCCCCGACACAGGGGAGGGACGGGACGCCGAGAGAGACGCAGTCCACGCAGCTGCGTCGCTGCGGGATGGCACTAGGGAGCCCGGCAAGCCCCCTATGAGGGTCCGTCCCAAACCACAAGACTGCCCAGCGGGTACCGCCCCCACCGAGCAGAGAGGGGCGGGCTGCCCGCCCACCGGAGCGGGGCCGGACAGAACGCCGACTGATGCCCCGCCCCCGGCTGCGTCCACCGACTGCACACGCTCAGCGGGCTGCGCCGGCCCAGGGGCGGATGACGCCCTGCCCCCGGGTGCTTCCACCGACTGCGCACGCCCAGCAGGCTGCGCAGGCCCAGGGACGGGCGAAGTCACCCCCCCCGCCGATGAGCCCGGCTCGGAGGTGGGCGACCCCGCCCCCGCCGTGGCCAGGGGAAACTTCGTGGAAACACCGCAATTAGGACACCAGGTCGTCACCGAACCAGACTCAAGCCGAGGCGGAGGCTGGCCCTCAAGAACCGGAAAGGCACAAAGAAAAGGCAACCCGTCCCCCACCCCACCGCCCACGCCGGGCGAAGCAGGACAAGGACGGCCCGCCGAATCCACAGAGCCCGCAGAAACCCACGGGGCTCTGCCCCCCAGCACACCGTCCGGAGGCGGGGAGGGGGACTCCACATCGGACAAAAACTCAAACTCCCCCTCCTCCACATCCGAGGCAGAAGAGCTTCCCCGGGAACTCCGAGGGGTACAAGAGCCAGACCCCTCCCAAAGCTCCACACATCTCTTCCACTGCACCAGCAGCGGTCCCGCATCTAGAGTGCAATCGTCAAAAAGGGCCTCCATGAGGCGGGTCCCCACACGAGACCACTCCTCCCTGGAGAACACCCTCTCAGGACCCGAAAGAAACCCTCGCTCCCGGGCCCACAGAAACAATCTCTCAAAATCATCCCAGGAAACAGAAATCTGTTTCCACTCCAGGACCCCCCTCCAAAGATCCAAAAGGAGGAGATCCTCCTCAAAACGCACAGCGCTCGCCATTACCCCAAGAACCGCAGGCAAAGCACCAAAGAGAGGAGGGGGAAAACCTCACCGCAATCTGCTGCAATACACACGTCGGGGTCACCAAATGTCGCTATAGGACACAAAAGAACACACGCTCACACCGTTCTCAAGGTGAAAGAGAAAAAAAAGGCCGTTTATTTTCTGACTCCAACATTTATAGTTTTCCAAAAGTGACAGTGGATTGGAGGGTGACAGTGGCACCTCTCCAATGCCACTGGTTAAACCAACAGTCCATCAACTCTCTCCTCCTCCATAAAGGAATGCAAAACAATGAGTTATTTACAGAAAGTGTGTGAGAAAATTCACTACAAGAATGTCAACATCAGAAGGCTTAGAAAATCTTAAAAACTCAGGGTGACATTTGTGAATAAAAGATGGGGCTCAGACCAGGGCTCGGGGCACAAGTTTTCACGAGAGCTCCTCTTGCTCTCTTGCTCTCGGCATAGGAGGAGGACAGTCGAGCTGTTGTATACCACCGGGATGTTATAAATACACATTATAATATTGGTTTTTCGCAAATATTAATGGATGCTATATGTAAAATGTTAAAGTAACTTTGCTATAAAGATATAGTTGGGTTTTTTTATTTCTGTTGTTAATTAAACTTAGACATGGTAGTGAAATAGCTGATATAGTATGCTTGTGTTAAAATGCCTGCTTGGTTGGGATAACATTCAATGAACATGTGATGGAGACCCCTGCTACTGACATGCAAATTATCAGCACCCACCGTCTGTAGAAAATATGGACCAAAGCCCAAACTGGAGGTGATAACAAGAACGGACCAAAACCACAGCCAAGAAATACGCATGGTCTAAAAAGGTGGACCTAAGGAGGAGCCATGCTAAACAGTTCTTGGAACATGTGAACTAGTTTAGGGGAAATTTTAGATATGCATAATTGTTTATGAATATGCAGTAGGCTGATGCAATAGGAAAGGTATTTAAAGGCTCTCCGAAATAGCAGGTGTGTTCTCAGTGGAATGCCAAGCACCCAGCCGTAAATCTTTGCTTTATTGTCTTTGTCTTCTATTGTCCTTTATTAAACTTTTACATTTTTACAGGAGAGTGAACCTCGTTTTTCACAGGGAGAATCCACTGCCACCGCGAAGCCCAGCCCTGTACTGCTTCTTCTTCCTTACTGTGGGTGAACCTTTGCTCATAAGAGCAGTCGTTGCACTGGGACCTTATTAACACCCAATCTAACTGGAAAGGACCCTCACCATCTATTCGGGTGCCTCAGGGGAAAACTTGGGATCCTGAGCCCCTCCCTCTCTGCAGGAGCCTCTCCTAGCTGTGTTCAGGAGCCTGGCTGCCACTGTCCAGCCCCACCGTTTTTTTCTGTCACTGCTCCAGGTTCTTCACTACACTGTAACCAGCACCCTGTGTCTGCTGGGACACCTCATGGCTTCTGCTACAGCTGCAGAGTTTTTGTTACATTTTGCTTGTCACTCCAGGGTCTGCTCATCGCTGGTGTTCCAGCTTTCTGCTTCCAAGGTTCCTGCTACAGCTTATTTTGCTATCTGGAGGGGCACTGGGACTGATTGCCCCCCCCCCCCGCCCCCTCCTTCCCCCCGAGAGTTTGTAAAGGAAGCCCTTTTCTATCTCTTCCGCTGGCTGCACCTGCCATTACGGGGTGAGAGAGAGGCAGCTGAGCTCATGCCACAGCTACCCCTGCAGCCACGGGAGAATCATCACACCTGACCTGCCCAGCCAGGAGCCACCAGCACCCCTGCCAGCTGTGATCGTAACTACACCAAAGGGGAAAGTGCTTGACAGCCAAGAGAAGGCTGTTACTGGGTTTCTGGTTTTGTTTGTTGTTGCTGCTATTGTTGCTGTTTGTTGCCTTGTTATATATATACATACTAGTAAAGAACTGTTATTCCTTTTCCCATATGTTTGCCTGAAAGCCCCTTAAGTTCAAAGTTATAATAATTCAGAGGGAAGGGGGTCATATTTTCCATTCCAAGAGAGGTTCCTGCCTTCTTTGGCAAACACCTGTCTTTCAAACCAAGACAAGTGGCTAAGCCACTATCCATTATATTTGAGAAATCATGGCAGTCTGGTGAAGTTCCCATGACTGGAAAAGGGGAAACATAACCCCAATGTTCAAAAAGGGAAATAAGGAAGACCAGGAAACTACAGACCAATCAGTGTCACCTCAGTGCCCTGCTAAGGCAGGGTCACCCAGAGCAAATTACACAGGAACATGTCCAAGTGGGTTCTGAATGTCTCCAGAGAAGGAGACTCCATGCCCTCCCTGGGCAGCCTGTTCCAGTGCCTTGCCACCCTCACTGTAAAAACAAAGTTCTTTATGATGAGGTGAAACTTTTGCATTTTAGTTTATGGCCATTGCTCCTCATCCTGTCACTGGGCATCACTGAAAAGAGTCTAGCACCATCCTCTTGGCACCTGCCTTTGAGATATTTATATGCATTAATGAGATCCTGTCCTGGGGTGACTTTATGATCCCCAATCGTCTGTTCTGTTTATGCTGGATATTAAGTTTTTCACCTTTAAGACTGGTTCTGAGACCAAAGGAGAGGCAGAAGCACGCAGTTTGTTTTCAGAAACTGCATTCAATCCTCCACATTCCTTCTCCTGGACTGTGTTGTCTGCAGCATGAATGGACAGCAGGAGAGAGCTCTCCATTGCTTTTTAGTTAGTTTTTAGCTAGCTGAGGCAGAGAAGTTCCCCGGACTGTGTTTTTTCTTTTTCTTGGAACTGTTCAAACCTGCTCTGGACTGAAAACCCAGAAGAGCACTGGGAGCTCACACCTGTCACCCACCAGGGCCTAGGCCTGGGCCACGGCATTTTCCAGCACTGAAGAGACTGATAAGAGACTAAGAGAGCCAAGCTACACTCCACGACAAGTACTTTCTGAATTTTCCATCTCTTCAGAACAAGAGGTTCCACTGTTTAATACTATTAATTTTTTTATGCTTGTGAATACTTTGCTTGTTAAATAAACAGTTTTTTCTACTTTTCTCTGAGGAAATCTTTTCCCAAACCAGTAGGGGGAGGGGCTGCTTGAATTTGCTTTTCTAGAGGGACCCCATTTGGAGGTTTCCTCCCAAATTTTGTCCTAAACCAAGACAGATCCCCACTCAGTCTTCTCTAGACTAAACAGGCCCAGCTCCCACAGTCTCTCCCCATAACAGAGATGCTCCTGTTCCCTCATCATCTTTGTGGCCTTCTGCTGGACCCTGTGCCTGACAAACTTGGTGGCCTCTATTATAGGGTTACAACATTGGTGGATGAGAGAAGAGCGACTGTTGTCATCTACCTGGACTAGTGTAAAGCATTTGACACTATACTGCACAACATGGTAGTCTCTAAACTGGAGAGACATGGATTTGACAGATGGACCACTTGGTGGATAAGGAATTGGCTGGACAGTTGCACTCAAAGAGTTACAGTCAATGGCTCAATGTCCAAGTGGAGACCAGTGATGACTGGTGTTCCTCAGGGGTTGGTATTGGGACCAGCGCTGTTTAACATCTTTGTTAGTGACATGGACAGTAGGATTGAGTGCACCCTCAGAAATTTTGCTGACAACACCAAGCTGTGTGGTGTGGTTGACATGCTGGAGGGAAGGAATACCATCCAGAGGGACCTGGACAGGCTCCAGAGTTGGGCCCATGTGAAATTCATGAAGTCCAACAAGGCCAAATGCAAGGTCCTGAACCTGGGTTAAGGCAATTCCAAACATGGATACTGGCTGGGCAATGAGTAGATTGAGAGCAGGCCTGCCAAGAAGGACTTGGAGGTAGGAGGTATTGGTGGGTGAGAAACTGGATATGAGCTGGCAATGTGTGCTCACAGCCCAGAAAGTGAATCACATTCCAGACTGTATCAAAAGCAGTGTGACCAGCAGGTCGAGAGGTCATTCTCCTTTTCTACTCTGCTCTTGTCAGACCCCACCTGGAGTACTGCATCCAGCTCTGGGGCTTCCAGCATAAGGACGTGGACCTGTTGGAGTGAGTCTAGAGGAGGCCATGAAGATGATCAGGGGCTGGAGCACCTCTGCTATGGAGACAGGGTGGGAGAGCTGAGGGTGTTCAGCCTGGAGAAAAGATGGCTCTGGGGAAACCTTATAGCAGCCTTCTAGTACCTAAAGGTGTGGGAACCCAGAACATCCCTCTGGCTGTCCAGGACACCAGGACCCCTGCCAGGGGGCTCAGAAGCCCTGGCACAGAGCCCAAAACACCTGTGGTTTTGATTATGACACATGGAGAAAATTACCAACCTTATATGAAGATCAGCAAGCCACAACAGTTTAGGTAGAATAATAGTGAAGTTATCACGGGGTGAAAAAGTAGATTTTGGGGTTTTTGGTATGGGGGTTCAGGAGGCAAGATGGAGGGAACTGGGCATGTCCAGCCTTTCTCCTTCTTCTTCTTGGCCTCCATCTTCTGCTGTGATGTTGGCCCTTACAGATTAGTTTAGAGTAGAAGCTCACTGTCTAACATAGGTGATAGGTATTGGAAAGTAATTGTAAACATTGTATATGCAGTTTTTAGTATAAAGACATAACACCACCCCGGAGGCAGGCAGTGTGCCTGGAACTGTCCTGCTGGATGGACCTCAGCAGGGCAGGAAAAAATTTTTTATAGATAAGACGCAATAAACAACCTTGAGACTGAGAACTGAAGAGCTCTGACTCATTCTTCAAGCACTCAGGCTGGGAAAAGAGACTTTTAACATTCTCGGGGTCACAGCAACCCGAAAGACCCCGAGATAAAGGGGGCCCACAGGAAAGATGGGGAGGAACTCTTTAGCAGGGAGTATAGTGGTGAGGGGAAATGGTTTTAAACTAAAATAGGAGAGATTTATATTAGATGTTAGGAAGAAATTATTTACTGTGAGGGTGGTGAGACACAGATTTCCCAAAGAACTTGTGGATGCTCCCTCTGTGGAAGTGTTCAAGGCCAGGTACATACATCGGAAATAAATTGGAGACAAAGAGCAAAATTCAGAAGGATAAAAAATTTCCACATCACTTGGGTACTTACAGGATCTGCAGTTGTCAGTGGTCTATAATCCAAACTTCCCCTGAAATCTCTTATCATACACATAATTTCATAATTTGGATTTGTAGCATCAACATCCTAGGGAAATAAGCAACAGAATTTCTAATATACTTTTCCCCTGAAATTACCAAATTTCAATAACTTCTAAATTTATTTGTAAAAAAAATACACATTAACTGAAATGTTAATTTTTATCCAAAACGCCATAAATGTCTCAACTGCAAGTTTAATGCCTTTTTCTATTCTGATGTAGCTAATTTACTGGTCATAAAACACAACAATTATATACTTTCTATTTCATATTTTTGGTTGGCATGTATTAGAAAATACTTTTTAATTGAGGAGTCATTAAAATTCTACTCAACAAAGAAATGACTACTGCTTTTTGCCAGAATCTTCACATTAAAGAAACACAGTTAAACATCTTGCACAACAGATAACATATACAGTCAGTGCTTCTTAATCTGAGATAAATTGGTCCAATGGACAAATGGATACAAACTATTATACAGGTACAAAACAGACTGCAGAGTACAGTGCAGGTGCCCCAGCCACTCTAAACACAACCCTGCTGCATCCAAGTTGGTTAAAGGAGGTTGATCCTACTTGCTGGTCCTGAGTTAGCTCCTACAGTTACTTGGATGCATTGGAAACTGTTCTAAAACTCCTAGATCCCCCCCCCCCCCCCGAAAAAAAAAGCAGAATCAATCCAAATGATACACAGAAGGCTATATTCAGGCACACAAGGTCTCCTGTCCCTAAACCTGGAACCATGAGTATCTGAGTGAATGGACATATAAGAGGCCATGCACAGAGCCCCTCTAAACCTTGCAAAGCCTGAGCTACTGAGCCTACTGTGGGCTGTGCTGGTTCACTGCAGAATCACTCAAATGTTCTTCCTGTCCGTTCTCCCTGCAACTATCAGTTTTTACCCCATTTCAGAATATGCTGCTGATGCCATGCATAGCCAGCTCTGGTGCTCAGACCTTATTAAACTTTGCATGGTTTCCTACAGATGAGCTAAAACTCCTTCTGGATCATATCTGATGATGGGCACTTTCAGAAAGTACTGCATTAGGGTTAATAAGCTGAAATGTAGCCAGCTCATGTCTCTACACCTGTAACACAGCTGATCCACACTTCAGACAAAACTGTGCCCTGGTAATCAGAAGCTGACTGTACCTTTAAGTTGTTCACACTGACTACAGTGAACTAAAAAATACTTATAGTAAGTCAATAATAAATGTATTCCTGCTGAAACATTTCCTTCTAACATTCAGAAAGGGGTATTGCTTATTATGGAAAAGGTATTTGCCTAATATTCTTCAAACTCTGTTTAAAGGTCTTGCCCACCAGATGCCAGTGCTTGGCTAATTTTTGATGCATTTCACAAAAACAACAGAATATGCAAATGATGGATGAAAAGGGTTGTCACAGAAGTGATAAAAAGAAAATTTAAGCTGTAGCACCACATCAAAGAATTTTAACATATGGAACAAATTATTTGCTCCAATTATTTGCTCCTCACACATAAAGCCATAGTAATGCTTTGCATTTGTTTAAGTGAATGTAAATTAGAGAACAAGAATTCAAAATAAGTGATTTTAGGTAAACTTAGAAAAATCATTAAACCATGAAATAAATTGCCTGAATTGGTGGTGGTATTTCTTGTGTCACTAGCAGATTGGTAGTTGTATTGGGTTTGCATGGCCAGGTTTCAGGTAGAGGTAGGGCTACAGAGGTTGCTTCTGTGAGAAGCTGCAAGAAGCTTCCCCTATGTCAAATGAAGCCAATGACAGCCAGGTCCAAGATGGACTTGCCACCAGCAATGGCTGAACCCATCAGTGATGGTGGTAATGCCTCTGTAATAAAATATTTTTAAAAGGGAAAAAATTATTGCGTCAAAGTACTTGGGGCCAGAGAAGAGTGGAGTGAGAATATGTGAGAGGAACAACTCTGCAGACACCGAGGTCAGCAGAGAAGAAGGGGGAGGAGGTGCTCCAGGTGCCAGAGTTGAGATTCCCCTGCAGCCTGTGGCAAAGACCATGGTAAGACATCTGTGCCCCTGCAGCCCATGGAGGTCCACAGGGAGCAGAGGTCGACCCACGAGTCCATGAAGACCCACTATGGAGGAGGTGGATGCCCAAAGGAGGCTGTGACACCATCTGAAGCCCACGTTGGAGTTGGGTCCTGGCAGAACCTGTGGCCCTGTGGAGAGAGAAGCCCATGCTGCAACAGGTTTACTTGACAGGACTTGTGACCCTGTGGGGGATGCCTGCTGGAGCAGCCTGTCCTTGAAGGATTGCACCCTGTGGAAAGGGATCCACATTGGAGCAGTTTGTGAAGGACTGTAGCCTGTGGGAAGGACTTAAGTTGGAGAAGTTTGAGGAGGACTGTCTCCCATAGGAGGGACGCCACGCTGGAGAAGGGGAAGGAGTCCTGTCCCTGAGAAGGAAGCAAAAACAACATGTGATGAACTGACCATAACTGCCAATTCCTGTCTCCCTGTGTAATTGGGGGAAGGAGGTAGAGAACTGAAAATAAAGTTGAGACTGGGAATGAGGGAGGGTAGAGGGGAAGAGGTTCGTAGGATTTGTTTTGTTTCTCATTATCCTACTCTGAGTGGTAATAAATTCAATTAATATCCCCAACTCGAGTCTGTTTTGCCCATGATGGTAATCAGTGAGTGATTTCTCCCTACCCTTATCTCAACCCATGAGCCTTTCCTTATATTTTCCCTCCCCTGTCCAGCTGAGGAGGGGAGTGATAGAGCAGCTTTGGTGGGCACCTGGCATCCGGCCAGAGTCAGCCCACCACAGGAGTATCTCTTAGGAGAGACTAACACATACACATACAGGCTGCCAACAAGACTACGCTGCTAGTTTTGCTAAAGCTTTTACACTTCTATGACAGAAAGTCATTTAATATTAATTGATTTTCTCAAAAGATTAATGTAGTGGGTTGACTCCGGCTGGATGCCCAGGCACCCACCAAAACTGCTCTATCATTCCTCTTCACAGCTGGAGAGGGAGAGGGAAAAGAAAATATAACAAAGGGTTCATGGGTTGAGATAAGGACTGGGAGAGATCACTCATCAAATACTGTCATGGGTAAAACAGGCTCGAATTAGAGATAATAATTTAATTTATTACTAGCAAAATCAGAGCAGAATAATAATAAGAAAATTAGGACCTTAAAAACACCTTCCCTCCACTCCTCCCTCCTGCCTAGATCAACCTCCTTCCCCCAGTGGCACAGGGAGACAGGGAATGGGGGTTATGGTCAGTTTATCATATGTTGTTTCTGTGGCTGCTCAAGGAGAGGAGTCCTTCCTCTGCTTCATCGTGGGCTTCCTCCCATGGGAGACAGTTTTCCATTAACTTCTCCAACATGAGTCTACCTCACGGGCAATGGTTCTCTGTTAACTGCTGCAACGTGAGTCCATCCCATTGGCAACAGTCCTCCCCAATTTGCTGTAACATGGGTCACTCTTGACAGGTTGCAGTCCTTCAGGGACAGGCTGCTACAGTGTGGGTCCCCCACGGGCTCACAACTCCTACCAGGAGCCTGCTCCAACACAGGCTTCCCACAGGTTCACAGCCTCTTCCTAGGCATCCACCTCCTCTAGCATGGATCTCCTCCATGGGCTGCAAGTGGATATCTTCATCCCCATGGACCTCCATGGGCTGCAAGGGCACAGCCTCCTTCACCATGGTCTTCACCACAGGCTGCAGAGGAATCTCAGCTCCAGTGCCCAGAGCAGCTCCTCCCCCTCCTTCTCTGCTGACCTTGGTGTCTGCAGAGTTGTTCCTCTCACATGTTCTCACCCTGCTCTTTTCTGGCTGCCAATTGCAACTGCACAATACATTTTTTTTTTCTTCTTCTTAAATCTGTTATCACAGAGGCATTACCACCACTTCTAATTGGCCCAGCCTTGGCTAGCGGCCCATCTGTCTTGGAGCTGCCAGGGGTTGGCTCTGCCAGACATGGAGGAAGCTTCTAACAGCTTCTCTGAGAAGCCATCCCTGTAGTCCCCCTGCTACCAAAGCCTGGCCATATAAACTCAATAAAACTAACAACTTCATTTCTTTCACATAAGTTTATTACATCTTACTAGCAAACTGTTTGCATTATGCAAAGCTAATTTATAAATGCATAGACATGTATAAAGGAAAAAGAAAAAATCCCAGTTTCACTGTTCAAACATGAGTCTAAAAGAGATCTATAAAACATCAAAGATCATAAAGAACAATTTATCATAATGCTGTAATTAACCCCATGCAGCAAGGGGTTAGGCTTGGGGAAGAGTGGCTGGAAAGCTGCCTAGTGGAAATGTTATGCTAACAAACAGGGAAGGCCTTGTTGGAGATGTGAAGGTTGGGGGCAGCCTTTGCTCTAGTGACCATGAGATTGTGGAGTTCAGTATTGGGCAAGGAGGAAGCAGGGCAGCATGTAAGATTACAACCCTGGAGTTCAGGAGAGCTAACTTTAGCCTCTTCATGGATCTTCTTGGATGAATCCCATGGAAACAGACCCTGCAGGGAAGAGGGGTGGGTCCAAGAGTTTTGGTTGATATTCAAGGATTGCTTCCTCCAGGCTCAAGAACAATGCATCCCGATGATGAGCAAGAAATCGGGTACAGGGGGCAAAAGACTTGCCTGGATGAATTAAGAACTCCTGTCGTTACTCATGCAAAAGGAGAAAACACATAGGAGGTAGAAGCAGGGTCAGGCCACTTGGAATGAATATAGAGAGGTTGTCCGAGTAAGTAGAAATGAGATGAAGAAGGCCAAGGCCCATCTGGAATTAAGTCTGGCCAAAGATGTCCAGTATAACAAAAAGGGCTTTTTCAAATACATTAATAACAATAGGAAAACAAAGGATAATGTGGGCCTATTCCTAAATAGACAGAGGACCCTGGTAACAGAGGACACAGAGAAGACAGAGGTACTGAATGCCTTTTTTGCATCAGTCTTCACTAATAAGACCAACCCTCAGGGATCTCTGACCCAGGAGAGCAGGGTAAAGGAATGATGGGAGGAAGACATTCCCTTGGTCAAGGAGGATTGGGTCAGAGAACACCTAAGCAAACTGGACATCCAAAAGTCTGTGGGCCCTGAGGGGATGCATTGAGAAGTGCTGAAAGCACTGGCGGACATCATAGGGAGGCCACTCATGATCATCTTTGAAAGGTTGTGGAGATCAGGAGAGGTGCCTGAGGGACTGGAAGAAAGCAAATGTCACCCTGGTCTTCAAAAAGGGCAAGAAGGGGGACCCAGGGAATTACTGACTAGTCAGTCTCACCTTAATCCCTGGAAAGGTGATGGAGTGCCTCATTCTGGACGCCATTTCTATCCACATGGAGAACAAGAAAGTGATAAGAAGCAGTCAGCAAGGATTCACTAAAGGGAAGTCATGTTTGACCAGCCTGATAGCCTTCTAAGATGAAACAACTACCTGGATAGATGAGGAGAGAGCAATGGATTTTGTCCACCTGGACTTCAGCAAGGCTTTCAACACTGTCTCTCACAACATCCTCATAGGCAAACTCAGGAAGTGAGAAATGAATGAGGGGACAGTGAAGTAGGTTGAGAACTGGCTGAACAGTAGATCCCAGAGGGTCATGATCAGTGCCACAGGGTTCAGTTGGAGGCCTATCATTGGTGGTGTCCCCCAAGGTTCAATACTGGGCCAAGTATTGTTTGCCTCTTCAGCAAGTTCAATGATGCCACAAAGCTGGGAGGAGTGGCGGATACACTACAGTGCTGTGCAGCCCTTCAGAAGGACCTTGACAGGTTGGAGAGATGAGCAGACAGGAACCATCTGAAATTCAACAAGAGCAAATGCAGGGTCCTGCACCTGGGGAGGAATAACCCCGGGCATCAGCACAGGCTGTGGCTGACCTACTGGAAAGCAGCTCTATGGAGAAGGACCTGTGGGTCCTGGTGGACAACAAACTGTCCATGAGCCAGCAGTGTGCCCTTGTGGCCAAGAAGGCCAATGGTATCCTGAGGTGCATTGGGAAGAAGATTTACATCAGGTCAAGGGAGGTGATCCTGCCTCTCTACTCATAGAATCACAAAATGGCATGGGTCGAAAGGAACCTTAAAGATCATCTAGTTCCAACCCCCCTGCCAAAGATAGAGACACATTTCACTAGACCAGGTTGATCAGAGTTCCATCCAGCCTGGCCTTGAACACTTTGAGAGATGGGGCATCCACAAGTCTTCTGGGCAATCTGTTCCAGTGCCTCACCACCCTCACAGTCAAGAATTTCTTCCTAATATCTAGTCTAAACCTACTCTCAGTTTGAATCCATTGTCCCTTGTCCTGCCACTCCATGCTCTTGTAAAAAGTCCCTCTCCATCTTTCTTGTACGTGCCCTTCAGGTACTGGAAGGCCACAATTAGGTCATTCCAGAGACTTCTCTCCAAGCTAAACAAACCCAATTCTCTCAGCCTTTCCTCATAGGAGAGGTGCTCCATTCTCTTAATCAACTTGGTGACCTCCTCTGGACTTGCTCCAACAGGTCAATGTCCTTCCTGTCTTGGGGACCCCAGAGTTGGATGCAGTACTCAAGGTGGGGTCTCACCAGTGCAGAGGGGCAGAATCACCTCCCTCAACCTGCTGGCCATGCTTCTGATGCAGCCCAGGACATGGTTGGCTTTCTGGGCTGCCAGCACACGTAAGATCATGTCTAACTTCTCATCCACCAGCACCCCCCAAGTCCTTCTCTATTCGTATATGATCCCAATATTACTGGATGGAACGTGCCTGGGCTTATCCGGCCCTTGCTGCTTGACCAAAGGCGGCAGTTGTGGTGTTTCACTTCAGAGACACCTTTGGCTGGCTGTATGTTGCAGCTGGCACTTGGAACAAGTCCAGGCAAACAGGAACTCAGGTTTACCTCTAGTGGAAAGGTTTTAGGCGAGGTGAAGGAAAAGGAGACGGATTCTGCCATAGGGTTTAATCCAGAGTTTTATTCCAGGGTCACAGATCTCTGAATCTTGTAACAGCTACAACAGAATACCAACCGCATGGTCCCGTATCTTTTTAAGCCTGGGGAAAGGGGGAGGGGAAGGGGTAGGTGTGCCACCAACCAGGTGGGAGGGGGGGAGTCTCAGAGGACAATGACACCTAGATGGGCCAATGACCCCAGGGCTGAGAAGCATCTTTTGGACTTCACCAACCAGATGACGCCCTTGCTGGAATGTTAAGATTGACGGACAGCACTTAGCAAGGGGGCAAGGATGAGGGGAAGGGAGAGGTTGGCACACCTGAGGGACTGGGAAAGGTGAAACAGGATATTGCTTCACACCACAACACTTCTCATCAGGGCTGCTCTCAATCAGTTCATCCCCAAGCCTGGATTGATACTGGGGATTGCCCCAACCCAGATGCAGCACCTTGCACTTGGTCTTGTTAAATCTCATGAGATTCCCATGTGCCCACTTCTTGAGCTTGTCCAGGTCCCTCTGGATGACATCCAGTCCTTTAGGTGTACCAACCACAGCACTGAGCTTGCTGCCATCAGTCCTAATGAGGCCACATCTGGAGTGCTGTGTCCAGTTCTGGGCTCCTAAGTACAAGAGGGACATGGAGATCCTGAAGCGAGTCCAGCAGAGAACTAAGTTGATCACGGGTCTGGATAATCTCTTTTACGATGAGAGGCTGAGACAGTAGGGCCTGTTCAGCCTCAAAAAGAGATGACTGAGAGGGGACCTCATCAATGTATATAAATATCTAAAGGGTGGGTGCCAAGAGGCTGGAGTCAGGCTCTTCTTGGTGGTGCCAAACAATAGGACAAGACACAATGGGCAGAAACTGATGCCCAGGAAGTTCCATCTGAACATGAGGAAGAACTTCTTTACTGTGCAGGTGACCATGCACAGGAACAGATTGCCCAGAGCGGTTGTGGAGTCTCCCTCACTGGAAATATTCAAGAACCACCTGAATGCAATCCTGTGTAATGTGCTCTGGGATAACCCTGTTTGATCAGGGAGGTTGAACCAGAAGACCCCATTGCGGTCCCTTCCAACCTTACCCATTCTGTGAAAAGGACCTGGGGGTGCTGGTCAACAGCAACTGAACATAAGCCAGCATGTGCCCAGGTGGCCAAGAAGGCCAATGGCATCCTGGCTTGTCTCAGCAATAGTGTGGCCAAGAGGACCAGGGCAGTGACCATCCCCCTGTACTTGGCACTGGTGAGGCTGCACTTGGAATCCTGTGTTCAGTTTCGGGTCACTCACAACAAGAAAGACATTGAGGTGCTGGAGTGTGTCCAGAGAAAGGCAATAGAGATGGGGAAGGGTCTAGAGCAAAAGCCTGATATGGAGCAGATGAGGGAGCTGGGGGGGAGCTCAGTGTGGAGAAAAGAAGGCTCAAGGGACTTTATTGCTCTCTACAACTCCCTGACAGGAGGTTGTGGTGAGGTGGGCATTGGCCTCTTCTCCCAAGTAACAAGTGACAAGACAAGAGGACATGGCCTCAAAACATTTGTTTCACAGAAAGGGTTGTCAAGCATTGGAACATGCTGCCCAGGGAAGTGTTAGAATCACCATCTCTGGAAGTGTTCAAAAAACATGTGGATGTGGCACTTGGGGGCATGGTTTAGTGGTGAACACAGTGGTGCTAGGTTGATGGTTAGACTTGGCGATCTTAAAGGCCTTTTCTAACCTTAACCATTCTATGATTCTATTAATGTCTCCTGTAGAATAACAGCCCTATCTAAATGCCAAATATTTGATTATTTTCATTAATATACTTTCCTTAAGCAATAGCTGTCATCAGGACCTCATTTTTAAATAAAACACAGAATGCTAAGAAATTGTAAGCAATTATTTCTGTAGGAAAGAAAAGAGAGGGAAAACCGACTAAATAAATAGTTATCAAAGCAATGCAACCATGTACCAAAATACTTATTGAAACCACATACAGGATGAAAGCATTTAAATTCAAGATCATTATAGTTCATAAAAATTGTTGAAGACTGAAAAAAGCACATAATTTTGCAAGCAACTTCTTTTCCTGATATACATTTTCCATCTGAGCTAAAAATACTAACCTGAGCTCTTTTTTCTCTAAGTTCCTGCTGCTGTAATCTTCTTTTTTCACGTTTCTCTTGCAGTTTTTCAACCTCTTTTACACAATTGGACTTTCTACGTGCTTAAAGAAAATATAATTGAAAAATATTTTTAATGTTGCATGAATTTAGTATTTATACCATAATATTTCAATTTTATTATTTATGAATAATTAAAATTAATTCATTTATATCAAGTATCTTTTCAAGCATATCAGTATTAGGACAAAATAATTACAGCAATTTAATTTCTAAAATGTATATAATAAATGAATGCAAAAAAGCCATACTAATGGGACAATCATTACAGAACCAAAAACAGAGCAACGACCCTCAAAAAATATTTGGATGTGATGATATTTGGATACATGTGATCTCTTGGTGTGAATTAAAAGAAAGCCCAGGTAAATGAAAAAAACCCCACTGTCATAGTTAAAAAGAGATAAATGAAAAATAAATTTGACACAAAGAACAGCTATGACAAAAGTGAACATTTCTTTAGCCACAGAACTCTGAAAAAGCTTCTTGAGGAAGCCTACAGGCAACTGCATATAGAGAACATTTGTCATTTATGGACAACAACATAATTGAAAAAAATGTACATGTAATGCCTGCCCAGAATGAATCCTTGATACATGGTTTACATACAAGGGGGTCCGAATTCCTTTTTTGCAGCTTGAACTGGAGATATATCTGAAAAACTACCATTCTGTTGTGAGGAGGAAGACTGTTCAGGAAGCTGAGTAGGTCGTGTGTGTGCAGAACCAACCACTGCAAATGAAAAGCACAAAGCTCATCTAGATATGGAAGAGTAACATTTCTATCCGATAGTGCAATGCTTTATGACAGGATAAAAAGAGGCCCCTTTCAAGACACAAAAAATTATTGAGAGGAGGGAAGGGGGGAGCCATACATGTAAAAAATCTATTAATAAAGACATTCAGTATGCATCTTCTTTTATCCTAGTGTTATACACCAATACAACATAATTAATAAGTACCAATTCTGCATGTGCATATTTTTAAACACTCCCCTACATAATTAATAGAACGTATTAGGTGCATAAAATTTATTATGTACTTGGAGAGATGCAGTTTTGAAGTTTAAAGCACTGAAATTTTATTTATATTGTAATTATGCACAAAAACCCAGTAAAAAAAGGACTCAGTTTCACATTCTCTAGCTGTTACAAAACGGTCCCACCCCATTGAACCTACAACATGTGGATGAATAGAGTGATAGAAATGAAAGGCAGCAAAGCACAGTTTAATCTATAAGTGGAATAAACAAGCCTTTTTGACACTATTCTGGAAAGCTAAACTTATTGATTCTATGATATGTGATAATGGACTCTAATTTCTGAAGATGCAGAGTGATGTCTGTTCCCAGTGAATGAGGTGAGAGTGGCATGCATGCAAGCCTCTTTGGTAGAGCTGAATGTTTTGTTTTTCAGAGTTGCTTCAAGCAGTTCTGCTTCAGATGGCCATTTTCCTATACATGTTCCTAACAAGATCTGCCAGAAGAGTACAAAAGTGAAGGTAACACTTTTGATTAGTAGCCTGGAGATGACATTCCAAATGAAGACCAGCACACTGCAAAATGGAGAAAACTATGGAAACAGGCATCAAATGGGATAGAGAAAACAAATCTCCAGATCATCCCAAATATGATAGGAGATCTAGCTTATAGCATGAATTAACTACACTAAACACGACAGTGTGCTGAGAAAAGTTTAATTATAAGGCCAACAAAGAACAAATACTTAGTCCAACTGTGAATAGTAAGATGCACAGGACTGTGGCAGCAGCTCTCTGGCCACAGAGAGCAGGCACAAACTTTCCCAGACATTTTCCTGGGGAAGGCTGTGAGAAGATCAGAGGAAAAAAATGAGAAACAAGTCTTATCTCCGCTTGCTGCACCTGTTGTTGTGCACATGTGGAATGCATTATGGAGATTTGTTTACCAAAGGGTGATTTCTTAATTGGACACTGGATGGTGTTTGGATGGATTGACCAATTAGATCAAAGCTGTATTGGACTGTCTGTAAGGGTTACAAGCTTCTTAATAAGTATAGTATAGTATAGTGTAGTATAGTATAATATAGTATGCTATAATAAAGCAATTGATCAACCTTCTGCAATCATGGAGTCAATGCTAATTATTACCCAGCTGGGGGCCTGCGGCGACACAGGACCTATTAAAATATAAGCTACAAGGTTATTCCATACAAAACAGACCGTTTACTACAAATGATGACATATACGTATGTGAGGAAAACCCACCAAGAAGATATCTCAAATTTAAACCATACTCGTTTGAAAAAAATTCCCCTTTTCATGAGATTTCTGATTTAACACCCCCAGAGGCAAATGGCAGAAAGTGATCCCAATCATCCACCAGAGGAGTCTGAACACATAAAAAGATGTACAAAACCACTTGTTTTACAAGCTTAAACAGATGTAATGGAATCTAGCCTGAGTTAATGACGGTAGATTAACATTTGGAAAAAGAATCATTACCATCATCAGTACAAGCTAACTTTAATGCAAGAGAGAAAATGGAAACTGTTATAGATAGATAATGAGATTATTGGCTCTCGCAATTAAGGGATGAATATTGTATGAATATTAAAAGAAGCTTTACTGATGTATAATTATGTTATTGTAGTTTAGATGTCCTCTGTTCTCACCAATAAGCCATAATCCCCCCCCCCTCCCGTATTGTTGCCATCAGACAGCCTGGGTTGTCTAGGACAGGTAGAAAGAAGGCATGCACATGTGCCCCTTACATGGGGCAGTTTGGAATGGAAAAGCTTGTTGCTAGGGGGGTGCAGCATGACGACACCTGACCCTCTAATCAAGTTACAAGGAAGCAGTCTCCATCAATAAATGGCAAAGAAGAGTTGACTGACAGACTTTGGGAGGGGCCAGGGTTGGCTGATGCAACCCCCAGGAGTATAAAAGACTGAGCATCCATCTTGAAGAGGAGCCAGCCATGTGGTAGGCAGCTACAAGGGCAGTTCCCAGCCCTGAAATTTTTCCTTATGTAGTCCTTTTGTTGTATTTTTGTTAAGGTTTAATAAATGTTTAAAATGTTAAAAGTGAGTGGTCATTTCTTAAAGAATGGGGCCTCGTCCGGGATATAAAGCTTCTTCTCACATGGCCCAGGAGATTTCGGACTAATGGTGCCCCTGCTGATTTTAGCAGATTGAATGACTTCTCTTGGGACCATCAGAGACAGGAAAGGACTATATAACGAAAAAGAAGAAAGAGAAGGATCTAGAAGATTGTGAGTATAAGTGTGTGTATGCCTGAAGTGTGAGTGAGGTAGTTTTGGGAGTGTGCTTAGGGTAAAAGATTCTCATAATTATTTTGACCAGAATATAGTTCTGTAATTCCAGTATATGAACGTGAGCGATGCATTAGTAATATACGGTTCCGTCCTGATCGTTTGAAGCTTCAGGATAATGGACGGTTGGAAGCAGGGTGGGACACGTAAGAGAAGAAGGGGGGGCCCCTGTTGTCTGCTAGACAGGCATGGAAGAAGGGCAGAAACGTGGCAGGCGGGATGCATAAAAGACAAAAGCAGGGACCCCTAGCCTGGCGGGATGTGTGAGATTGAAAGATTTGTAAGAGCTCAAGAGCACTTGGAGGTTGCCAAGTTGAGAGCAACAATGTTAAAGTGATAGCGAAAGTCACCATTCAGTAGAAATGGTGCTCATCTTGGGATAGGTAGTTGAGGTAACTTTCCCAGCCCATGGGTAGCGGGGAGGGGAAGGACTGCATGGCTACCCCACATGGAGCAGCGGTGCATTGAGTGCAGTGAGCTTCTGGTGCGCTAGCAGCGCAATAACTTCCAGAGCTTATCAGCCAAAACACACACCTGCCCATGGTGACTAAGTGGTGGCCGGCGCCAGCAGGGCCATCGCTCGGGACAAGCCAAGTGCATGGGGTTCCCCAGGTTGGGACTGCGGGAGAGGGCAAGCGGGGTTTTGCGGGGCCGCTATGGTGGTTCTCCTGACCCGCTGGCAGGGAGGAGTCCAGGGGCCATCTCCCTGGAGTGGTGTTCGCAGCCGAGCTCAGCACTGCAGGTTTACAGTACGTGCCAACCCTGTGAGGATGGGGGAAGGCCAGTGGGGCCATAGTGCAGAGATTACATGTGGCGCTGCTGGCGATTGGAGACCTGCCAGGATGTGGGTGTCCCCAGGCCGAGGTGCAGGGTCCACCATGGCTCCCCTGTGGAGCAGTGAGATCGAGACACTACATGGGTGATGGCACCCAGAGGCGACGGAGGGCCATGGGCAGCAAGAGGGCTGCCGGCTGCGACTGGAACAACTTTCACTGAATGCATGGGGTTACCAAGCCAGGGACCGCGCGGGCCCGCATGGGCAGTAGCAGGCCAGGGGAGTCCGACGCGGTGGTTTTCAATGGTGCCAACCCGACAGGGGTGACCGCGGTGGTTGGAGGCCCTGGAGCCTGGACCCTCTAGTCTGCCGGTGTGGGCTGCCGGCAGTGGGGGCCACACTCTCGTGGACCGAGAGATTTGGATGCGCTATGTGCGCGGTGCTGCTGAGGGTCGGGGGCGGGCTCAGTTGTGTGAGGACCTTGCGGACCACAGTGATCACTAGCATGGCGAGGGTGTCGTGACGTGTTCTGCATGAAGACTACTGAGAGTTCAAAACTCCTGGCTGTACAGGGGCTTCTCTGCAACACACCACTGTGGGGCAGAGCAGACACGGAGCAGGGACGCGCGAAGGCGCAGTGCCAGTTCAACGGGGAGGGAGTGGCGGCTTAGGATGCAGGGTGCAATCGCGTCTGGCACGACAAGCAGTAGGTGCCTCTTGGGGGGGTGACCCGGGCATTGTGGGCTCACCTGTATGGAGCTGCCTGCAGCGAGTCAGGGATGCCGGGGGCAGTTGTGCCCGGAAGGGCTAATGCAGGGCATCAGGCTGTGGAGACTCCCCTGCAATGTTCAACAGCGTGGAACCGCGTGAACACGAGAGCACCACGGGAGCAGCTCAGCAGCTGCTTCCACTGATGTTCTGAGAATATAAGCTAATGATTTGCTTTTATTTTCCAAGAAGAAGGCAAAGCTTCTTCTTTCTTTTTTCTCTCTTTTCTTTCTTTCTCTCTCCTTTTAACTAATCAGGGAGACAGGGTCTGTCAGGAGAACCTGTAGTTAGAATTAACTGTGAGCCGCCCTCCACAATGATAGGGATCTCAAGTATCCCCCCCTTTTAGTTAAAAGGTAAGAAGTATCCCTTGACAAAACACAATAGTGTAGCTGTGTAAAGGGTGGAGAATACCATAACCTATTTATTTACTCTTTGAACAGTATACTTATAGGCATTTCTTATTCACTGTCACATATTTAGATGTTGTGCATTACTAATAGGTTTTGTGTGGATGTGACAGCCTGGTCAGAGAGTGAGAAAATGAGATTAGTTTTCTCACAGCAGACTTGCGAGACTTTTTAGGGAGTTGTAGAGAAATGATGATAACTTATTAGTATAAGCAACCTGCAAGTGGTGTTTTCCTACTCTGTTTTTCTGTTCTTCTCAAGGACTGTTTCTGAGAAAAGTGCTTTTGTTAATTAGCCAATCACGTGGAATGTATCAGAACTGTCTATAAAAAGAGAAGAGTTTTTCACATTAAATCTGCTGTTGTGCAAATCAGCCTGCTTGGAGTCTGTGCCGCTTTCTTACTCGATATCGACATCTGGTGACCAACAACGTGTATTGCACCAATTGGCCCCTCATGGATCACAGGACGGACGGAGACACCTGAAACCTCCGCCGGGACCCCTGCCAGACCTCCGCCGGCATCCCGCAGCGCCTGTGCAGCCTGCCTGCATCTGGCCACCCTCTGCTTCCCCAGAGAGGTAACGACCTTTCCCCGCATCCTTCTGAAAGGGACTAGGTCCATGGTTTTGCCCTGGTAGCTTAGACCAGCAGGCAGGGATGAATCCCCCAGCGCAGTGGACAGTCTGTGCTTTGCTGGGGTTGGGTGCCAGTGTTTCCGCGATGGGAAACAATGCTTTTAAAGAAGAAAAGACTTTTTTTCCATGTGGAGGGACCTGATTTCCTTTAGGGGACATGGGCCAAGTCTTATGATTTCCTGGTGGATCTGGACGCTGCTTTTAGTCTGATCCTGTGGGAGGCATTGGGCCACAGGCTTGCAGAGAAGTTTTCTGGAGGGCACTTCACCGTGCCTCGACTTATGGCTGTGTGGAAACTTCTGTTCTGTGCCATCCCAGCACTGGATAGTGCATCGGAGAGGGGGAGTTCGGAGGGCGGGGATGGTACCGGCACCCCGGGGGGAAGGTCGTCAGACTGGGCAGCTGCCACCTTCTCTCCGGCTGCAAGCTTCTCTCCGGCTCTGCACGGACTGGCGGGAGGCGTGGGGACTCTCCGCAGAACCCATATCTCATCTGGAGATTGTGTTCCACCAACAAGTCCTGGTCCCTACGTCTTTGAGAGGTCACCATCTTGTCTTTCTGCAACATCACTGCCGCCGAGAGTGATAGCCACATCTCGGCCGCGACTGGGAGACGGCACTTCTCCTCCTGCGCTGCTTTCGGCCCCTCCGTCGCCTGTGGGTTGGTTCTCCACTTTCCTGCAAAGAGCGGCTGGCAGGTCGCTGCGGTGGTCAGCCCCGCCCTTCCCCCACCTGCACACCGGGGACCGACTCTCTCACAGCCGGCAGGAGGTGCAGTTCCCGGCTCAAGATCCCCCCCCCCCGCAAAGTGGGTGAGGGTGGAGTTGGCTCCAGCATCGACGGTCGCCACGACAACACTGGTCACTCCATCAGCTTCCTTGTCGTTAACCACGGAGCCTGCGCAGCTGTTCTGGCCATGTCCATCGTCGATGCCTGCTGGAGAGTTTGCTCCAGCTGACGTCACACCCCCGGCCGGTTTCCCCCTCCTTTTCCATGGCACCTGGGCAGATGACAGCAACTGTGACCACCACTGCAGTACCGTCTCTCCAAATAGTAAATCACACTGCAGGAGCTGTGTCTCCTTTCGTTCCCCTGCCTTTGGTTGTGGAGCAACTGCCCCCTCCTCCTCCCAGCACGGCAGCTGGCTTGGTTGACTTAATGTCTTTTACACCTCTGCCAGTGCAGCCTGTAGGGGTGGCGAAAGTGCCACCAGCCACGGCAGCACTGCCCACTGCCCCGCCTCCAGCCACGCCATCCGTGGCTGGGCCCCCAGCACCGACACAGCCAGCAGCTGGCCCCCCTGCATCTGGACTTGTAACTAGCCCTTCGGTCTCACAGCCTGTGGTCAGCCTCTTAAGTCCAAACCCTTTAGCCAACCCACCACCCCCTGCTACCCACTGGCCGTCCTCCCCATCCCTAGATGGGGACACGGACAGCGACGACTGCCAACAGCCAGTCTCCTGGTGAGGGCGTGCCCTGGTGGTAGACCGCTGGCACTGACAGGTGGAATCATTGTCCGCGAGTAACCTCTGGACTTCGCCTCCCTGTCGGGTGACCGTACACCCCCAGAATCCCCGCAGCTCTTGGGACGCAGTTAAGATGTGAGCTTCAGAAGCTGGGAATGGGGATCTGTTGGACAGGGCGGGAAGGCCACGGTGTACACCACACTTGCCTCAGGGGGAGGAGCCACAGGTGTCGGTCATATAGCTTGTCCAGCATCTGAAGGAGGAGCACGGGTGGTTCAGGAGGACCATGTTCTGCCTCAGGGCCAGGTGCAAGCTCTTCCTGTGTATAAGCCTGTCCCAAATTCAGGACACGCCGACAGGTGTGTTGTGATTGTCTGGCGGGTGACCCAGGATTTGAGAGACAAGGCTGCGAAACATGGCCTTGGCTCTGTGCAAGTCATGCAGGCTCTCAGAGTGATAAACTTGGACCTGCTTGCTCCATTTGATATTAGACATATTGCTCAGGCACTGTTCCAGCCTGTGCAATATGAGGTTTTTTTGAAGTACTGCATGCAGGCTGCTGCAAAGGTTGCAGCAAGCAACAGGCTTCTGCCTCAGGGTGACCCTAGGTATGGCATGGGGGTGGATACTCTCCTCGGAGAGCAGGCCTTTTAGAATCCTAATTTTCAGGCTACCTGGGACTCTGCTGTTCTTGAGCAGTGTCAAAGGGTAGGATTTAATGCATTGTTAAAGACTATTGAGACGGCCTCCCCCAGGCCACAATTTACAATGATAGTTCAAGAGAGTTCAAGAGGCAGGTGAGCCTTTTTTTGCCATTTGCCGAGAAGCTTGCAGCTGCCCTGGAGAAACAGGTTGAGGTGGACGCCATAAGGCAAATTCTATGCAAGCAGTTAGCTCCGTTTAACTCAAACAATGAGTGCTGGAAGATCATAGATGCTCTTCCAAGTGACCCGTTGGTGGCAGACATGGTTGATGCATGTGCCAAGACAGGTGCTGTAGACCATAGGGTATCTGCTCTGGCAGTTGTTACATGGCCAGGCCAGGTACCCTTAGGGGGCGGACAACAGAAGAGGAACAAAAATAAGGGCAAGAAAAAGCAGGGAACACCCAAACCAACGGGGATGGGTGCCTCCTTCTTGTGTGCTAGATGCCTAAGTGCAGGTCATTATGCACACCAATGCAAGGCTAAATTTCATGCTAGTGGCCAGCCTTTGGCAGGCCTGGGAAACGGGCCTAAGAGCGCACAGGGGAATTGCGCCTGACACAAGTGATTCCTCAGAGCACGGCGCCAGGTCAGGTTTGCCCAGCCAGCTCAGAGGCATCACCCATGGCTCTGCCAGCATGGATGTATGTACTGCTGGCGCAGCCATCTTAGAATCCTGTTGTGAACATAAGGTTCCTTTGGATGTGCTTGGACCTTTGGGACAGGGACTGGGCGCACTGCTTGTGGGGAAATCTAGTGTCACCCACCAAGGAATCTATGTTCACCCAAGAGTTATTGACTCTGACTTTTCAGGTCTGATTTTTTGCCACAGTTTTCATGCCCTCAACCCCCACCCCCCCCACCAGTCCAGCAGGGACTCGGATTGCTCAACTTGTGCTTTTTCAATCATGTGTCCCCAGGACTGACTTGCAGACTCATGGGAGTGGTGGCTTCGGATCCATGGGACGGCCACAAACCCTCTGGTCTGCAAACATTTTTGCTCAGTGACCCCAGATGGTGTGTACCCTGACCCTAGTGGGTGCCCACCCGCTGATGATTGAGCTTCAAAGTTTGATTGATACCTGGGCGGACGTGAAAGTCATCTCCCTCTCTGCGTGGCCTCCTGCGTGGCCTTTGGCTCCCGTGGGATTGCCCGTTGTAGGGGTGGGGGGTCCGGCACATACCATGATGAGCCAACGGTTCGTGCTCATCAGCAACGCAAATGGGCAGAAGGTTGCAGTTTGACCCTATGTCATTCCAATCCAAATCAATCTATGGGGGCAGGATGTATTGGCTGCCTGGGGGGTGCTAATTGGGACAGATTTTTAATTGGGACCACTGTGTTGAAGGGTGAAAGATATCCTCTGCTTCCTTTATGGTGGCTGGTGGACAAACCCATTTGGGTTTATCAGTGGCCCTTGACAGAAGAGAAACTGGTCGCCCTTCGTGAATTGGTTTAGGAACAACTGCAGCAGGGACACATTGAGCCTTCTACAAGTCCCTGGAATACTCCCGTCTTTGTGATAAAGAAAAAATCTGGGAAATGGAGGTTGTTACAAGACCTCCAGAAAATTAATGTGGTGATGGAAAGCATGGCGTCCCTGGAGCCTGGTATGCCCTCACCCACCATGATCCCAGCGGGTTGGGAAATCTTGATCATTGATCTGAAGGTCTGTTTTTTTACGATTCCTTTGCATCCTGATGATAAGCCAAAGTTTGCCTTCACAGTGCCTTCAGTCAAAAATGCCAAACCTGCGCAGAAGTATCAATGGAAGGCTTTGCCACAGGGCTGTCGCAATAGCCTGACTATCTGTCAGTGGTATGTGGCTCAGGCCTTGTCCGGAGTCCTTGAGCAGTTTCCTGATGCATGTTGTTATCATTATATGGATGACATTCTGGTGGCGGCACCCACCCAGGATGAGTTGCTGAGGATACGGACTCAGCTGTTTGCTGCTCTGCGTTCTTATGGGCTGCAGGTGGCCCCAGAGGAGGTTCAACAGCACCCCACCTGCAAGTATCTGGGGTCAAAATTCTTGACCAAACCATTCAGCATCAGGAGGTGCAATTCTGCATGGGTAGCGCCTCAGCCTGATGTGATTGCGCAAGCCAAAGCGTTGCATGATTTTTTCCATCAAAGTGCACATACTTTGCAGAAACAGTTTCATTTGACGCCAACTGAGGCTCATGACATTGTTGGTTCTTGTGCTGAGTATTACAGATTTGCTGCACCTTTACTGGGGGGGGGGGGCGCGAAGTTTTGCCCGCAGCCGAAGAAGTTTTTTTATCTTCTGCGTTTTTGGAGCGTGCTAAGATGGAGTCGCTTTTTCCCCCCCCTCGTTGCTCTCAGGGGGGATGGGAGTGGGCAACGCTGCCCTGGCCAGCATCGCAGGCACCGCCCCGGCCAGCCCCGTGGACCCCGCCCCGCTCAGCGCCGCGGGAGGCATCGGTGCACGTGGCCCCGCCTTCCGGGCCTGCGGGGCCGCCCCAACCCGCCCTGCGGCTGCCTCTCCAGGCAGCCCCGCCCGCGGCTCTGCCGGTTTCTGTGCCTGCGCAGCCGACCTCAGAAGCACCGCTTCCCGCGGCTTCGCCTGTGTTGCTAGGCAACGCACTCGGTGACGACAGCAACTGGCGAGCGGTGCCGCCCCCCTCGGCTGTCCCGCCACCTTCTGTGCGGACTCCGCCGGATTCTGCGACTGCGCTTCCGCGGCCGATCCCAGAGCCAGGGGCAGAAGCTGCTGCCAACCCCGTACCGCCCCCACCCGCCCCCCTGGTGGCCTCGCTGCCTTCCGCCAAACCGATCCCGGTTCGGGATGACGCTGACAACAGCGCCGAGCCTGCGGGACCCTCAGAGCCGCCCGCAGTCCTGCCGCCCCCAGCAGCACTTCCTGCAACAAGCGTGACTTCCCCCCCGAGTTTTTCAGGCTGTCCTGGGGCTACCCTTGTGAGAGGAGCTGGGACAGGGGGAGGGGGCGCCGGCCTCTCCTTCCGTGGGGAAGGCGTGGCCCGACAGCTGAGTGCGGGCGCAGCCCGGCTGCCTGCTTTCAAACTCAGCGGTTTTGGCGGGTTTGTGGGCATTTGGTTGGCAGTTCCCCCTTGGAGGTTCCAGAAATGCCTGCCGTCCCTCGTGCGCCCCAGCAGCGAGGGGGAGGTGGTTCCCAAAAGTTCTGCCTTTGGTCCCCAGACCGGGAGGCAGATGGGAGGAACACCTTTTGCATTTGCATTGCAGAGGCAGGGGGAACAGTAGAAAGCCATCATCGCTTGCTTGCTGTGGGGAAAAAACATTCCCAGACCCGAGAGGGAGATTCTCAGGACAGCTTCTATTCCCCCACTGCCGGCATGCGTCGGTGGTTTGGGTGGGAGGAAGCGTTTGGTCGCTCATTCTGCCATTGCATTGGCAGTGTGGTGCCAGGTTGTGACAACGCAGAGCCCACCTGGCGAGCTGGGCCTGGGCTGTTTGGCTTGGTTCCCTGGGCCAGGGCCACCACCCGGCCTCCTGTTGGCCTTGGGGGTTTTGCTTCCCCCGTCAGGTCCTGGGCCACCGTTTTGTGGGCCAGGTCTGGGGTTCCTGATCCTTCCAAGAGGGCCAGGGTCCCCCAGGGCCTCTCAGGCTGTCTGCTGCTGCTGGTCTTTCAAAAAAAAAAAAAAATTAAATAAAAAGGGTTGAAAGAGCTGGCAGCAGCTCAAAAGCATTGAAGAGCCAAAAATTAGCTTCAGCCCAAGTTGTTCAATAAAGGGCTGTGACCAAGACATTCCAGAAATTTTCTCAAATTTGTTTGAAATTGTTTGATGACTGTCAATGGATTTTTGATAACTATTGATGGATTTTTCTTTAGCAATTTGTTGTTTCAGGATTCTGCAAGCCTGTTTCAGGACCGAAAGGGACTTTCAGAGATGGCAAAGAGGAACATCTTCAGTCCATGGACTTTTCCTGAAACTCAGCTGTTTGGACTTGAATTTTCTTTGCATTGTTTTTGCATTTTCTTATATTGTAAGATTGTTTTAGTGATATGATAGAATTTTATGTTCTACAGGTGAAGAATTTCCCTGTTACATTCCACATCAGCACTTGATTGAGGTTTTGATTGGCAACAGATAACCTGTCAAGTGTTTGTTCTTTCCTCTGCATGAGCCCAGCAGAGAAAATTGTAAACATTTTTCTTTTTAATTCAACTAAATAAAAAAAGGTGACATGTCGCAGACATCTTTTCATGAAAATCCTTTCATTAGGATTTTTCCTGCTGAGAAGCTGAGAAGCTTCAGCAACAAAATGTAAACAATGGTTATCTGCTGCTGTGGAATGCAACAGGTGCATCTGTGATTGGCCCATCTTGGATGTTTACAATTAATGGCCAACCACAGCCCAGTTAGCTTGGACTCTGTCCGAGACACAAACCTTTATTATTCATTCCTTTCTATTCTTAGCTTAGCTAGCCTTCTGAGATGAAACTTTTCCTTCTATTCTTTTTAGTATAGTTTTAATGTAATATATATCATAAAATAATAAATCAAGCCTTCTGAACATGGAGTCAATATTCTCGTCTCTTCCCTTACCTGAAAACCCCTGTGAACACCGTCACAGGGTATGCCTGTGTTTCCACAGATACTGGAGTATGATGGGTACCTGTGAGATGTGTCTGCCCTAAATTGCAACACCAAAACCCGAATGTGGCCAACAGACAACCTCTGAATGATGATCAAGATGATGACCATCAATCAGATGGCCCCTCCACGAGTGGGGAGTGAACATTTTATCCTGCTTCTGAAAAAGGACTGTTGACAGGCTAAGACTGTCAGTTTTGAACAAATCAATAATTAGTTACTATATTAGATTCAGTATTGAGATTGTATTAGAATAAGTAAATGATTTAGGATTAGATAGCACACTTCTTGTAAGAGGGAATCACAAGATCCAATCTCTCTGACCATTTTTAATTGGCGTCCAATTGAGGAACCTCTGGAGTAGTGTTCGTTCTCCTTCCTGCAAGGGGCCCTGCAGAGGATTAAAAACACCGCCTCCATCTTTAAACAAAAAGGGGGACCTGTGGATGTGACATCCTGGTCAGAGAGTGAGAAAATGAGATTAGTTTTCTCACAGTGGACTTGCGAGACTTTTTAGGGAGTTGTAGAGAAATGATGATAACTTATTAGTATAAACAACCTGCAAGTGGTGTTTTCCTACTCTGTTTTTCTGTTCCTCTCAAGGACTGTTTCTGAGAAAAGTGCTTTTGTTAATTAGCCAATCACGTGGAATGTATCAGAACTGTCTATAAAAAGAGAAGAGTTTTTCACATTAAATCTGCTGTTGTGCAAATCAGCCTGCTTAGAGTCTGTGCCACTTTCTTACTCAATAGCGACAGTTTTGTATGCAGATCCAATTGAAATTAAAGTTATGAGATAAGTTAGGAAACCTCTACTAACATTCTGCATTCATTAGTGCATTTGAAATTACTTCATTTACAAACTTACAAAGCCTTCCAGAGAAAGCAGTTTCCAAATACCTTGTGGAAACTTTGCACAAAAATGTTGTTAATGACATGACATCTTAATGATATCAGAAAGAGCTGAGCTGTTCTCTCTGTGTGGGAAGTTTGATACACTGCCTGATTGTATTGAATAATTTGGGCAATTCAGAAACTAGTTTAATAAGAATTTTTGTATTGTATTTCTAAATGCTGTTCATTATATCAGAAATCCTCTTGAATTTTGCCTAACAAGAGAGGAAAGATAGCGTCTTATTTAAGGAGCTGGGGGAAGGAGACTTGGGTTTGGTTTTTGTATTGCCCTCTTCAGAGAAGATGCAATAAATCTATACTTAGCCTTAAAAGAATAGAGGCACAGTATGAGACATATTAATATATCCCATGGGAACATGAGAATTTGAAAATTTAGCACCTCTTCATTTCAAAGCCTTCAGTCTCATCTACTGGAAAGTGCCTCAGCATTTTCTTTCATCATTCTGAGAACAGGGGACAGCCAGTCTATGCCTTGTTCTCTCTCTTTTTAGTACTTTTCTCTCTGGTTTTAGTTGGTATTGATTTCAAAAGAGAAACCTCTTTTCCTTATAAAGGAGATAGGCCAAATTTTTTTTATATACTTGTTATGCTAAAATTGTTCTCTGCAAGAGAAGTACTTGTCCAAATCTCCACAATCTAAATAAATGACCTCCCCTTTGTGCCGATTAAGCCTCTAGGAAAGACGAAACAACAAAAAGGTGCTCAGTTTTGTGCCCTCCTGCCATTGTAAGGTAAGAGGCAGGAAGCAAAAATCCAACACAGTCTTTCTTTAACCTTTCTTTTAAAACAACACTGTCTGATCCCACCCCAAAGGCACAGAGAGTAAAATACTACCTAGAAGTGGCAAGGTGGTAACAAGCAGTGCAAATGTCCTACTACTCTCTTTCCAGAAGAGCTCTGGGGAGTGTTTTACACGTATATGCCAGTGTGTATCTATGGGGACATGTGTACCAAGGTGTGTAAGTCTACACATACAATACCTGTGTGCGCCAGTGTGCACGACACTGGGTGCACACACACAAGTACCAAGGTGTACACGTGTTATGTGCATTACTATATACATGTGTGTTAAATTACCCCCTCTCAGGTGTGACTAAGTTTGTCTACAGCTCTGTGTTTGTGAGTGTGCACAGGCTCTACAAGTGTGAGCATAGCCCTGTGTAAGATATGTGTGTTGATGACATTACACATATTAGTGTGCACAGATTCATATACTTGCGTTAATGTACACAAGTTCTACATACAAGCAAGTCTTGTGTTTGTGAGTGCATGTGCATTGGTAGAGACTGTACATGAATGTCTCTGTGGCACACGTGCTAGCATGTGCAAGTAGAGCGTGCACAGCTCCATGTGTGTGTACAAGTGTGTGCTGCTTACAAGTACCTCTGTACTCCAAGATTCTGTACCAATAAACAAGTACCTGTGTGTGTGTACTACTTCTGCACATACCCCTACGTGCAGACATGGACTGGGCATGCCCAGAAACATGGCTCTGGATGCACAACTCAGTGCATCCGGTTGCTGACTCACCTGAGAAAACAAACGTTTGTTTGTGTGTGTCAATGTGTATGTATCACTACTGAGCTCTACTGACCAGAGGAGCCCCTAACTCCCTGTGTACAATATGTAGAGCTCAACTGAGCTTATAACAGAGATACAAACCAACCCATTCAAACTGCTGTTATTTATATTCTTACCTCGTGCCTTAATTTTGCTGTAGACTTGTTAGAACTTATAAATGTGTGAACTCATTCTCGTATATTGATAGACTAACACTACTCCCCTGTTACTGTACTTTGTGAAAGACAATTGAAAGCCTCACAAGACTACTCTACATGCTTTAGATAACTGTTTAAGTAACATTTTAAACAGAATTAAAATTATATTAGTCATTAATATAATTGTCCTATGAAAATTACAAGTATCTGTTAAGGAGAGGAACAGTGAAAAGCACTAAAATGATTTTTAAAACATTTTAAAATTTCTAAAGTGAGCGGTTGCTTCTCACAGAAACAATGAGAAATAATTATTCTTTCTCTTGTTATTAGATGCATCTATATTCATACAACACAAACTTTTCACTTATCCTCTTGTGATATTTAAATATTTTTATAGATTTTTCACTATTAACTGTAAAGTGAGAAATAATCCTGAGGCAGGGGGTTAGAAATTTAACTTGGGGTAGAAACCAATTTTGGATTTAGCTGAAGAGTGCTGTTTTAGCTTGTTTAGTCTATAGCCTGCTAAACTTATTTAGTCTGCTAAATTGCTGAGCTCGAAAAAGGCCTGCAGAGAGAACAGAGGAGATTCAAGGCTACTTAGAAAGGAATGCAAGCTTCCAAGCTGAAGAGAGATGAGGAGGGGTCCCACCGACCTTGGAAAGAAAACTCAAGCTGGGTTGCAGGCACAGTGGACATTACAGTGACGTTACTGGAGAACTGCGCAGGCTCATAAAAACTGATAAGACAGTTTTAATACGAAACGGGGCTATGAAATGAATATGCATGAACCTATCGTGAAACTTTATGCATATGCAACAAATTAAGGGATAAAATATATTCGGGAATTCTTGGGGGTGCACATGTCCTTTGAGGGAGCTATCCTGCATGCGTCCGGCACTGAAATAAATCATACTGGCTTTACAACTTTTACAAGTTGTGGAGTTTTTTTCTGCAAATCACCCATAGGGTTAGAATTAGAAATGCAGAATTATCAAGAAATGTTATATGAGCAGGAGATAAAAATGTTCTCATATTTTTTTACTTCCTTGAAAGGGTCTGTTAGTTTAACACAATCTGGCTTTTATCTGGGGCGGAGGAAGACACAGAGGCTGCTTCTGAGAGAAAAGTTCCTTGAAGCTTTTATGTCCAGCAGAGCCAATCCCTGAAAGCTCTGATGATGGACATATTGGCTGTCCTGATTAGAGAAGTTTGTAACACCTCTGTGATGACATATTTAAGAATGAAAAAAAGCACGCAATCTCTCTTTCTTCCTCCCCTCAGAAGGGTGGCAAGGGGGCTGCCAGGCCCCTTCCCTGAATGGCTGCCGGAGCCCTTCTCAGCCAGGGCCATTCCGCCAGGGGGGCCATCCCAGTGCCATGAGCAGCCACATGGCCAGGATCAGTGCTGGGAGCACCCATGTGGCCGAGACGGGGCCGCTGAAATCGCGCAGCCAGGGGGGCCATCCCAGTGCCATGAGCAGCCACATGGCCAGGATCAGTGCTGGGAGCACCCATGTGGCCGAGACGGGGCCGCTGAAATCGCGCAGCCAGGGGGACATGGTTGGGGTGGTGCCATGTGGCTGCTGCTCTCTCAGCATGGCTTGCAATGAACTTTACTTGCTTAGCTGGTTTTAACCAGCCATGCTGCAGACAGAAAGGCAGGAGTGGCAGCAGTAGCTTTTCTTTTTTTTCAGTGCCTCGCATTAAAAAAGGCACTGAATGGAGCTGGCGGCTGCCACTGCCTGCATGGTGCCATCAGGGACCACATGGCCAGCAGGTGAGGGAACTTGACAACAAAAAAACCTATGGAGACCAATTTTCTCCCAAGACAGAGAAAAAGAAAAGGTGAAGACATGTGAGGAGAACAATATTGTGACACTAAGGTCAGTGAAAAGAAGGGAGGGGGGAAGGAGGTGCTCCGGGCATCGGAGCTGATCTACAAGCCATGGTGAGGACTATAAAACAACAAACTGTTTCCCTTTAATTCATGAAGTGCATAGGGGGATGTAGAAGTCTACCCACAGCTCATGAGAAAAAGGTGCTCACATTGGAGCATGTGGATACTTAAAAGCTATAACCTAGTGACAAACTTGAAGAGAGAAAGAGGACCCTTGCTTCCAGAGATAGAGGAAGAGGACCCTTGATTTTATACTAGAACAGCTCATCCTTAAAAACTGTACTCCATGAGCTAAATGACCCATAAAAAACAGTTGTGGGAAGACTGTTTTGCCCGTGGAAGGGACTCACATTGCAGCAGGTTTGGGCAGGACTGCTACTTGTGAAAATTAGAATGGCATTGGAGAAGTTCACAAAGAACTGTCTCCCATGGGAAGGATCCCACGGCATAGTAGAAGAGACTCGTCTCCCTAAGCGAACTGAAGAAAGATTTTTAGAAGTGACAAACTGACTAAAAACACCATGTTTTGTCTCCCTGTGCTGTCGGTGGGAAGGAAAAAAGGGCTGGGGGGAGGGGAAGTGTTCTAAAGGTTTATTTTAATTCTTATTATCCTCTTTTAATTCTGTTAATAAATTTTTCTTTATATCTTTCAAGTTTTGAGCCTGTTTTGCCCTTAAAGTGTTTCTTTCCAATCCTTACCTCAACTCATGAACCCCTTTAGTTGTTTTTTTCCCCTCCTCTGCTCAACTATAGCAGAGAAGAATGAATAAATGATTTTTTGTGGGTGCCTGGCGCTTAGCCAGTGTCAAACGTGGACAAAGGGAAAGAGATAACATTTACCTCTGTTATCTCTGGCAGGAATGTCATTCTTAATTGGTGCCATGGTTCGTCGACTCTGTAAAAGAAAGAAATATCTGTTATTTGATCACCTTATTATTGAAAATGTAAACTGCAGCCCTACCTCTGCTTCTTTCCAGTAAATAAAAATAACATGACATCAATACAAAGAAGTGATTGCTGCCAAGTCCTTCCCATAAGAGCCCAGGGTGAAGACTGAACTATGTATACTGTTTCAAAACAACCTCCAAAACATTTTCTATATTTTTCCTTGAGATATATTTAGTTATATAAATATTAGTCCCCAACTCCCTTTCTGCCAAACCTGTTCTTATAAAATTGTTAGAAACCCCTATTCAGCATAGGAAAAAGAAAGGAACACATTTATCAAGTAGTTCCACAGACACAAAAGTTAGATTTAAAAATTCAAGCATAACAACATGTGTAGGAGTACTGAAAGTTTAATATGAACATGCTGCATAGGTATTACCAACCTTCATGATTTTGTTTACTTTAGCTGCTGAAGTAGATGGTGTCTCTGGACTAGGTTCAATATCTTCATCAGGTGCAAGATCTGGGTTAAGTGAAAATATGCTCTCCAAGTCAATCTGTGTAAAAGAATATAAAATACATTTATGATTCTTAGAACAATATTTACCCTCTCTATTTCTCCTGATATTTTGAGAATAAACAATAAATATATTTAGTGCTTTTACCCCACAATTTTTTAATTTTATAACCTGAATGATCTTATTTTATTTTCACTAAAAACAGTGTAAGCTTTGGTCTTCATGTAAGTTGAAAACAGATCCTTCAGAAAAGATAGTAATTAAAAATAACCAATTGTCAAAGCCTGGACAACAAGGAGTTAATGCACTGCTATGTCTCAAACACTGATAGCTAAGCAGGTGGGCAAGTTAGAACAGGATGTGGCTGGAGAGGAAGACCATACAAAAGGTAGGGCAGCACCTTTCTGCGGCCCACTTCCCTGTTGTGGTTCACGGTGACTTCACAATGACAGTGCAAGCGCAGAAGTGGGGTCAAGAAATGGGCATAAACTGTGGGCAGAAGGCCAATCCAATAGAGGAGGATTGAGACCACCAAAGACCCTCATAGTCCCCCAACCCATTTCCAGAAAGGCTTAGAAGAGCAGACTGTGCATGCTACTTCATTGACGAGGAGAGCAAGAAACCTAATCCTAAGGCGGGGAAAACTTATCTATAAAAAGATACCCCCACAAAGCCTGGGTGGTACCTCCAGGACCTTGAACACCCCATCAGCTGGATCAACACTGGAACCAGGACTGGTGATCTCCTTTCCTCTCCTACCTGATCTCTCATTCTCTCTCTATTCCTTCTTTTCTTCTATTTCTCCTACTACTAGAAAATAAGGACAAAACTTATACCAATTTCCACACCAAGTGTATGATTTGATAATAAAACTTTGTAAGCTTTTTCAGACCCTTCTAGCTTTTGACATTTTCAACCACAGGCATCTATGAATCTTGGGTGTTCCCTTCTTCTTAGGAGTGGGATGTGATACCAATAAGTATTGATAATTCTGTAAAGTGATTAAATTAAAACAGAAGTAGCTAGTATTACTGTGGTAATTTGTCAGTTACTGCAGAATATGAAAGACATTTTGTAACATAAAAAGAAAGAGATCTCAATTATTTGAAATTTCCCAGACAGTGCAAAAGAAACAGATGAACTACAATCACCCAAGAAATAATAAGCAGAGTTGAAGCCACATCAAATTTATGATGCTATTTTTTTCCTTGTAAGTGCTCCTCATTCAAAAAGCTGCAAAATGTAAGGGGGATAAGACAGGAACTTAAAAATAACTGGCTTCAGATCTATTGAAACTCGGTTTCCTAAAAATCTTAAATAGCTTTGGTCTCTATAGACTGCTACTTCCTCTGGCTGGACCTTTCAAAGACCTCACTACTCTATGGATTCTGTGTCTAGCAAGATGAGTTCAGCTGATGAGATCACCAGGACATTCTCACAACCTTTTTTTTCCTTTTCCCCATGTTTTGACAAAACTGGTGAAATGCAATTATTTCTGAGCTGCTTCTCCAAATCTCAGCTGAAACTGGCTAACATGGTCCAAAATTTACAGGAAGACGGGACAGCAAAGCATAACTGAGACAGACACAGTTTCTTAAAGAAAGCAGGGCTGGAAAACTATTGCTTAAAACAAACAGACTAGCAGTTTAATCCCTCAATAATACAAACAGAAAAGGATTTTTAATCCAGTTCCCACTGGCTTCCTGTCTGAATTGCAAGTCATTCTCCCTCTTGAAAATTTGATTTTTCAACTTGTAAAAAAGGGTAACAAGTTCAGACTTTGTAATCTGTTTCAAAATCAAAATATGAACAGCACTATATAAAAGCTATAACAAAGAACTCAGGAAGTAAAATTTAATACAACAGAAACCAGCATTTGCCTAAAAACTCCCATTTAAAACAGTCTGTAAACAAAGAATCGTCTGATGCCATTTTGGTTTTTGCCTTTTTTTCCCTTATATATTCTCTGTATTCTTTACACGTATATTTGTAACCTATTGCATTAGTGACTCATTTTCCCAGTAATTTTCCATGCCCTTTCCCTAGACAGAAAGAAAACAAATTCCAGAGCTCCAAGCCCTGGGGGGTACAAGGCCCCTATTCTATCTTGGTTCTTCCTGGCTACCAAGGTTGAGAAGAACTCTTCACGATAAACAAAGTACAGCTAGTACTGAAGAAGGGAAGACTTAGAAGGGGCTTGACCCAGGGGGAATTGCCTCACCACCTGTGCTCCTAATTGGTGTTTTTTGTCAATTATGCTAATTTACAAACGCTATAAAACTGTATGCACCCCTTATAGGGGTGGGCTTTTGTGGTCATTCCCCATAAATGCCCCTGGAGGCCTCCAAATAAAGATACGCTTTTATATTACCTCCTATATTAAAACTCTCTTGAGTTTCATTTCTAGGTTGAAAAAGGCAACAGTTATGTAAATTAAGATTTATATTTTCTCCATTTCCAGTGCAAATTCCAAAGCATACTTCATGCAGATGGCACATTTTTTTAAAGAGAAAAGTTCTAAAATAATTAGGTTTACCTCTTTGCCTTTAGTATCTCCATTTTCAATCCATTCAACAGTTACACTTTCATTATCTTTGTTTAGAGATGTTACCATAGCTTGGTGAATTCGGCCTAGAAAGGAAACACAAAAGATGAATTACCAGATGAAAAATTTTTCAAAAAGTTATTTTTATCCCTGCTCTGAGAAATGCAGATAGAAGCAGAAAAAAAAAGGGGTTAAAAAAAATGTGATAAATAGAAAATGATTCCTGGCCACACTGTAAAATGGCTCAGATTTGATCTAGTCAGAGGCCAGATCTAGCCAGAGGCTCTAATGGGACAGTCAAGTGTACAAGTGAAAAACTTAATGAACAAAAAACTAAAAGTGGCAAGTAAATAAAATACCATGTGAAAGCCACACCACTTGGACTCTTTTCTGAGTCTCCCTTGGGTGGGAATGTTTCCTGAGGTGCATTTCACAAAGGCTTGTTTGTCTCCCTTCTAGGCTGATATAAAATTAAAGATCCTGACATAGGAGGGAAGTCCCCTGAAACTGTATTCTGATATCCACTTCTTGTGGGTATTCAATCAGCTGGTAATTCAACTAAAATTAAATTGCTTGCAATTTAATACAAATCATAATTTTAAAAACAATTATTAACACAGACTGTTAAGCTGAAGTTAAGGTGCCATTGCTGACTTCTTCAGGGAAATAGCCAAAGCCAGAAAGCCCCCAAAAAGTACAAAACAGCCAGTAAATCTTCAGTAGGAATAAGGGTTTTCCTTCTCAAATACATAGTGTATTGCATTTTTTAAATGCCATCCGTCATACTTTATCTTATTTCTTATGTGTGGTAGCAAGAAGCAATTGGAAGAGCAGAGCAGCCATGCACTGACACAAAGGTGCATGTCACATTGATTTCACATCTGTTTTGCACTAAGAGTACCAAGTACTGGAGTTTGAAAAGAACATGAGTCCAATGTGACTGCTCCTCTAACATCCTTCTTTAATGAGCCATAGCAAATTTAAGCAACCCCTTATTCCATCTCATTTGAGAGGGAAACATAGGGGATACAGTAAAAACAGAAACTGTAGCAGACAAGAAAAGTCTCATAGAATAATTAGAAAGCCCTTGCACACTTTGTTCATTCTTGCTCTCTGACAATTCACGAAAATGTGGTGGGTCTAGCGCTGGCAACACGCCAGTGCACCTACTAGAATATACTTACTCATTTCCTGCTGTGGGATAGGATTAGGAGGAAGGCAAAGCAGGTTCAAAACTTTAAAAAGGTATAAAGAAATCTTTATTAAAAGTAACTAAAAAAAAGAAAAATAAGAATCAGAATAAAACCTATAGAACACTTCTCCTCCCCCCTACAACCTTTTCTTTCCCACTCACAATGTACAGAAACAATTCAGTCAGTTTATCACTTCTAGAATAGTCTCTCTTCAGTTCACTTAGGGAGAGGAGTCCATCTTGTCGATTTATGGAGACTTCTCCACAAGAAAACAGTTCTCTCGTAGCTTTTAATTTCCATGAATAGCAGCCGCCCGGAAAATCTGCAATCATGAAGTCCCTCCCATTTTTCACAGCTTTTCCCACAGCTGTGTTTATGGGCCATGTCAACTTATGGGGTTGTCATGGTTTGACACTGGCACAATGCCAGTGCCCCCATGAGAATACTCTCCCTGGTTTCTGCTGTGAGATGTGACCGGGAATAAGCAAAGCAAGCTCCCACTTAGAAAAAAAAAATTATTAACTAAACTACAAGGGAAAGGAAAAAAAAAGAAACACACAAGGAAAATGAAAACTTCACAAATACATCTCCTCCTCCTCCCCACCAAATTCCCAATACAATATATCTCCCAAATCTTCGACTCTTGGTCCGGCACCACCCTTCAGAATACTCAATCCTCAGTTCATCAAGAGGAGAAGGAGTCCTTCTTGTGCCAATGATGACCTCTTCCTTTCATGTCCAGCTCTCTCACCACTGAACACGGACCAGAGCTGCTTCTAGGGTCGACATTTAAGGATGCTTCATCCCACTCCAAAAAGGCACAGTCTCAACTTTGGGACATCTGTCCCCCCCATATTTTTCACCCCCTGGGGCCGAGGGGTACCCACACTGAACCCTCTTGGTCCTGAGGCATTGCCTCCCCCTAGAATGCAGTCTCTGTATCACAAGGAAACATGTCTCTGTCCATGGCTACACAAAAAGAGTCCAGCATAAGCTACTACACCATCTCTTCTACCTGATTTCTTCTCTATTCTTTTCATATCTCTCCCTTGCTCAGACCTCCAACTCTTACTCAGTTCCCTCTTCATCTTCTGCTCCATCCCCCTCCAGGAGAGGTCAATGCTCTGCAGAGTTTTCATTGTCCACAAAAGGGTTAAAAGCTCTTACAAGCAGCCGAACACATCGCTGCACGGTATTCCCCCCCCCCCCCCCCCCCCCCCTTCTCCGGCCAGCACGGGAGGGGGCTGCCCAGTACATGGCTATACAAACTCCGGTGCTTCTCTCTCTCCTCCACCCTTGGGCCAGGCCTACCTCATGGCCACGTGGCTTCCCCTCCCCCCACCCAGCCGGCAACTGGGGGGGGAGAGATCCAAACTCTTTCCCGCCCAAAATCCAAAGAGCCTCCCAGGGCGAGAGCCCTGCTTTTAACCCCGTGTTCTCAGAGGCGGATCCAATGTCCCAATGGACACATTAGGTGCCAATATTAAAATCTGAGCACCCACTGGCCTGACCACAGCATCCCAGAAAACATATTTCCTGTCAAACCACCACAGGGGTACTATTTTAAGGATGAGCTGTTCAAGAGCAAGGGTTCTCTTTATCTATATCTGAGATCATCCCTGAGAACAGAGGTTTTCTTCTTCTTTCCCTGGGGCAGAGGGTCTTCATCACTCCTCTCTCTGTTCAAGCTTCTCACGAAATTACAGCTACTTGAACATCTGCTTGCTTTAGCATAGATGCCTTTGCTCATATCTACAATTTGAACGCTTCATCCCCCATACTTTTCAATGGGTTACAGGGAAGAAGAATCTGATGTATCAATTATATCTTCTCCACGGCTTTACAAGAGTATTTCATCCCCAAGATCAAGGCATGGCCTCATCCCTTCCATCTGGGACTTGAACTGTTCTTCACAGACCTTGGTGTCTTCATGTTGTTCCTCTACATGTTCTCACTCTGTCCTTTTCTCTCACCCGAGGGACGATTGATGCCTGTAGGTCACATCTGTGTACTAAAAGAGTTAATATCTCACCCAGGCCTGGTGAGAGGTCATATGATTTCTGCCAGGCAGTGGTGGAGCTGTTTACGGTAGAGGATTTCTTTGACAGCCTTGCTGGTGAGGGGAGGCAACTATCTCAGTAGCCAGGCTAGAACACAGCAGCAGCATGCTGGGGGCCAATGGCTTCTCCTCCCCCTGCTCAGTGGTTGCAGCCGAACCTCAATGGCGGCAGAAGCTTGGCCGAGCTGACCCAGCCCGGGGCTGCTCCCGGGGGCCTGGTGAACCGTGGCTTGGCCTGGGCTGGCAGCGGGGCAGGGCTTAGTAGTGTCAAGAAGTTAGCAGCCGTAGCCGTGGCCCGGCCTGGCCTTGGCCCTGCAGCCTCCCCTCCCCCTGCCCAGCAGCTGATGGGGCCTGGCCCCGCAGCAAAGCCTGCCTAGCCCAGCCCAGCCGAGACAGGAGGCCGGGCTGGCCTTGTTACCTGCTCTCAGGCTGGAAGAGAAAAAGAGAATTCCCGGGATTTTTCGTTTTTAACATGTGCATTTACAGGGGCATGTTCAGTTTTCTAGTGGTTTAAAAAAGTCTTAGTATTCAAAACGACTCACTGACTGGTTTTATCAGTGTGATGGTTTTCCATGGGAGGCATTCATGGAAGTGATGCAAAGCTTCCAGCCACTGGAAAGTTATATACGCCTCTGTGAAAAACACATGTTAAAGATGAAAGAAACACGGGAACTTCTTTCTTTTCTGGTTGGCAAAGAGGTAACAGGGGCCAGGAAGCCCCTGCTGTGGGGCCAGGCCCCCTTCTCAGGCTGTCCACCGGGTCCCCCTTCCCCCCCCCCACATCGGCTGCCGGGCAGGGGAGGGATTGGCCATGGAGCCGATGCTGGGCCAGGCCATGGCTGCGATTTCTAACATCTTGCTGCTACTAAGTGAGGCCGAGCTGGGTCCACCGGCCCCCAGGAGCAGCCTCAGGCTGGCTCAGCCAAGATTCTACCACTGTTGAGATTTGCCTGCAACCACCATGCAGGGGAGAGAAGCCATCCTCCCCCCCCGCCCCGCCACCCCAGCCACAGTTCCCACTGTGTCGTGAACGGCGGAAGAAATGCCTCACACAATATGCGTGGATGGCAAATCCCAAAGTTTATTGAAAGCTCACACATATTTATATTGGTGTTAATGAAGCTTATACATATTGCAAAAGCTGAGCTCATTATTGGTTAAAGCACACTTAGATCAACCACACCTACTTCTATGCTCTAATGATTATTTTGTTTCTATGTTTGCATTCTTCTAGCTTCTCTACCTAGGATATCTACATTTTCTGGCAAGCGATTTTCTCCCCCGTCTTCCCGTTTCAGCGAAGGTCACTATGACCTTTGTCAGTGATTGGACACCGGTTAATCCCCAGCTTGTTTCCCCTATCCTTATCCATCGGTATCACATCGAAGTGGCTTTTCTCAGCTAGCTAATTATCCAAAAAGCTCTCTACATTTCCCCCATTTTTCTGTTGAACAAGCATGGTTTGGTTAAATGCGGTAGTTATCATCTTTCGCACCATATTCTGTAAGCATATACAAAAACATGGCAAGACTAATATTAACAACAAAGCTACAATAGCTACTACAATGCTAACCTTAACAATAGAACGTAACCATGACCCTAAGCTTAAAGATTTGAGCCATCCATCAATACCAAGGCCTGATTCTACCTGTAAATTCCCAGGTAACCTTCGTAACTCAGAGAGCTGTGAGTGTACAGACTGTGCATGATCAGAAAGATTCATGCAACATGCCCTCAAATTCATCACAGCCATGGCCTTGTGCAAGTAAAAGAAAATCAATTGCAGCTCTATTTTGAAGTGTCGCATGGCGAATAAAATCTACATCAAGCAAAAGACTAGAAATCGCTAAAGAAGTTGCATTTGTTTGTTTAGAAAGCCAACACCCTAACCTATTTAAAATAGCATGAGCATGTGCTGCTGATACCCCTGGAGCTAAGAAGGATGCTGCGATTATGGCCGCTGGGGACCAAAACTTTACATCATCCTGGCAGTCTGCTGCAAATGCATGAGCCATTCGTTTGCCTCTACAATGGCAGCGGCTCATGTTCAGTATCATGGACATGTTAGGTGTAAGTAGAGACAGCCGTCCAAGTGTACATGGTCCCCCGTGCAGCATTGATGGGATACCGGCCCAAGCACGGTCCCCACATATCAGGAAATATCCTTCTGGCTATTGAATAGGGTCATTTGATGAGACTGACACCCTCTTTGTTGTATAATTGCACCAGGCCGATGCATTTCGGTAGACAGCCATGCTAAAAGTTACAACATTAGAATGGTTCTTGACTGACAGCAGGCTTCTATGGTTAAAATGAATACATGCATCTGCCATCACTGACCCTAACAACTCCAACTCTTGGGGCTCTTGTGGTGCTATAGGAAAGTGGGATATCCACTGATCCCAATTATCTACACTCGTCCTAGCATTGCTGACCTTACAAGTTGGTACATGTAAAGGGCATGGCCAGGGATCTGCTGGTAATCCAACCAAACAAGTTGTGAATGGATTGCTAGGAGAAGACAATGACAGGCAAATAGTCTCCTGTTTAGTTAAGTTTGCCAGGGTGACCCATATGTTAGTTTTGGGCTGAGGTGGGGCCCATGCCTGATGGTCTACACTGTCCCCAAAAGAAGCAAAAATTAATAAAGCGATAACATAAAGTTTCCATCAAACACAGCTGCTCGGGTCCATTTAGCAGGTACCCACAGAGATCCTGTAGGGGTAGAAACACAAAGATATCCGCGGCCCCAATATAACACCTTAGCAGGACCTTGCCATTGTCCTGTTTTAGGATCCCTGTATCTCACCCATACATCTTTCTTTACACCATCTGTTTCATGTACATAGTGACAAATCACAGCAGGAACCTTATTTTCCCCAAAAACACACAAGAGGTTCAAAACAAACAAACACTTTAACAATCTCTCTTGTGGCTCTCTGGTATCCATATATTTACTCAAATATCTTTTCAAGGTACCATTTGCTCTCTGCAACTGCACAAACAGCTCATGTAACCTCCTGTTCTGAACCTCTTTTATAGAGGCATCCTCTATTCGCTCACACACGCCTGCAACATACAAGGAATCTGTTACAATGTTAAGAGGTCCAGAGAAATGCATCATGGCCCATACAACAGCCAATAGCTCCATCGTTTGCAAAGTGTCCAACTCAGTAGCTCGGAGTATATGATGATGCCATTGTCCCTTTTCTCGCCAGGTCACTGCAGCAGTTTTGGATTTTCTTCCTGCATCTGTGTAGACAGCTATAGCATCCGATAAGGGCTTTAGTGATCTCTTTGGACACTGAATCCAACCCCACTGTCCTATCCAATTCAATGGTACATTGGGGATATCATCAGTGGCAGTCACACTACCGGCTCCCAACAGGGCCTCTTGTAACTCCATACTGTTTGCCAGATACCAGGTTAATGTATCTTTCTTCATTGGTATTTGTATCTGATCAGGTTCCTTTCCCATAATCTGTATTGTCCGTTCACGACCCTTTTTGAGCAGATCAGCTAAAATCTCAATTTTCTGAAGAAGGGTTTTATGTTGTTGAAGTGGAGGAGATATCCATTCCAAGGCCCATATCTCCCCCGTTTTTCTGTTATGCTGAATAAGTGCACCCAGTAAAAATTTTGGTCCACACCAAACTGTCAGCTGTATAGGGAGATCAAGATCACGTCTCCGAACACTGCCTTGTGTGACACAGTCCAATATCTGCTGCAGTGTCTCAAGGATGAAGAGCAATATTAAAGAAGCAGTCCTTCAGATCAATAATCAAAAGTGGCCAGTCCCTTGGCAGCATAGCCGGATTAGGTAATCCTGGTTGTAAGGGTCCCATAGGTAATCCATCAATAATGAGTGGTCCCTTTACCCCAGTTGGAACCTTTTCTGGGTGGGTAGTCACCAGGGTCACTGTGGCTGCAGCTGCTGCCAGGTCCAATCTGAGGCTCCCGGCGGTGGCGGGCTGGAGGCAGGTTGAGCTGAAGCAGTGACAGCTGCTACTTGTGTCTGGGCGCGGCGGCTGGTGGCCGGGAAGCAGAACCGCGCCGGGCAGCCGCGGGGCGGGTGGACCTCCTGGAGCCCGCTGCCCCACGGGGGGTGGGAGGCCCGTCCTGCTGCCCCCCGGCCGGGGGTCAGGGCGGCTGCGGAGCGGAGCGGGAGGCGGTGGAGGAGGTGTAGGGTTTAACACCAGGGCAGGCAGCGCGGACGGCACGGCTGGAGTATGCGCGGGGGGGGGGGGGGGGGGGGGGGGCTGCTGTCCGAAGCAGGAGCTGATAGCTGCAGGGAGCTGCTGTTTAGAGCAGGAACTAGCGTCGGCGGGGAACCAAACCAGTCTCCGTAATTCCTGTTTCTTTAACGGGCTGCACTAGCCTGCTGGGCAGCTCTCTCCTCTGCCTGGTATTTCAACAATTCAGCATGCACGACTCGCCATAACTTTCCCAACTTTCTCGCGGCTTTATCATCATCTATGACTGCCTGCCACAACTAATCCCCAAATATACGGCACTCTGATAACCTATGCACTGTGCGAGGATTCCGAAAAAGTCCTTGTGCATAACCATGAGCTAACAACCCATGAAGCTCTTTCTGCGAATCTATACCCTTAACCTTACGCTTTTATAAAAAGCTAGGAAATAAATCATATGCTGCTTGCCTTTCTTTATCCGTGTTAAAGATAACAGCGTGCTTCTTGCAGCCCTTTCAGACTCCGGCAGCACGTCTTGGCCAGGCTCTCCTTTGAGGTCACCCGGGGCACTGCACTTTCCCTTTTTCAGCGGTGCTTTTGCCGTCCTCAGCTGCGATAGGACCCGAACTCCGTTATGCCGCTCGACCGTGGCTAGTGTCGAAGAACATCCGGGGTCGCCATTTGTCGTGATACGGCGGAAGAAATGCCTCACACAATATGCGTGGATGGCAAATCCCAAAGTTTATTGAAAGCTCACACATATTTATATTGGTGTTAATGAAGCTTATACATATTGCAAAAGCTGAGCTCATTATTGGTTAAAGCACACTTAGATCAACCACACCTACTTCTATGCTCTAATGATTATTTTGTTTCTATGTTTGCATTCTTCTAGCTTCTCTACCTAGGATATCTACATTTTCTGGCAAGCAATTTTCTCCCCCGTCTTCCCGTTTCAGCGAAGGTCACTATGACCTTTGTCAGTGATTGGACACCGGTTAATCCCCAGCTTGTTTCCCTTATCCTTATCCATCGGTATCACATCGAAGTGGCTTTTCTCAGCTAGCTAATTATCCAAAAAGCTCTCTACACCACTGCAAGCTACTAAGCCCAGCCTGGGTCAGATGACCATCTGCAGGCCCCAGGCAAGATATTAACTCTTCCAGTGCTTTAATCCTCCCTCAAGTGAGAGAAAGGAACAATATGCAGGCAATGTAGGGGAGCAACATGAAAACACCAAAGTCAGTGAAGAAGAGGTTGAGTCCCAGATGAGAGGGATGAGGAGATGCCTTTAATTTTAGGCTGAAATCCTCTTGTATAGATATGGAGAAAGACTCTTTTTCCCTATAATGCATGAAGTTATGGGGAGATGAAAGTGTTCAAATTGTAGGTATCAAGCAAAGGCCTCCATGCCAAAGTAAGCAGATGTTAAAGTAGCTGTGATCCTATGAGAAGTTTGAACAGAGAAGGAGAGAAGAATGATAAAGATCCTGAGCCCCCAGAAAGAAGATGATTTCAGAGATAGATAATGCGAACCTTTGCCTTTGAACAGCTCATCTTTAAAACAGTACCCCATAAGTTGACATGGCCCATAAACACAGCTGTAGGAAAAGCTTGTGGGAAATGGGAGTGATTTCACTATTGCAGATTTCCCCAGGCAGCTGCTATTCCTGGAGAGAGTCACAAGAGAACTGTTTTCTTGTGGAGAAGTCTCCATAACATTAACAAGAGGGACTTCTCTCCCTAAGTGAACTGAATAAAGACTATTCTAGAGGTGGTAAACTGACTGAAATTTTAGGGTTTGTTTCTTTACATTGTCATTGGGAAAGAAAAGTTTGTGGGGGGAGGAGAAGTGTCCTGAAGGTTTTGTTCTAATTCTTATTACCCTTTCTTTTTGTTACTGTTAATAAACTTTTCTTTATATCCTTTTAAAGTTTTGAACCTGCTTTGTCTTTCTCCTGATCCAACCTCTGAGGCAGAGTGGAAATTTTCCAGGGTAGAAATCCATTTTGATTTAGGTGGAATGTACATCTTTAAGTATGTAGCTTGCTGTGTAGTCTGACTGCAAAAGCCTAGGCTCAGAGAAACTGCTTCAGTGAAGGACAGAGATAAGGGGGGGGGAGGGGGAGGAGAGAGACAGAAGGTGATAGAGGGAGGCAGAGACTGCTGTGAGAGCAGGTCAACCTGACCTAGGAATTCTTTCTGATAAAGAAGAACTAGCAGCAAATACCATACGAAATTCGTAAAAATGAATATGTATGAACCTATTGTGAAATTGTATGCACATGTATTTGAGAGGGGGATAAAAAGGGACCTGAAGTTCCCAGAAGGACGCATGTCATTTTAGGGGAACGATTCCCACGTGCGTCCAGCGCTGTAATAAACATACCGGCTTTACAACTTTCACAAAAGTTGTCGAGTTTTGTTTATCTCCGCAAAACACCTCACAGCAGGAAATGGGTGAGTGCATCCTAGTGAATGCACTGGTGATTGGCCAGCACTGAACCCACCACACTCATTGGTGCATTGGCCGGGAAATCTCAAATTGGCGAACCAAAACCACTACAATCAGGCACAGAGGAAGCTCTCAGCAGTTCCTCTCAAAAAACCTCACTTCCGTGATGGCTCCAATGATAAAACCAGCACAGAAAGGTACTCTGAGAAGTGTATGGGTGGCATGAAAGACCAAAAAAAAATTATATAACCAGAAAACAAGTTATATAACCAGTGCCTAGACACCTCATGTTTTGGGTGTTGATTGGTTAGGGGTACGTGTGAACACTGTGTGATCAGATAGCTTATTGGGTAAGAGAACATGTGAACAGCAACACTTGCAGTGGCAGGCAGCCAATACATGTTTGTTTTTCTTCACAGGAATGTAAACAGATGAGAGCTTAGCCTCTGAATACAGCATAAAATGGCCTGGATTTTTGCAATAAACTTTTTCTCTCTGTGATTGCCAAGGGGAGTCCGTGACTCTTCATTTAACATCGCTACAAGAAACCTAAATAATATTTTGTTACCTCCCCAAAAGAAAAAAAAGGACATGTAAAGTTTTATACACCCAGCAAGAAGTATTTGCATTGCAACTCTACTTAATTCTTCCATGAACTCTCTGAAAACCACAGAATTTTAACTTGCTTATAGCTTGCGGCCTGCAGCCCATACACACCCACAGAGACACCCAGAAGTGTTTCTACCAGGCCATCCTCAGTCTCACCAAGCTCACCTGGGCACATGCCCATGCACCGACACAGCTCCCCAGCGGCTCTGCAGGACCAGTGCTGTCTGGTAATTCTCACATCCACACACTATAGTGTGCACTTCCTCTTGTAGCACAGGCAAATCCACTCCTCCAATGCCAGCAAGTCCCAACTGTCTGCCACCCGTGAATCACCCCCCAGAAGTCCAAGAGCCTCATACAACTCCAAAAGCACAAGCCAATTGTCCTGGAGCAGTCCGTGCATACGCTGCTGCTGCTGCTAGGCATCCACTTCACAGTGAAACACAGCATGGTCATTACACATCTGCTCTTGTCTGGGTCTCCACCTTGCATCTTCACTCCTTTCCTAAGTCTCCCAACCTCATAAATCCCCTCCTGTTTTCTCCTCCACTGATGGTTTCAAACTTCTGTTTCAACCATTTCAGTCACAATTTGACAATTTTCCAAAGTTAATGCTTTTTGTACAGTCTAAGACACTTGGGGCCTGCTGAGGGACAAAAAGGAAGAAAAACCTTGTCCCAAATTATCTCACCTAAGAGTGCTAGTAACAGATGTATATTGTTAATATATTTTTTATTGCAAAGGCTGCCTAAACATTCACATCTACCTAAAATTAGGCAGAAAGGCTGCAGGGAAACATCATGGATGGTAACAGCAAATCTGTGTACTCAAATATAACATGCAGAGAGAGACACTGAAACTCAGGCCAAGTATAGCACATGGGGGGACTTACAGACCTGTGAGCATGCCTGGGGCAGCACTGCTTTCACATCACCAGCAACAGTACATTATATGTAACGGACATATTTTATGAGAATCCTTTTGTTAGGATCTTTTCTCCTGAGAAGCTGAGAGGCCTCAGAAACGAAATGTAAACAATAATTATCTGCTGCTGTGGAATGCAACAGGTGCATCTTTGGTTGGTCTCATGTGGTTGTTTTTAAATTATGGCCAATCACAGTCCAGCTGTCTCGGACTCTGGTCAGTCACAAGATTTTATTATCATTACATTCCTTTCTATTCCTTGCTAGCTTTCTGATGAAATACTTTCTTCTGTTCTTAAGTATAGTTTTAGTATATCATTTTCTGTTACTATAATATATATCATAAAATAATAAATCAGCGTTCTGAAACATGGAGTCAAGATTCTCATCTCTTCCCATGTCGGGGTTGCCTGCAAATTCCTACAATTATATACACATTTCTAACCTCCACACTTTTTGCCTAAAGCATAAGATTCAGTCCACCACTAAAGAAAATTTTTTAAAAACCCCAAAACCCAAACTCCCAAATTTCTCCCTTTGTGTCACTTGGTTCCTTTCCTCTAGCATTTGCTAGGTTTTCTTTCCCTGACCTGTATTTTGTCTGAGTAGATCCTTCCATTTGTGCTTCCTGAGCATCAGTCTCCCAGGTGGCTCAGCTGTGTGCACTGCAGGGATGAACTGGATTCCTCGCTGAAGCATTGCCAGCAGAAGATGCGCAGGCAGGATCACAGCCATGCCCTCTCCTCCATACACAAATGTTACTCCATTTCCCCTCATCCAAATGACATTGTGCAGGCACACATCCATCTCTTGGAACCATGCAAAATTCTGCTGGTGGCTTGTTTTGATTTGAATTTATGTTACTGATTCCTTGTTAAGTGGTTCATTCTGTTGTACCCCCATGATCTCCCCGAGTTGGTTTACCCCTGGGTTTTACCCTCCCTCAAAGCTGTCCTTCATGCCATTCCCTGCCCCTTGTTCCAGCTCTTTCCCTTCCTGTCAAGGCAACCAAGTCCCTTCTGTTCCTGAACCTTCCCTGCCACTCTCACCTTGGGCCAATCCCTGACTACACTACCCCTTTGGAATTCCCCTATTCCTCAAAGCCCCATTGGCCCATGTGACCCATCTTTTCCACCCTCCTACCCCAATTGGCTCCAGACACTTGATGTAATCCCCTCACTCCTCCCCTGAGGATTCCCTATTGGTTAGCTGTTTGTATCCACCCCCTGACTTGTATCTGTATAAAACCCCTTGCACAAGAATGCTCAGTGCTCTTTTGTCCTGCTCCCTTCACCTGAAATAAACTCTTCCTTGTAGAACCTCAAGATGGAGAGCCTCTTCCTTTCTCCTCTGCCTGGTCCCTGTCGTGGCTTGTATCTGGCACTGTAGAGCAAGTGGCTCTAAAGGTTCTGCCTCTGGTAAATTCCCATACCGAGGTAGTTCCCCACTCCTGGTGCAGCACCGGAGTTCTAAGAGCTAGCCCAGGCTTCGGTGGGCTGCGTCAGTGGCTGGGCTGAAGCAGACTCACTCAGCATGACATTCTCAAGCCACATTTCCTTGGACAAGCATTTTTATGTAAGTTTTTTTTGGCGCGAGGTCCTCAATACACCCCTCTATTATTTTTTCTGCATTTAATAACCTCTTGTGGCTTCATTTGGTGCAAGAACACCCTGTCGTAGAACTGCTTTGATTAACTATCTGGTCTTTTAGTAAACTAGAAACAGAAGATACTTTCTTCCTGTAGCAGTGCCACTTCTATAAACAGCATGCAGAGATGCAAGGATAACAATTTTTAGCACTGTGAGAAGTGGAATACTCTTCAAGCTTCCAGTGATATAAGCTTCTGCTACTGTTTTGAGGCTTGGCCCAGCTGTCAATCCAGAGTCAAGAGAAAACTGAAATATGAAAAATGTAAATTTAGAGAAACATATGCTATACAATACTATAATAATTTTTGTATTTGGTTTGCATGGCCAAGCTTTGACAGCAGGGGGGATACAGGGGCAGCTTCTGTGAGAAGCTGCCAGAAGCTTCCCCCATGTCCAGCAGAGCCAACCCCTGGCAGCTTCAAAGGTGGACGTGCCACTGGCCAAGGCTGGGCCAATCAGAAATGGTGGTAATGCCACTGATAACATATTTAAGAAGAAGAAGAAAAAAAGTACTGTGTAGTTGTAATTGTGGCCAGAGCAGGGTGAGAATATGTGAGAAGAACAACTTTGCAGATACCAAGGTCACTGGAAGAGATGGCAGTGGTGCTCCAGGCACCAGAGCTGGGATTCCTCTACAGCCTGTGGTGAAGACCATGGTGAGGCAGCTGAGCATTTGCAGCCCATGGAAGACCATGGGGATGCAGAGATCCACCTGTAGCCTGTGGAGGAGACCCATGCTAGAGCTCCCCCCGCCCCTCCCCAGGGTCCCACACTGGAGCAGCCTCTCCCTGAAGGACTGCACCCTGTGGAAGAGCAACCCACGTTGCAGCAGTTCACGGAGAACTGTTGCTCATGAGATGGAGTCAGGTCGCAGCAGTTCGTGCAGAACTATTTCCTGTGGGAGGGACCCCATGGAGCAGCAGGGGAGCAGGGTAACGGCTCGTCTCCCTGAGCAACGGGAGAAACCACAGTTGATGAACTGACCATAATCCCCATTCCCTGTCTTCCTGAACCACTGGGGGAATGAGGTATAGCTGGAAAGGAGGGAGGGATGAGGGGGAATCTGTTAATAGATTTTATAAATTTTGAAAAAAGATCCTATTCACAGCCTGTGACACTATATTAGTCACACAGCCATCATATAAAGCCTATTACCTGCTCCGGTACTCTATTACTTTTGAAAGAGAACAAACAATTTTTTAAATTATTAATCTTTGCCATAACAAGTGAAAGGAGATCAAAGCAGGCTGATGAAAGAATAGAAAATACTGAATCCTCTCACAAACACAGTAAACCAGCATATTGTAACAAAAAAAAAAAAAAATCACAATAAATCTTCCATCTTTATGCCAGATTTTATCAGCTCCCTGGTCAAAAAAAGTAGAGTCATCATGGTAATACTCCATTTTTTCACTCAGTGTTTTTTTAATTTTATTTTCTCTCCTCACATGATTAGACTTTACATCACAGGCAAAACATTTTCTCGGAAGTTGATCTATTGCTATAGAACTCAAAGTAATGGAGAAGTTTGAAAAGGCTAATATTTGTGTAACTAAGTTCTGCCATACTGAATCCAAAACACAGCACTGTGCCAGCTTCTAGGAAGAAATAAACTCTATCCCAGCTGAAACCAGGACAATCTACCATTTATGCTTTATTTCTGTTTTACTTTATCATATATAATTAATTGCTTCTTTGTTTAATTTTTGCCATGTCACTCTTCATTATTGTCTTGTCTCTTGCCTTGGTTATAGTGTTATCACACTGTCAAATGGGTCACTAAACATACACGGTACCTGTCACATTTCTAAAGCAAGTTCTTAAATACTTTTTAAAATTCCATATAATAAAGATATATTTTAATATTTTTGTGAACGATCCCTAGCTACCAACTAATTTTGTTTTATTCTCTAAATTATCACAGCAACACCCAAATCCTTCCAATGACAAGCCTATTGCAACTGCATTTTATGATCTCCATAAACCTCTACAACATAACATAGGAATTTTAAGAACAGAAATTAACATTCACCAAATCAGGTTTCCCATATCTGCCTGCATATTTCACTATTTGAAATAAAATCCAACTCAATCTAGTCAAAAATTGCAAAATTGCAAAAACCCATCAAACACAGTGCTTTAGAAAAACAAAGTTCACAGATCTTATTGACAATCCACTAAAAAATGAAGGGAAAAAAAAAAGCACAGACATGCCACTGAACTGTGTATAATGTTTAGCTACAAAACACAAAGAACACATTTAATGTTGTTTGTACAGCAAACAGAACACAAGCAACTTTTTGGTCCTTCTTGCATTCAATAACAACAACATCCTCCACCCCCTCCCTGCCTGTACAATCATAGCTAATATATACTACCATAAATACCCTATAAACTGAACTCAATTCACCTTTATGTTAGTGAATAGTCAACCTCTGCTATTCACCCCAGAAAGCTGTACTAACACCTTGCTGCCAACGTATACAAACATTTTTCCAGATTACATGTGTTCACAGTCATTTAGTAGTCTGTGCTTTCTTTTATAGCTGTCCAAGAATGATGAGTTTATCTGTATGTGTTTTGGCCTGAGTGTTGCCTTTTCCAACACTGGCAACAAGGATGAAGTGCAGTATCCCACACAGGCTCCAGACTGCTTTCCACATAAATACTCACTGCCAAATTACAGTAATTCTAAAATTGCACTCATTTTCCCATTTGTCACTTCACCCTGGTAGTCCACACTTATTTTGAGATTAACTAAAATATCAAGAATTATCTCCTGTCATTTAGAGTTTATGATTTCCCAATTTATAGCAAAAGCATATTTACTTTTTTTGGCATGTTTTACCCCAGTCATATAATTTCATATCTCCTAACCTTCCCACATAATATAAATTTTCACAGAGATGATACTCCTAGTCTAGCATAGTAATGAAGTTTCCTGAGAACAGTGTTACTTTCTTTGTTATGACCAGAGATTAATAAATTTAATGGATGGAAAAAAACAGCCATCCAGTCTCAAAACTGATCCCAGAAGGCACACTATTAAGTAGAAATTATTAGGTACACTATCATCACCTGTCTTAAACACATTACTGTTCTTGTATTAAACTTCATCAGAATGTTTTCACAGAATCACAGAATGACTAGGTTGGAAGAGACCTTCAAGATCATCGAGTTCAACCCATGCCTTAACACCTCAACTAAACCATGGCACCGAGTGCCATATCCAGTCTTTTCTTAAACACATCCAGGGATGGTGACTCCACCACCTCCCCAGGCAGATGATTCCAGTACTTTATTACTTTTTCCGTAAAAAACTTTTCCTAATATCCAACCTATATTTCCCTTGGCGCAGCTTAAGACTGTGTCCTCTCATTCTGTCAGTTGCTGCCTGGAGAAATAGACCAACCCCCACCTGACTACAACCACCTTTCAGGAAGTTGTAGAGAGTGATAAGGTCACTTCTGAGTCTCCTTTTCTCCAGGCTAAACAACCCGCATCTCCCTCAGTCATTCCTCATAGGGCTTGTGTTCCAAGCCCCTCACCAGCCTCATTGCCCTCCTCTGGACACGCTCAAGCATCTCAACATCCTTCCTAAACTGAGGGGCCCAGAACTGGACACAGTACTCAAGATGTGGCCTCACTAGTGCCAAGTACAGGGGAAGAATGACCTCCCTGCTCCTACTGGCCTCACTATTCCTGATACAGGCCAGGATGCTGTAGGCCTTCTTGGCCACCAGGGCACACTGCTGGCTCATGTTCAGTCGGTTGTCGACCAGTACCCCCAGGTCCCTTTCTGCCTGGGCATTGTTCAGCCACACCATCCCCAGCCTATAACATTGCAGGGGGTTATTGTGGCCAAAATGCAGGACTCGTCACTTCGACTTATTAAACTTCATCTTATTGGACTCTGCCCATCTATCCAATCCTTCCAGGTCTCTTTGCAGAGCCCTCCTACCTTCCAACAGATCAACACATGCTGCCACCTTAGTGTCGTCTGTAAATCTACTAATGATAGACTCAATACCCTCATCCATGTAATCAATAAAAATATTAAACAGAACTGGCCCGAGCACTGATCCCTGAGGGACACCACTAGTGACTGGCTGCCAGCTGGATGCAGCACCGTTCACCACTCTGTGGGCCCAGCCATCCAGCCAGTTCTTAACCCAGCAAAGAGTGTACCTGTCCAAGCCATGGACTTCCAGCTTTTCCAGGAGTTTACTGTGGGAGACAGTGTCAAATGCCTTGCTGAAGTCCAAATAGACAACATCCACAGCCTTTCCCACACCCACCAGGTGGGTCACTTGGTCATAAAAGGAGATCAGGTCATAAAAGGATCACCCATTTTAAACATTCCTATGAGGTTTTCCAACACCCACAGGTCCCTTTTATCACCTATATGAATCCCTGCCATTCTGAGATTTAAGGAGGATTAGCAGTTAGAGCTGCAAATTTATTCAAATAAGAACAAGACATACCATGATAGTATTTTCTGTTGTCTCAACACATTTTTGTTTTCCTACTACTTCATAAGTGAAGGTCTTCATTCAATCTCTGGTAATGACATTCACATCTTTCCTATGAGTTGACAGCTTGTAAAGAAGTTATACAAATGGTTCTATGTCTTCTTATATGTATTTTTAAAATTCCATAAAACTGAACATAATTTGTCTTCTCCTTACACATTTAGTCAGCAATTCCTTGGACTCTTTTAAAATAATTTTGCTGGTAGCTTTTTAAAAATCTTTTAGAACTGTTTCTGAAATTTCCTCTCCAGAATCCTTCGTTATACATTTTAACAGCTCAAAGTCCTCTGTGTTCAGTACAAATTTCAATACAATTATGGTATTATGCGCAAAGGGAGATACAGCCAAGTATCTTTGTGGTGGTTTGACAGGAAATATGTTTTCTGGGATGCTGTGGTCAGGCCAATGGGTGCTCAGATTTTAATATTGGCACCTAATGTGGCCATTGGGACATTGGGTCTGCCTCTGAGAACACGGGGTTAAAAGCAGGGCTCTCCCCCTGGGAGGCTCTCTTGGGTTCTGGTCAGTGAAAGGTTCAGACCTCCCCTGCCTGGCTGCGGGCTGGGTGGGGGGGGGGGGGGGGGGGAAGCCATGCTGCCAGGTGAGGTAGGCCGGGGCCCTGGACAGAAGGGAGGTGAAGGCCCCTGCAGGATGGAAGGGTGGAGGAGCACTGAGAGGCATTGGGCAGCCACCCACCCCCCCCAGCCCCCCCCCGGGAGAGACAGAGAGAGAGCCTGTGCCTGTGCTTGGGCCACCTTGAAATTTAATAGTGGCCGGCCAAGAAGGAGAAGGGGGGGTGCGGCGAGAAGGTGCCCGGCTGGGCAGCCGTGAGAGTTCTGGACAGACAGAGCCTCAGATTTTTAACCCTTTTCTTGGATGATGGAAACTTTACAAATGCTAATCCTCCTGGAGCTGAATGAGAAGAGAGATAGAGATAAGAGGAAATGGGCCACGAGAGAAATAGAGAAGAACTCAGGTAGAAGAGATGATGGAGTAGCTTATGCTGGACTCTTTTTGTGTAGCCATGGACAGACCCATGTTTCCTTGTGATACAGAGACTGCATTCTAGGGGGAGGCAATGCCTCAGGACCAAGAGGGTTCAGTGTGGGTACCCCTCGGCCCCAGGGGGAAAAATATATGGGGGGGACAGATGTCCCAAAGTTGAGACTGTGCCTTTTTGGAGTGGGATGAAGCATCCTTAAAAGTCGACCCTAGAAGCAGCTCTGGTCCGTATTCAGTGGTGAGAGCGCTGGACATGAAAGGAAGAGGTCACCATTGGCACAAGAAGAACTCCTTCTCCTCTTGATGAACTGAGGATTGAGTATTCTGAAGGGTGGTGCCAGACCAAGAGTCGAAGATTTGGGGGATTTATTGTATTGGGAATTTGGTGGGGAGGAGGAGGAGATGTATTTGTGAAGTTTTCATTTTCCTTGTGTGTTTCTTTTTTTTTCCTTTCCCTTGTAGTTTAGTTAATAATTTTTTTTTTTCTAAGTGGGAGCTTGCTTTGCTTATTCCCGGTCACATCTCACAGCAGAAACCAGGGAGAGGGAATTCTCATGGGGGCACTGGCATTGTGCCAGTGTCAAACCATGACACTCTTTCAAACAGCATTGGGGTTTAGTGGTTGTGTATTTGGTTTGCACGGCCAAACTTTGGTAGCAGGGTAGCTACAGGGGTGGCTTCTGTGAGAAGCTGCCAGAAATTTCCTCCATGTCCAACAGAGCCATTCCCTGGCGGCTCCAAAGATGGATGTGCCACTGGTCAAGGCTGGACCAATTAGAAATGGTGGTAACACCTCTGTGATAACATATTTAAGAAGAAAGGAAAAAAAGTGATTGTATGGTTGTAATTTCAGAAAGAGAAGAACAGAGTAAGAATATGTGAGAGGAACAACTCTGCAGACACCAAGGTCAGTGGAGAAGGAGGGGGAGGAGCTGCTCCAGGCACTGGAGCTGAGATTCCTCTGCAGCCCATGGTGAAGACCATGGTGAAGCAGCTGTGCCCCTTCAGCCTATGGAGGTCCATGGGGATGCAGTGATCCATCTGCAGCCCATGGAGGAGACCCACTATGGAGCAGGGGGATGCCTGAGAGGAGGCTGTGAATCCGAGAGGAGCCATGCTGGAGCAGCCTGTCCTTGAAGGACTGCACCCTGTGGAAGAGCGACCCATGCTGCAGCAGTTTGGGGAGGTCTGTTGCCCATGGGATGGACTCACGTTGGAGAAGTTTGCAGAGAACTGTCTCCTGTGGGAGGGACCCCACGGTGGAGCAGAGGAAGGACTCCTCTCCCTGTGCAGTTGGAGAAACAACGGGTGATGAACTGACCATAACCCGCATTCTCTGTCTCCCTGTGCTGCTGGGGTAGTAGGTAGAGCTGGGAAGGAGAGAGGAGTGTTTTTAAGGTGTTTTTAAGGATTTATTTTACTTCTCATTATCCTGCTCTGATTTTGTTAGCAATAAATTCAATTCATATCTCTAATTTGAGCCTGTTTTGCCCATGATGGTATTTGATGAGTGATCTCTCCTAGTCCTTATCTCAATCCATGAACCCTTTGTTATATTTTCTCTCCCCTATCCAGCTGCAGAGGGGAGTGATAGAGCGGCTATGGTGGGTGCTTGGCATCCAGCCAAGGTTAAACCACTACAAAATATTTTTAGTTGTTCTACAACAGGATTTAAGACTGTGGTAGATTAAAATAGTGTAGTGAATACTCTCTGCTGAAAGACTGAAATTACTTAACCAGTCTTCTCCCTCCCTTCCCCCTTTCTCATTTTGTTCACTGCTTGAATAAATAGAAGATACCTCCTACCTCCTTCTCATCATTAACTCTGCTTTTTCTGAAGCTGACCGTACCTGCCTAGAAGCAATACCTTTTGCATCACATAGAAAAATTCTACCAGCCACTGTTAAAGATATTTTGAACTGGTACTATTTGCCTTTTATGACCTAACCTGTCAAAGAGGGGTGCCTTTTTGTTTGTTGTTTTGTTTGGTTTTTTTTAATTCCTCTTACTTTTCAATATTACATTTAGTAATAATATTAACCATTACTTACTATATTGCAGAGCTGCCAACTGTTGCTCCTGGGTAAAAGTCAGAAGCCTTTAGTTTAATGCAAGTTTAAAGCCTGTATTTTTCCCTTAACTCAATAAGGTTCTAAATGCTCAAATCAATAAGTAAACTTTGAGCACTATTCTACTTCAAATTATAGAATATCTCAAGTTGAAAGGGACCCACAAGGATCAGCAAGTCCAACTTCCTTGCAGGACTACCTAAAACTAAACCATGTGACCAAGTGCATCATCCAGATGCTCCTTGAATTCTGACAGGTTTGGTGCCATGACCACTTCTCTGGGGAGTCTGTTCTAGTGATCAACCACTCTCTCAGTGAAGAACTTTTTCCTAATGTCCAATCTGAAATTCCCTCTATGCAGTTTCATTCCATTTCCTCATGTCCTGTTGTTGGTCACCAGAGAGAGATCAACACCTTCCCCTCCACTGCTCTTGAGGAAGTTTCAGACTGTGACAAGGTCCCCCCCTCATCCTTCTCTTCTCCAACCTGAACAAACCAAACAACTTCAGCTGCTCCTCTTAAGTTTTACCCTTGAGACCTTTCGCCATCTTGGTCGCCCTCCTCTGGACACACTGATATTTTGATATCCTTCTTGTATAGTGGTGTCCATAACTGCAAACGGTACTCAAGGTGAGGCTGCACCAGTGCAGAGAAGTATGGGATAATCACAATTATACGGCAATTCTGTGCCATATGCACCCCAGGACACAGTTGACCCTCCCAGATGCCAGGGCACACTTGAGTCATATTCAACTTGCCATCATCCCAAATGGCCAGATCTTTCCACAGAGCTGCTCCCCTGCTTCTCATCCCTCAATTTGTATGTATAACCGGGATTACCCTGTCCCAGGTGCAGAATCTTGCTCTTGTTAACTTCCATATGGTTGGTGATTGCCCAGTTCTCTAGTCTACCTAGATCTCTGTGTAAGGACTCTCTACCCTCAAGGGAGTTATCTCAGGGATGGTTTATTATCCCATCCCATTTTTAGGGTCTTCGATTGTCACCCTGGTTTTTTAAGATTTTCTAAGCCTTCTGATGTTGACATTCTTGTAGTGAACTTTCTCACACACTTTCTGTAAATAACTCATTGTTTTGCATTCCTTTATGGAAGAAGAGAGTTGATGGACTGTTAGTTTGACCAGTGGCATTGGAGAGGTGTCACTGTCACCCTCCAATCCGCTGTCACTTTTGGAAAACTATAAATGTTAGAGTCAGAAAATAAACTACCTGTTCTTCTTCACCTTGAGAACAGCGGTGTGAGCTTGTGTTCTTTCGTGTCCTATAGTAACATTTGATTTGTTTTGCTTTGTGCCCAGGGGTGGCGTCTGTCCCCACCCCACCCCCTATCCTCCCTGGCTCCGGAGCTGTCCCGATGAATGGGAACCGAGCTGGGGTTTCCGAGGGGAGTTGGGGGCAGGGCGAGAGGCAATGTCGTCTTTTCTGGCGGCAGTTCAATTGGACTCATGCGGCTGGTATCTCTGCATGTCCCGCAAGGACCCGGGACCTCCCTCGTTTCCTGCCGGGGGGTTGCCCCCACTCTCCGCACAGCCCGGATCCGAAGGACCAGCCAGTGCTGGTGAGAACATCCCGAAGAGCCTTTTACTGCATTCGGGAGCCGGACTGCTACTGCCCAACCCCCACCGTACCTCCGCCATTGCTCCGGGTTTATGCTACACTGTAGCTTTTCACCTTCTGCCTGCCAGGAGGTCCTGCCGTTCCAGCTTGCTGCTTCCGAGAGTCCTTCTGGGACACCGGAATCGGCTGCCTCTGGGGGGGTTTGTAAAAGCAAGCCATTTTTCCATCCTTTCCTGTCTCTGTCAAGCTGCCAGAACTGCGTGGTGCCCCAACTCACAGTCACAGCCGCAGGGGAATCATCGCACCTGCCCTGCCCACTGGGAACCTGCCAGTGCTCCTGCCGGCTGTGACCATAACTCCACCAAAGGGGGGAAGTGCTAGCAGCCGTGAAGGCTGTTACTGGATTTCTGGTTCTGTTTGTTGTCGCTGCCACTGTTGTCTGTTTGCCTTGTTATATATACAAGTAAAAAACTGCTATTCCTTTTCCCTTATCTTTGCCTGAAAGCCTCTTAAATTCAAAATTATAACAATTTGAAGGGAAGGGGGTCATATTTTCCATTCCAAGGGAGGGTCCTGCCTTTCTTCGCAGACATGTCTTTCAAACCAAGACAGGAATCCACAACACCTCTTAATTTAGTATAATCAGCAAACTTACTGTACATTTAACTCCTGCATCCCAACCATTTACAAAAACATTAAAGAACACTGGCTCTAAAATTGAGCCTGTGGAAACCCCACTGGTGACTGGCCACCAGCCTGATGTAACCCCATTTACTATAACCCTTCATGTCCAACTTGTCAGCCAATTGTTCAGACAGTGTATTATAGACATGTCTAGCTATGTGCTGGATATTTTGTGCAGAAGGATACCATAAGAGACAATATCAAAAGCTTTGCTAAAATTGCAAAAATACCACATCTACTGGTTTCCCTTGGTCCACTAGATGGGCAACCTTGACATAAAAGGAAATTAGGTTGGTTAAGCAGACTCTCCCCTTGTGAACCTGTGCTGGCTGCATTGTCTCTCAAGTGTTTTTCAATAACTCCCAGAATAACTTTCTCCACAATTTTACCAGGCACTGAGGCGAGACTGACAGGCCTGTAATTACCAAGGTCATCCTTATCTTTCTTGAAAGTTGGGGCAACATTTTCCAGCTTCCAGTTGACTGGGACCTCTCCAGACTCCTAGGACTGTTGAAAAATAATGGAGACAGGTCCCATGATAATATTGACCAACTCTTTCAGTACCCTGGGATGAATCCCATTGGGCCAAATAGACTGCTAGAGATCTAGATGGAGCAGCAGATCCCACACAAGTTCAGAGTTGGCTGGGAGTTTATCATCCCCCCAGTATGGTTTTCCAACACAGGGCTCTGGGGTTCCCAGGGCCCAACATCAGTATTAATGACAGAGACATTAAATGTCTCTGCTTTGTCTATGTCCCCATTTGTGAGATGACTGATCTCATCAAGTAACAAGCCAATGCTATCTCTGATCTTCCTTTCCTTTTTGTTGTCCTTCACAGTGCTGACCAGCTTGAACTCTAATCAAGCTTTGTCCACACAATGGTGAACAGCATCTCTGTAGTCCTCATGTGTCACCTGTCCCTGCTTCCAATACACTTCCCTTATCCACCTAAGTTCTAGGAGAAGATCCCTGCTCAGCCAAGACAGCTTTCTGCCTCACTTGCCTGATGTTAGACACTTTGGAAATTCCTGCTCCTTCATGTTTAAGAGATGGCTTTTAAAAAATGACCAGCATTCATGCACCCCTTGGCACAACTTGAGGCTGTTTCCTCTGGTCCTATCAATTGATGTTTTGGAGAAGGACCCCCACCTCACCACAACCTCCTTTCAGATAGTTCTAGAGACTGAAGAGGTCCCCCTGAGCCTCCTTTTCTCTAGACCGAACATCCCCAGCTCCCTCCTCCTCTCTCCTCATCAGACCTGTGCTCCAGGCCCTTCCCTATCTCTGTTGCCCTTCTCTGGACATGCTCCAGCCCCTCAATGTCTTTCCTGAAGTGAAGGGCCCAGAACTGGACATGGCACTTGAGGTACAGCCTCACCAGTGCCAAGTACAGAGGGACAATCACTTTCCTGGTCCTGCTGGCCACACTATTTCTGATACAAGACAGGATGCCATTGGCCTTCTTGGCCACCTGGGCACATGCTGGCTCATGTTCAGCCACTGTCGACCAGTATCCCCATGGCCTTTTCCACTGGGCCACTTTCCAGCCACTCTGCCCACAGCCTGCAGCACTGCAGGAGGTTGGTGTGACAGAAGTGCAGGACCCAACACTTGACTTTGTTGAACCTCATACAATTGGCCTCAGCCCATCATCCAGCCTCTCCAGATCCCTCTGCAGAGCCTCTCTACCTTCCAGAAGAGCAACACCAATTTGGTGTCACCTGCAAACTTGCTGAGGGTGCACTTGATCCCCTTATCCAGATCATCAATAAAGATATTCAACAGGATTGGCCCCAATACTGAGCTCTGGGGAACACCACTAGTGACCAGTCACCGGCTGGATTTAACTCCATTCACCACCACTCTCTGGGCCCAGCCATCCAGACAGTTTTTTACCCAGTGAAGAGTACACCATCCAAGCCCTAAACAGCCAGTTTCTCCAGGAGAATGCTGTGGGAAACAGTGTCAAAGCCTTTACCGAAGTCCAGGTAGACAACATCCACAGCCTTTCCATCACTGACTGAGTCAACTAGCTTCTTCAGCAACCTGAAGTCTGCTCTTCCAATATCCAGGGACAAAGTTTTGCAAGCAGTTTATTTCCTATGGCAAATTGATGCCTTAAGTTTTATCTTTCATATTTTCCAGATTCTGTACTGCATTAGTATATAACTCTGAACTTCATATAAAGTGTTAGCAAGTTCTCTTCACAGTTTAGCTAGACAAAACAATCCTTTTCCAGCCCGAGAACCAAGGACACCATTGCAGCTTCAGGCCCAAAAAGTGTAAACAACAGCGAATTGAAGAGATCAATCTGGGAAGATGGGACTTCGTAACCCAAAGCCATAATTGGACAATTAACCCCAATATGTAAATGGACAAAAACTTATAAAAGTCTGTGAAAACTCATGATCAGTTGTTCATCTTGGATGTAGCCATGGCTGGGCTCCTGTACTTCCCAAGGTGTATCCTCTGAAGGCCTTTTTAATAAATACCTACTTTAACTCTGTCTAGCCTCTGTTCTAGATAGCCTCTCAAGGCATCAAAACAATTTGAAACTCAACTACTTCCTGGTCACTGTGACCATTACAGCCATCAATTACCACCAGAGTTCTTGTCTATGGTTTGATGAAAGCTTATTGCAACATAAAAATCATCAAGGTTCTGATTTATATTTACCTCATTCATCACCACCTGAATTCCTATCCTATTAAAATGTCAAGATGACCTGGGAAGTTCAAGTCATAAATGTAGTATAGAAGAACATGCAAACATAACCCAAAATTAAATCAGAAACCTGGAGTATTAGAATAAAAAAGACTATTTCAGTTGGAAGGGACTTACAACAATCATCTAGTCCAACTGCCTGACCAAAAGTTAAAGCATGTTATTAAGGGTATTGTCTAAATGCCTCTTAAACCCCAACAGGCTTGGGGTATCAACCACTCTCTCTAGGAAGTCTGTTTCAGTGTTTGACCACCCTCTTGGTAATGAAATGATGCCTCAGGTCCAGTCTGAACTTCCCCTGGCACAGCTGTGAACCATACCCATGCATCCTGTTGCTAGATCCCAGGGAAAAGAGTTCAGCGCCTCCCTCTCTACTTCCTCTCCTCAGGAAGCCATAGAGAGCCATGAGTTCACCTTTCAGCCTCCTTTTCTCCAAACTAGACAAACTCAGCGTCCTCAGTCACTCCTCATAGGACATGCCTTCCAGCCCTTTCATCAGCTTTCCTGCCCTCCTCTGGATGCATTCAAGGACTTTCACATCCTTCTTAGATGGTGCATGCAGTTTCCAAAATCTAAGTGTAAATGTGTTTTTCAAACTTAATTCATTTTCACTGCCCTCGTCCTAGAGTATGAGATTATCATCACCACATCATTATGTATACCTGCATCTCTAGCCAACGCTTTTATAGATCATCTGGGAATACACCTCAAACTCCTTATGCAGTTCAGCCACAACGAAAAAGTAGCACATTTTAGTGATCGCAAGATGTGCAACATTGTGCAACAAAAATTCTAGATCCAATCTCTGCAAGAGAACAACTATTCTACATACTTTGCTTCTAAAGAGAAAGCTTTAAAGAAAGCACATGTTCTATCTCACTCTACTCACATACACATTCAGTGTGTTCATCTACTGAAGGCATCTCTTAACATACTATCTTGTAACTAACAGAAGAGACTGAAAATACTCACACTTCCAGTACCTAGGATTACAGAGCTTTCAGTGTCTGATGGGAGCCATGAGAAACTCAAACTTGCACTTGACAAAGCTTCAATGGGACTATCAATAACGTGAAAGCGAATAACATTCCTCTATGTGAAAAGCATGACCACCCACCGATAAAAATGCAACTTAAGTCAAAGACTTATTGTTACTTGAACTCACTTTGTTACTGCTTGGGATTCAACAATTATGTTTTACAGAGTTGGAATTGCAGAAGGAATAATAGAACCATAGAATTGTTAAGGTTGGAAAAGACCTCTAGGATCACTGAGTCCAACCATTAACCTAGCACTGCCATCTACACCACTAAACTATTTCCACAAGTGACTCTACCACTTGCCTGGGCAGTCTTTTCCAATGCTTTACAAGACTTTCAGTGAAGAAATTCTTCATAATGTCCAATCTAAACCTCCCCTGGTGCAATTTGAGGCCATTTCCTCTGGTCCTGTCGCTTGTTACCTGGGAGAAGAGTCTGACCCCCACCTCAATACAACCTCCTGTCAGGGAGTTGTAGAGAGCAATAAGGTTCCCCCCAAGCCTCCTTTCCTCCAGGCTGAACAACCCTAGCTCCCTCAGATACTCCTCATAAAACTTGTTTTCTAGACCCTTCACCAGCTTTGTTGCCTTTCTCTGGACATTCTCCAGAACCTCAATGTCTTTCCAAAAAAAAGAACACCAAAAGTATAAGTCTGATAAAATTATTCCCTTTTCCAGGAAAAGCTAATTTTAATGTAGGTTTTCACACAGCTTTATTACCTTTTGTCTAACAGATATAAAATTTAGTTTTAAACACTTTGCAATGGCCAAATTCTAAGACTGCAAAATTAACTCCACATAACACTTTTCAATAGAAAAATAGCAATGTCATCTTCATAACACCCTCACAGAAAACTACTGATACTGAAATTGGCCAGAGAATAAACTTTCAAATACAATGTGAAGTATTAGAAAGCAGGCATTCTTTATTGCAGCGTGGAACACACCTGGAGGATCTCTCCTCTAATTGAATGTGTTGTGAAACTTTACAACAGGGCATTTATTCCATCATGATCATACATATTCATTACTACATACTTCCTAGCTAATACATAAACATCACTTTTTCTAGAACTAATTTGCATGCAACTGCCACCTACTGGAAGTCTTTTTATGGTCCCAGAGGGTCATCTAAAGGGGTCTCTGGTGGCCATATTCACTGAATGCTTCAACATTACAGGTGAACTTTCCTTGAATTTTTTCTTTGGGCATGCACTGTTGCCTTTTGTTACATAACTTGCCAAAACCCCCACTATATTCCTTATCTGCTTATTTACTGGTTCCAGCTACATTATCATCTTGTATACATACTTTGACATTATTTTATACTTTTTTGTTAGTTAATCTTTAAGCTCTATCTAGCAACTTCAGAGGACCTGAAAATTTTTATTCTCTGTTGTTTATCACTACTCATGGCTACTTTGTTTCCCAGGAGCAATTACAAGGCACAGAAAAGACTGGCATGAGACAAGGAGATCTAGGCCTGTATTCTGCCTCTAACAGTGGTTCCACTTGGGAAAAGCATTTAACATAGCAGGTGTACTTCACTGTTATCTAGTAAAGCAATGGTTTATGGATGTTCTAAGCCACAACTTTGTTTATCATTATACTTTCTGGGGATATGCAGAAAATGCATTTCCAGGGTATCAGTCACAGTACTGTCTTATAGCTAAGCATTTATTATAGAATTCAAAGTGTCTCTTTACAGAGGTCAAAGTTGTAGGAACATCATGTCAACCACCTGTCTCTCTATTTGGAACACTATAGTAGGCTATAGTCATTTGTCCTGGGTAACCCAATAGGTTATTGTATTCCATATTTATCTGTGCCAGAATTGTTACAGTCTCTTTAAGACCCTGCATCTGGAAAACAGAATGGCAGGGCAGGGGCCAGGGGGTTCCCCAGGCTTTTACAAGTCAGAGTTGCCCAAGCAACGCTCTCTCTTGCTTTGTAGCTCTTGCTCAAGGCAGAGGCTCCCCTTTGTGGTTTGTTTGTTGTTGTTGTTGTTGTTTCTCTCTGGCCTCCGAAGGAGGGGGTTGTTTTGGACAGGTTTCTGGACTCACAACAGTATCAACTTGAGAAACTGCATTTTACAATCAAAAACTGTTTCAGAGTGAAATTTGCAACACCTTTGGTGGCATGAAGCCAGACCCGGCCCAGGCTTGTCAGTGTTTGAGAGTCCATCTTTTTCTTCTTCCACCCCCAATCAGAACAGGGACCCGAGACAGCAGCACCAACACTGGCAGAGTCCAGTGGGTGGCAGGAAGCAGCAGAGAACAGCAGCACTGACCTCACACACGCCATCAATTCCCATCTGCCACTAGAACTGCTTTGTAAGCTCCTACCTTCCCTCTTTTCTTGTTCCGGGGGAAGGTTGAGTCAAGCAGGGTTTGTTCACCATCTCCCTTTTGTCTCCTGGACTGTGCGGTTGCCTGTGGAGCGTGCCATCTTGAGGAAGAGGTCACTCCGCCATTTTGAATTTCTCTTTGCTGCCAGGGAGTCCACAAGATTTCAGCAACTTAGTAACTAATGATTATTGCTCTTATTTTTTGCCCGTTGCTATTTCATTTTTTTTAGTAAACTGTTATTTTTTCCCCCACTTATATCTACTTGTATTCGTTTCTCCTTATCGGTAGAAAAAGATTGGTTAAAGCTATAAGGGGAGGTAACTCAGAGTGTTCACCTCTTAAAATTTTCTTAAACCAAGAAAGCTTTTTAATTCTTCAAGTGAAAAATAATAAATAGTGCTCAAACAGCATTATAACAGCTGTGAACATTTTAAGGAGAGGAATGAGGACAAAAAAAAAAAGAAACAGTGCATGTGCCTGTATGTATACAATATGAACAGGTTCACAGCTATAACTAACATCAGTTTAAGGCAATCTACATCTGAATTATCATAGGTTTAGTTCCCTAAATTTAACTAAAAACTAACACTGATGCAGTAGACTGACAAAAGTGGCCCTAAGTTAATCGCAAACAACTGTGGAATCACACCAATAGTCAAAATTAACTGTAGCTAACTTAATTGTGATGAGTGTCTAACAGTCTTAAGTAAGTATCTAAATCTCTACTAAAACCCAGGAAAAACTGGTCCAAATACTGTAGCCAGGAACATTTGTTTTAATGTCTAGGTTCCATTCAGTATTGAGAACAATTTAAATAAACCCCCAAATATCAAGTCGCAATAAAACTTAAGGGGTTTGGAATATACAACTGCAAGCAAATTTTCAAAATTGTATTAGAAGAAACTGTAACTATTCCCTCCTTAAAAAAATCAAAATAAATACAAGGAAACATTCACTTCTGAAAAGACACAAGTGGCAAAACTGGATAACATAGATAAACTTTCAAGCAAACAAAAAGAATTGCTAATATACCTAAAAGCTTGTTCATGTTTTTGAAAGAGATGAACGAACAGAAATAACAGAAAATTTATTCCAGCTCCAAAACACCTACCTTACATTTAAAAATACACAGTGAGAGCATCTAGGCTTCCAAATACCTCTAACTATGCTACCGAGGCATTATGAGAAATTATTATCAGTCAATGTTTTCTAAAAAACCTGTCAGAACCCAGGAAATTCCTCTGGCTGCCCTGGAGGGCTCAAGCCCCTGCCCGGGGGGGCTCAGAGACTTTGGCACAGAGTCCAAGACCCCTGTGATTTTGATTTAGCCCTTGGAAAAAACAATTACCAACCTTTATATGAAGAATTACAAGTCAAAAGAGTTTAAGTAGAATAATAGTTTGTCACGGGGTGAAAAATAGATTTTTGAGGTTTTTAGAATGGGGGCTCAGGATACGAAGATGGAGGAATTTGGATGTGCTTTGTCCTTTTTCCTTCTTCTTCCTCTCCTCCATCTTCTGGGTGATGTTGGCACTTTTAGATTGGTTTAGAGTAGAAGCTCACTGTCTAACATAGGTGATAGGTATTGGGAAGTTATTTTAAATAGTGTACATGTAGTTTTTAGTATAAAAAGACAACACCGCCTCTGAGGTGGGCAGTGTGCCTCAACCCGACCTGCCAGACAGACTTGCGGCGGGTCAGAGAAAGAATGTTATAGATAAGAAATAATAAACAACCTTGAGAACGAGAACAGAAAAGTTCTGGCTCCTTCTTCGACTGCTGGGCTGGGAAAAAGAAGCTTGTACGTATCTCAGGGTCACTCTGACCAGCTAAAGTCCCAAGAAAAACCCTTTAAATTATAAACACCATCATGCTTGACCATGTATTTTGTTTACTACTGTCATGGTTTAGGAATGGTATTCCCCCATTTAGTGCTCCCACTCAAACACCCCAGACCATGCACCACTTGCTCACTCCCCCCTCTTCCCTTGTGGTAGAATGGAGAGGAGAATTGGAGGTACAAAAGGTAAAGATCACGGGTTGAGAGAAGAACAATTTACTGGAAACAGCAATGAGATAAGACAACGAATAGTAACAACAACAATATTAACAGAGTGCAAAAGAGAGGAGAATGATTCACATGCGAGTGCTCATCATGCAGAAACCAGCACCACCTGACTGCACACCAGGACAACTGCACATTCTCACTACAAAATTAAGACTGCTTGGGAGTCCTTACTGTGGACTTCTGCATCTTACTTTTTGCATTACATTAAGAATTTAACTCAATTCTGAAAAGTTAACATAAACCTTTAATTTAGCAAAAGTAAATGGTTTCTTTTCCTCTCAGACTAAACATACTGTGGATATTTAGAGTGAATATCATATTTTAGTGTTCCCAAGGGGCTGAACACAGCATTCTCCTTCTGATCCCAAGAGTCCAGCCATATAGTATGGTAAGGAAGACAAGATGACCCAATAAGCAATAAGATGGGAAAAAAGTTAAAAAAAAAAACCCAAACTCTATAAGGTTTGCAAAGGAATAACTTAAACAAGAACACCATAATGAAGTGAATGTACTCCATTCTGTTACTTATTTCTCAAGCACCAAAAAAAAAAAAAATCACAATGGCACATTCCACAGGTCAAGCTAACAAAAATGTTACAGATTTTGTGCTCCAGGAAAGGAGAAAAGGAGCTTACGTGCTAAATACTTCATAGTGTTCACTCATTTCTCTACATTGTCCTACAGTAAGTGGATGTATTATAAGAACTCAAAAGGCTAATTTTTCTTCTGGAGCAAATAGATACTTTTGCATTAACATTACTCTTCTCTCATGCATGACCTCTTTCCAACAATTTAATGCCTTTTCTCACCTCAGCAAGATGGGAAGCCATGCTTGCTGCTGTGCTGCCAAGCAGCAGCACGGCAAAGTCTTCAGCTCATAAAACCATAAGAAGAAAACATGAGTAAAACTGAGCCTGATGTCCAGGTGGTAGGAAGACAAATTACTTGTCTGTATAATTGCCTTGTTAAGGTTTAGGGCTTGACATGCTTCAATGATCGCAGACCCCAGGGGGAGGTTAACAAAGCATGGGAAGAAGGATGTACTATGATAGTGGGCACAAAGAATGCAGAATTTATGGGCCACAGGGACATCTGCAGTACCCCCAAGATAAGGAAAAACTAATAAAGTCAACTCAGCAGCTCTGCTGAAATCAGCTCCAAGTGGGCAAAAGGTAATTCTGGTAGGGGCAGATCACAACCACCAACTCATGGACCACCAAACCAAGAAACCCACCAGCTCAAAAGAAGAGAAAAACTGAACATGAAGACTAATTAGCATGGGAAGTGAGAGAATCATTAACCAATAGAAGAGAGAATACTAATAATAAGTGTCGTTATAGAGCATGACACAGCACAAAGTACCACGACTCCATCAGAAGGGTGCAAGAGAGATTTATTACAGCAACATGTTGCTTTTATACTTTTTCAAGATATTTACATTCACTTAACATACACATTCACTGTCCATTGGTTATGAAAAAGAAACAAAGTTCTCAGTGGGTGACAAAGGAGCCACGTCATTCTGTGAGCCAGCTAGAGTCCGTATCTCTTAACTTTCTCTCCTTCATCACATCTCCATGGTGACAACCTTGGTGTCTTCCTCAGGAGAGATATGGGGCTTTCCTTATCATCAGGAAGCCTTTGCTGGCTCACAAGAACAGCACAGAATGTCTTTCCTACAATAAGAGAACTATGTAACTTGTAGCCAATGAACATTAATGCCTTTGTTTGCTAAATGTTTAAATACTGAAAAGTTTTGGTAGTTGTGCTAGCTTTGTGGATTTGCCACCCAGCACCCCTTTCTGCTCAGAACTGTACATAAATCAAATACTTTGGGTGTTGATTGGCCTCTTGCACACCAGGTGAAAGAACCTGTTTTGGGACAGTAAACACAGGCAACAGGCCATTATAGAGAGTGGGTGGAAAGAACAATAATTTCATCCACTGAACAGAAATAAAGGATAGATTCCCCTAAAGGGAAAAACACACAATACAAACTGTGTAGTCCTAGTAGCCATATACAGCTACAGACATTATTGCCAGTATGTAATGCTGTGTTAAACACACTTATGGAACAAACATGAGATTCTCTGAAGATCATGACTTCAACTCTTGTCAAAGGCTATATATACAAAACACATAAGGCCTACATAAATACCTGAGAATCTGGGAGTAACAGTGGAAATATACTTACGGTGCAACAAAAAGCCAAACACTTAGTTATTTGAAAAAGGACACAGAAAATTTAACAAATCCTCTTCCAAAAATCCCCAGAAACTCTGGATGTATCAATTTGAGGACCTACACTGGATAAGTAGGCCTAAATGTTGGATCCATTAGATCAACCAGCAAAAGTAAATTTGAAACCCTGCATGTGATCTGGCCACTATGGAAAGACAGACACATTGTGTCCATATGTCTTTGTTGTGGTTTGACACTGGCCAAATTCCAGGCACCCATGAAAAGCTGCTCAGTCACCCTCCCCTGCTACATCTGGGCAGAGGAGAGAAAAAAAAATTAAACAAAGGGTTCATGAGTTGAGATAAGAACTGAGAGAAAACACTCCAAGGGCAAAACAGGTTCAACTTAGAGATACAAAGTTAATTTATTGCTAACAAAATCAGAGGAGGATAATGAGAAGTAAAATAAGCCCTTAAAACCACTGTTTCTTCCCCCAACCCATCCCTCCTTCCCACCGACAACGCAGGAGACAGGGCATGGGGGGTGGTCAGTTCATCACCCGAGATTTTCTTCTGCTGCTCAGGGAGAGGAGTCCTTTCCCTGCTACGTCGTGGGGTCCCTTCCCATGGGAGATAGTTCTCCATGAACTTCTCCAACATGGGTCCACTCTCACAAGCAGCAGTCCTCCAAAAACTGCTGCAACATGAGTCCCTCCCATGGGCAAACAGTCCTCCCAAAACTGCTGCAATGTGGGTCACTATTACACAGGGTGCAGCTCTCCAAGGACGGGCTGCTCCAATCTGGAAGCAGGGGTCCCCTTTTTCTACTGTCTTCCACTGGACCACAGCCTCCCATGGGCATCCACCCACTCTGGTGTGAGAACCTCACCCACAGGCTGCGGGTGGATCTCTGTATCCCCTGTGGATCTCCATGGGCTTCAGGGAGACGACCTGCTTCCCCATGGTCTTCACCACAGCCTGCAGAGGAATCTTGGTTCTGGTGCCTGGAGTACCTCCTCCCCCTCCTTCTTCACTGACCTTGGTGTCTCCATGTTGCTTCCCTTACATGTTCTTACCTCCTCCTCTTCTGCGGCTAGGAAAAAAACCTGTACCCCTACTCTGTTTTGATTTTCTTCTGTCCTGGTTTGAAAAGGAAGTGAGTTTTTTGGTAGTTTGGTGGTCAAACCGATAGGTGCTCAGATTTGAATACTGGCACCTGGTGTGGCCACTGAGGACATGGATACACCTCTGAGAACACAGGGGGTTAAAAGCAGAGAACTCCCAGGGGGAAGCTCTCTTGGTTCCAGTCCATGAAAGAGGTCAGACCTCCCCTGCCCAGCTGTGGGCTGGGCGGGGGAGGGGAAGCCATGCAGCCTGGCGAGGTAGGTCAGAGCCTTAGACAGAGAAGGGAGGTGAAGGCCCCTGAAGGATGGAAGGGTGGAGGAGCACTGAGAGGCATCGGGCAGTTGTCCCCCCCCAGGAGAGAGAGAGAGCCTGTGCCTGTGCTTGTGCCACCTTGAAATTCGATATCATGTGCTGGCAGCATGGCCGGCAGCCGTGGGAGTTCTGGGCAGGCAGAGCCCAAGACTTTTAACCCTTTTCTTGAATGATGGAAACCTTACAAATACTGATCCTCCTGGATCTGAATGAGAAGAGAGATAGAGATGAAATGGGAGGAAATGGACAAGTGTGGTGAAAATCCGTGCAAGTGAAAGATATCAGAAGAGTTGAGAAGAATCCTAGGTGAGAGGAGATGATGGAGTGGCCTTTGGCTGGACTTTTCTTTTATAGCCATGGACAGAACCATTTTTTTCCTGTGACACAGAGACTGCATTTAGGAGGAGGCAATGGCTTGGAGCCAAGAGAGTGCAGTAATGTTATGTGAAGGAGTGGCGTGAACAGAGACGATGGGTAAGGAGGGTGGTGGTGCCCTCGATCTTCAGTGAAGAAGAAGATCTCTGTTTGCGAGACCCCTCGGCCCCAGGGGGTGAAATTTGGGGGGGACAGGTGTCCCAAAAGTGAGAGACTCTGCTTTTTTGGAACTGGGCAAAGCACCCTTAAAAGGACAACCCTAGAAGCAGCTCTGGTCCATGTGCAGTGGTGAGAGCACTGGGCATGGAAGGAAGATGTCACGATGGCAAATTATCTCCGGGCGGTGCCACATGTGACATAGAAACACAAGAGGTTTCAGCTGTGTTTCCAGGGGAAGCCTATGGTACAAGAGGGACTCCTCTCTTCTTGATGAACTGAGAATTGAGTATCTGAAAGGTGGTGATGGACTGAGAGTTGGTGATCTGAGAGGTGGTAACTGAATTGAGAATCCAAGGTTTTGTCTTACTGTGATGTGTTGGAATTTGGTGGGGGCAGGAGGAATGTTTTTGGAAGGTTTTTATTCTGAGTTCTGTGTGTGTTTCTTTTTACATATAGTTGTAGGTTAATAAAGTTTTTTTCTCTATTCCTAAGTTGGAGCCTGCTTTGCTCTATTCCTGGTCACATCTCACAGCAGACACCAGGGAGAATATATTTTCATGGGGGCACTGGCATTGTGCCAGCATCAAACCATGACACCTCTTAAATATGTTTTCACATAGGCATTACCATCATCTCTAATTGGCTCAGTCTTGGCCAGTGACATATCCATCTTCAGAGCCATCAGGGATTGGGTCTGGCGGACATGGTGGAAGCTTCTAGCAGCTTCTTATAGAAGTCACCTCCATGGCCCTCCTGCTACCAAAAACCAGGCCATCCAAAACCAACACAGGCTTACTTAGGGATTAGGTAATTGAGTGAAATTATTTAAAGCAATAACAAAAAAAAAAAAAAAAAAAACCCAAAACAAAACATCTTAATAACAAGGAAGGAATAGATGCATATCACAAAAGGAAAGAATAAAAGCACATTACCATTTAAATCTATCCTCAAGAGCTTGTAAAATAGGGTGACTACCCAAACTTGAATGGTGTTGCATTACAAAAATTTAGTCTTGTTCATGTTTAAGGGTGAAACAGTTACAATGATGTTTGGGCAAGTCTAAGAAGAAAGGAGCTGCCAGTAGGTTTTTGGACTAGATCATCTTTGACGGTGACCAATTCCAGCTGCTTAAGAGACAAGTGAAGAAAATTCTTAAGTAGACAATTACAAAAAACTCAGCTACATGCAAGATTTCTTTCTACTTCCCATCAGTTAGAGGTTATTTAAACTACAACTCAGGGAAAACAGAAACCACCTTTTACAGTTGCTGGTAGTTTTTTGAAAATTTTTTAGTGTAAAATTGGATATTCCTACAATCTACATCAACATCCTTAAAAGTCTGCTATGCTTCTAGCTTCCATCTCCTCTGGTAACAAGCTCCATGTGCTAACTGTACCTAGTTTGTTCTCCTTTATCAGTTTAAAGTTTTCTCTTTCAAACACTGACAGCTCTCCTGTTCTTGTATTATGAAAAACAATGGGCACAAGCTCATGATCTTTCTTTTTTACACTATTTGAAGGTTAATACATAAAATTCACCATTCTTTCATTCATGGAAGTTCTGTCAAATCTTTAATCACTCTTCCAATTGCATGAACATCCCTTCTCCTCATGCCTGTTACATTGATTCTGACAGAGCGAGACCAGAAATGTATTTTCCCCTGCTTTTCAGATGAGAAAACATATAATTAATTTCTCTGTCCTAGGTAATATTTCAGATCTGCAAAGACAGAGAAAACAGAAACAGCCTGAGGAAGAAATGGACAGAACACAATTTGACTAAAAACATATACGAAAAACAGTAATCAGCCTACTAAAGGGCTGCAGTGCAGAAGAAATATATCCTATTTCAGCAAAAGACTGAAATTATGGAGAAAAAAAGTGAGATATTATTTCTCCAGGTAGTTATATAAGTCTTTGTCATCATTGTGCTGGTTTTGCATTGGAGGCACTCACAGAAGTGACTTTCTAAGAGAGGCCGTCAGCAGTTTCCTCCGTGTCTGACAAAAAACCAACCAGTAATTGGTTTTGACAGTCTGTTAAACCACTGAGAAAGGTAGACACTCCTCTATGAATACACGTTTAAGATGAAAAAACCCCGGGAAGCTCTCTTTTCCTTCCAGTGGGGAAACAGGTAACAACTCCGGCCCAGCTCTCATCTCGGCCGGGCCGGGTGGGCCCTGCCGCAGGACCAGGCCCCCAGCAGCTGCCGGGCAGGGGGAGGGGAGGCCATCAGCTGCAGAGTCAAGCCTGGCTGCTGAGATCCTGGCCCTCCCCCCCAGTGCAGCCGCCGAAAAAAACCCGGACGCAGCTCTGCAGCCCGTGCAGAAAGCAGCCCCATGGCTGGAATTGAACGCAGCAGGGGCCGGAAAACAGCCATGCAGCCAGAGCGGTTGCCGCCATTCTCGCCCGGGCCTCCTGAGATTCTGACAAAGCCCCCAGTGTGGCCTGAAAATCCAACACCATGAGTGCTCCGGCCACTGCCCAGCAGGGATCACGTGACCATCTGCAGGCCCCGGGTGAGATACTAACTCTTTCAGTGCACAGATAAGACTTGCAGATCTTTGATCCTCCCTCGGGTGAGAGAAAAGAACAGAGTAAAGAAACATAGAGAACAACATGAGACATGAAGGTCAGTAAGAAGTCAAGTCCTAGATGGGAGGGTTGAGGAGATGCTTCAAGTCCTGGGCTGGAAATTCTCTTGTAAGGCTATGGAGAAGTTATAATTGATACATCAGACTCATTTTCCCTGTAACTCATTTAAAGTATAGGGGGATGAAGTGTTCAAATTATAGATATTGTGAATGTGACAGCCTGGTCAGAGAGCGATAAAACTAGATAAGTTTTCCCAGAATCGGCTTGAGAGACTTTAGGGAGTTGAAGATAAACAATGATAGCTTATTATTATACACAACCTGCAGGGGTTGTTTTCCTACTCTCTGTTTTCTTGTTTTTCTCAGATTGTTTATAAGAAGGGCTTCTTGTTAATTAGCCAATCAGGTGAAATGTATTAACTGAATGACCAATCAAACCACCTGGATCGGAACAGCTTATAAAAAGGAGCAGTTTCAAATATACAGTGTGTTATGCCAATCAGCCGGCTCATGAGTCTGTGTCATTTCTTATGCAATAGCGACATCTGGTGACCACGCTGTGTATTGCATCAGTCAGCCCCTCGTGGATCACGGGACAGAAGAAGGGACGCCTCAGACCTCCACCGGAACTCTGCTGGGATCCCGCGGCGCCCACGCAGCCCGTCCACGTCTGGACACCCTCTGTTCCCCCGGAGAGGTAATGAACTTTCCCCATGTCCTTCTGGAAGGGACTGGGATCGTGGTTTTGCCTTGATAGCTTAAAAGATCGGTCAGGAACGAATTCCCCAGCAAAGTGGACAGTCAGTACCTCTTGCTGGAGGTTGGGGGCCAGTGTTTTCATGATGGGGAGTCACCTCTCCAGGGAAGAACGTGCGATCGTTTCTGTGTGAAAGGACACGATTTCCTTTATTGGAGTCTCTCTGTGTCAGATTATTCACTCTGCACTCTACTTGCCTGAGCCAAATCTCATGACTTTCCAGTAGATATAGAGACCACTTTTAGTCTGCAATTGTGGGATGCATTGGGCTACTGGCTCTTGGAAGAAGTTACTAATGAGGATTCCACTGTGCCTCGACTTATACCTGTATGGGGACTCCTGTCCTCTGTCTTCCGAGGCCACACCCAGAGGGAAAGCGAGTAGGAAATGGGGGCTTCAGAGGGTGACAATGTTGCCTCTGGGGGCACTGACATGGCGGGGGGAGGATGGGTGGGCCGGGCGGCTGCCAGTTTCTCTCCAGCTCCACGCAGACCGGCAGGGGATGTGGGGACCCCCCGTGGAACCTATCTCTCACCTAGAGATTATGTTCCACTGAAATATCCTCATCCCTATGATTCTGTGAGACCAATGTATCCTCCTCCCAAAAACTGGCACCGCCGAGCACAATAACCGCAACCTGACCGTGCCTGAGCACAATAACCGCAACCTGACCGTGCCTGGGCAATGGCCCCTCCCCATTTACACTGCTTTCAGCCCCTCCACCACTGCTGGCTGCGCCAAAACTGTCGCCGCCGCGCCCAGCGGATCAGCTTTCCCCTGCCCCACAAGAAGCGGCTGGTGAGCCGCTGAGACAGCTGGCCCCGCTCCAGCCACCAATGATGCCTGCCTCCACTCCGCAGGATGCAGTGGACATGTCTGTGTTTCGGGCAGCCTTGCCCCGCCCAGTGGAATGGCCTTGCACTGCCCCACAAGCCACTTGACTCCGCCTGCCAGCCCTGTCTTCCCCCTCCTGCAAGCCAGGGACAGACTCTTTCACGGCCGGCAGGAGCTGCTGCTCCCAACTCAGATTCCCCCCTGCACCGCAGGTGAGGGCGAAACCATCTCCATCATCAGTGGTTGCCACAGCCGTACCAGTTGCTCCATCAGCTCCCTTGTCGTCATTCCCCCTCTTTTTCCATGGCGTCTGTGCAGACGATCAGCGACAGTGACCGCAGCACCAGCAGCGTCTCTTCAGTCGGTAAATCACACAACAGGAGCTGTGTTCCCTTTAGCCCTCCCACCTTTAGTTGTGGAACAACTGCCTCCTCCTTCTCCCTGTGCGACAGCTGACTCAGTTGACTTAATGTCTTTTGCAGCTTTCCCATTGCAGCCTGCGCCGGTGGCAGCCATGCCTGTAGCCTCCACAGCGGCCACGTCACCCACCTCTGTGACGCCGGCCGTGGCAGTCACAGCTTGGCCCCCGGCTGCAGCACTGCCGGGGCCCGGACCCCCCACAGCAGGGCTTGTAACCAGCCCCTTGTCTCCGCAGTCTGCAGTTGGCCCCTAAACTTCGGAGCCTCCGGACAACCCACCACCGCCTGCTGCCCGCAGGCTGTTGTCCCCATCCCAGGATGGGAACAGCCACAGCAATGAATGCCAACAGCCAGCCCCCTGGCAGAGGCATGCCCTAGGAGCAGAACACCGGCACTGACAGGCGGCGTCATCGTCCCTGAGTAATCTTTGGACTTTGCCCCCCTGTCGGGTGACCGTGCACCCCAAGAACCCTTGCCACTTTTAGGAAGCAGTTAAGATGTGAGCTTTAGAGACTGGGGATTGGAACCTGTTAGAAAGTGTGGGAATGCCATGCTGTGAAGCTGACACCACACCAGATCCAGGGCAAGGGGCCACAGATGTCAGTCAGTTAATACAGCATCTGTAGAGGAAACACAGGTGGTTCAGGAAGAAAATGTTCCGCCACAAAGAAAAATTCAAGCTTTTCCCGTGTATAAAGCTGTCCCAAATACAGGACAAGCTGACAGGCATGATGTGATTGCCTAGCGAGTGGTCCAAGATTTGCAAGATAAGGTGGCAAAATATGGCCTTGGCTCTGCACAAGTTATGCAAGTTCTGAGTGCTAAACACAGACCTGCTTGCTTCATTTAATATTAAACATATAGCTCAAATATTGTTCCAGCCTGTGCAATTTAGGGTTTTTCTGGACAACTTGAGGCAGGTTGCTGAAAGGATTGCAGCAGACAACAGGCAATTGCCTCAGGGAGTTCCTAGGTTTTACGTGGGAGTGGATGTTCTCCTTGAAGAACAGGCCTTTTCCAATCCTGATCTTCAGGCTACCTGGGACCCTGCCATTCTTGAGCAAAGGGTAGGATTTAATGCATTGCTAAGAACTATAGAATGGCCTCTCCCAAGCCACGATATGCGACAATAACTCAAGGAGCAGGTGAACCCTTTCTGCCATTTGTTGAGAAACTTGCAGCAGCCCTGGAGAAACAGGTTGAGGATAATATCTTGAGGCAGGTTTTATGCAAGCAGTTAGCACGGGACAACGCTAACAGTGATTGCCAGAAAATCATAGATGCTCTTCCAGGCAACCCGACGCTAACAGATGTGGTCCACGCCTGTGACAAACTGGGTGCTGTAGACCACAAAGTGTCTGCTCTGACAGTTGCTTTGCATCCAGGCCAGAAATCCTCAGGGGGCAGACAACAGAAATAAGGCAAAAACAAGGGCAAGAAGCAGGGAACACACAAGCAAACAGGACCAAATACCAATTTCTTGTGATTTCCTTTGCTCTAAGTGCCTAAGGGCAGGTCATTTTGCAAATCAATGTAAGTCCAAATATCATGCCAATGGCCAGCCTTTATCAGGCCTAGGAAATGGGAGGATGAGCACACAGGGGAACTGCACTCTGACACAAGTGATTCCTCAGGGCATGGCACCGGCACAGGCCTGCTCAGCCAGTTCAGGGGCAGCACCCATGGCTCTGCTGGGGTGGATGTACATACTGCAACCGCAGTCATTTTAGAATCCTGTCATGAACAAAAGGTTCCTTTGGATGTATTCGGACCTTTGGTACAAGGACTGAGCGCACTGCTTGTGGGAAGATCTATTGTCACCCACCAAGGAATCTTTGTTCACCCAGGTGTCATTGACTCTGGCTTTTAGGGTCAAATTTGTGCTACGGTTTCCACCCCCCCCCCCCCCCCCCGCCATCACTATTCCGGCAGGGACTTGGATTGCTCAACTTGTGCCTTTTCAGTCGTGTATCCCCAGGATGGGCCAGTGGACTCGTGGGAATGGTGTCTTCGAATCCACGGGACTGCCACAAGTCTTCTGGTCTGTGGATCTTTCTGCTCAGCAACCCCAGATGATGTGTACCCTGACCCTACTGGGTGCCTGTCAGCCAAAGACCTGGCTTCAAGGTTTGATCGACACGGGCAGATGTGACAGTCATCTCAGTCATCTCCTTCTCTGCCTGGCCTCCTACGTGGCCTTTTGTGGAAGGGGCTAACAGCGGGCCTGTTAGCTAAAGGAGCGAGAAGAAGCTGAGAAGTAAGAAGAAGCTGATAAGGAGCTCTCTTCAAGGCTGTAACCAAGGAGACTGAGAGAAGAAAGATAAGAGAACCTTGCAGCTGGACGAAGTATTTTTAGAAAGTTAGTTGAAGTCACTATAACTTTTCACCAATAGTATTATGTTGACTTATTGTGGCCAATAGTTAGGGTAGAAGAAGCATAAACAATTGGAAAGTATATAAAAGTCAGCCATGTTCAATAATAAAGAGTTGCCAACCGAGACTGCTTGTGGTCTCTGCTTTGTGTCGTGACCTCCTCGATAATGACATCCGGTGATCGCCGATGTGATAAGAACATAGTTGGTGGGGGCCCATACGAGGTCCTAGCAATTGGCAACCGTGACCTACTGGGATGTAGTGGGGGAGGCGGCGTTGGTGCAGCTGAGAGTGGCAGGTGGAAGCCGCAGGGAGGTCCGGACCTGATTTTCTCCAATCAAGACACCTGGAAGAAGGTGAGCCACCAACTAGTAATAATGGGACATAATTTATCTGAAGAGGAAGAAAATGTTTTGGCTACATGGAAAGTTTTGTTAAGAAATAAGGGAATTAATATGTCAGACTATGCCCTTCGAAATATATTGCTGTGGGCTAAATCACAGAATTTTGGCACTGATCCCAACACAGCATTTAGTGTTAAGGCATGGAAAAAAGTCGGGGACAGACTGTGGGAAGTCATCCGAGCGGGAGATAAAATGGTTGTCGATCTAGCAGTTACTTGGGAATTGCTCTTTGAGGCATTAAAGGAATGGAAAACAGAGCGAGAACAAGCAGAGCGGGATGCGGACGAAGAGTTGGGGCTGATAACAGAACCTGACGGGGGATGAGGCAGAGGGGGCCTCTGATGGGGAACTTGGTGAATCTATCCTTGAAGAAAGTCCGGGTGCCATGCAAGTTACCTGGCAAGCTGCCAAAGTTTCTGGGAAAGCTGCCAAGGCTTCTGGGAAAGCTGCCATAGCATCTTCTTATCAGACCCCTAAACCTCTTAATCTCACACCTGCACAGCAGCTAGCTATGGTGCCTGTATATAGTACACCACTACGCCAGTTAGCTGAAATGTCTTTAGCAGCGAGAGAAACCCAGCCATCTGCTCCCCCACTTCCCTCCGCTCTAGTCCAGCCATCCACCCCCCCCGCTCCCCTCTGAGCGGCTTGAACAACCTGCAAGGCTGTATCCTCAGTTACCTGACAGTGACAGCAACAGCAAATCAAGTGATGAGTCGCCTGCAGTAACACCTGAGTTGGGGCAAGGAGCTCTGGTCCCTTTACCTCCTAAGAGCTCTAGCCTTGCTGCCCCATGGACTTTGCCCCCATGCCAAGTAACTGTGCTTCCTCGACAGCCTCAGGAGTTTTGGGAATTTGTTAGGAGGAAAGCAGTTGAAGAAAAGAATTGGGACATCATAGAAAGGTTAGGTGCTCCAAGAGTACCTCAGAAGAACAGTGCCAATGCAAATGTTGCTTGTGATAACCCTATGGCTCTTCCAGTTTTTAAAGCAGCTCCTGGAACAGGGCAGGGTGACAGTCATCACGTCTTTGCCTGGAGGGTTGTGCAAGACCTCCAATCGAAAGTGGCTCAGTATGGTATTAATTCCTCAGAGGTAATGCAATTATTATGTGTAATTAATGCAGATATGCTTGCACCTTATGACATCACGCATCTTGCTACAATTCTATTCCAGCCAGTGCAATACGGTGTATTTCAAGAAATTTGGAGGCGAGTGGTGAGCACACCGCTTTAACAAATATGCAGTTGCCTCAACATGACCCTCGTCATGCTGTGGGTGTTGATGCCCTACTGGGCACTGGGCCTTTTGCCAATCCAGATTTACAGGCAAGGTGGGATCTTTAGATTTTGGCGCAAGCTCAGCAAATTGGCATGAGTGCCTTAACTAAAACAATGGAAATGGCAGCTCCAAAACAGAAATATGTCACTATACAGCAAGGGATGAGAGAACCATTTTTGCAATTTGCAGAAAAACTTGCTGCAGCTATTGAGAAACAGGTAGAAGATGAAACTTTGCGAGACAAATTGTGCATACAATTGGCTAAAGAAAATGCAAACCCAGATTGCAGAAAGATTATTGACACTTTACCTGGGGAACCCACCTTGTCTGAAATGGTTACTGCTTGCTTGAAAGTTGGTTCAGTCAAGCATAAAATGGCAGCTCTTGCTGCAGTGCTAAGACCTTCAGCGAAATGTTATAATTGTGGACAACAAGGGCACGTAAGGTCACAGTGTACTGTCTGGAAAACATTTAAGCCAAGTGCAAGCAGCGATATTGTATGCAATCGTTGTGCTAAACCTGGGCACTATGCTAAACAATGCAGGAGTAAATATCATGCAAATGGTCAGCTATTGCCAGGAAACCCAGAGGAGCGCGAAGGGGCGCGTGGGGAAACAAATACCCGAACAACCACCACAACAGCAAATGCGGGCCTTCCCAGCACTGCAAAGCTACCCATTTGCGAACAATACTCAGGGGCAACAAGCGGGTCCGCAAGGATTGATATACCCACCGCTGACACAGTAACCATTCTAACAAAAGAAATATGTAAAGTGCCCCTCGATGCCTATGGTCCGATAGGATGGGGATTGAGTACGTTTTTGATAGGGAGATCAAGTACTACACTGAGAGGTATTCATGTGCATCTAGGGCTTATTGATGCTGATTATTTAGGACAGATTCATGCCATGGTATCCATCGATGACCCTCCTGTCACTATTCAGAAAGGAACTTGCATTGCTCAAATTGTACCTTTTGTAAGTTCTGTTCCAAATACAGTGGACCGAAGTCGCGGCACAGGAAGTTTTGGATCGACAGGAGTACCTCAAGTGTTCTGGACTGAGAAAGTAACGGAGAGCCGTCCAGAAAAGACATGCACTCTCACCGCCAGTGGATGTCATCCAGGAACTATATCAGTAACAGGTTTGATTGACACTGGAGCAGATGTCACAATACTCTTGTGACTTTGCTGGCCTCAATCGTGACCTCTCACTCGTTCAAGTTTTGGACTTCTGGGGTTGGGTGGTGCTACAACAGGTGGCCTGTCAGCCATTGTAATTAATGTGAAACATCCTGATGGCCAACAAGCTAACATCAGACCCTATGTTGCTGATGCTCCTCAAAGTTTGTGGGGACGAGATTGTTTATCTCAATGGGGTGTCAAAATTACTACGGATTTTTAATGGGGGGCACTGTGATGCAGGGCAATGAACGTCCAGTTGTGGCCCTGACATGGTTGACAGATAAGCCTGTCTGGGTTCGCCAGTGGCCCCTTACTACTGAAAAGCTTACTGCCCTGCAAGAATTAGTCACAGAACAATTGCAAGCGGGACATATTGAGGAATCATTCAGTCCCTGGAATACCCCTGTTTTTGTAATAAAAAAGAAATGGGGAAAATGGAGACTTTTACATGATTTACAGCAGATAAATGCAGTAATGGCAACAATGGGAGCTTTACAACTAGGCCTTCCTACACCTACGATGATTCCACAGGAATGGCAAATAGTTGTCATTGATCTGAAAGATTGTTTCTTCACTATTCCATTGGCTGAGCAGGACAAAGAAAAATTTGCTTTTACTGTGCCTTCTATAAATCATGCTGAACCCAATAAAAGGTATCAATGAAAGGTACTTCCCCAAGGCATGAAAAATTCGCCAACTATTTGTCAATGGTTTGTGGCACAGGCCTTGTCAAAAGTGCGGGAGCAATTTAATAACTGCTACTGTTATCATTACATGGATGATATCTTGTTGGCATCTGACAACAAACAACAGTTATCAGCTCTTAAACAATGTGCTGTGACAAATTTGAAGGCTTTTGGTCTGATCATTGCTCCAGAGAAAGTGCAGGAACACATGCCTTGGAAATATCTAGGTATGTTGGTGACCAACACTCAAGTTATGCCTCAACCTGTAAAGTTAGACATTGATGTTAAAACTGCTACTGATGTACAGAAATTGGTTGGTTTAATAGGTTGGATTCGATCATATTTAGGTATAACTAATCATCAGATGCAGCCATTGTTTGATTTGCTGTCAGGCATTACCTCCTCTACTGACAGGAGGCAATTGACCCCAGCAGCAAAAAAGACCCTAGAAGAAATTGAATTAGCCTTAGCACACAAATTTGTTAACAGGATAGATGTCTCTGTTGGTGTTCAATTGTTTCTTTTGAAAGACCATGAAATACCATGTGGGATACTGTGTCAATGGAATGATAATTGGGAAGATCAACTGCATATTCTGGAATGGATATTTTTATCTTTCAGTTCTCAGAAAACAGCTCCAGGACTTTATGAGCTTTTTGCAGATATTATCATCAAGGGCCGCAGGCGTTGTCATGAGATTTTGGGACACGACCCTGTGACCATTGTGATACCTGTACAACAGTGGTATTTTGAATGGTGCTTTCAAAATAATCATGAATTGCAATCTGCCTTATCTTGTTTTACAGGCCAAATCACATACCATTTGCTTTCTCATCCTGTTCTAACACTGACTAAAGAGATTCCTTTTGAAGGGAAACAAATTTGTTCTCCTGTTCCAGTGGAAGGTATAACGGTTTTTACAGATGGATCCGGGAAAACCGGAAAAGCAGCTGTTGCTTAGAGAAAGGATGATCACTGGGAATATGAGACAATGATTCAGCAGGGATCTCCTCAACTGGTTGAACTTTCTGCTGTTCTTTTGGCTTTTACTTTATTTCCTGGTTCTGTAAATATAGTTACTGATTCCATTTATGTTGTCAATTTGGTTAAGCATTTAGATCAAGCAGTGTTGTATAATATTCAAGAGAAGCCATTGTTTAACATGTTAGTGAAGTTATGGACAGTTATTGGTGCTCTAAAACATCCTTACTTCATCATGCACCTTCGCAGCCATACATCATTACCAGGATTTTTTGTTGAAGGCAATGCCTATGTAGATTCTTTAGTAGCTGCTGCTGCTGCAATCAAAACTGTACCTAATGTGTTGCAGCAGGCAATTTTATCTCATCAAGTCTTTCATCAGAGTGCTCAAGCTTTACAGCAGCAATTCAAATTGTCTCCTGGTGAAGCAAAATCAATTCTTTCTTCTTGTCCTGACTGTCACATGACTCATGTCACTCAGTATTATGGTATCAACCCTAGGGGTCTTTCTGCGTTAGAGGAATGGCAAACTGATGTTACTAAAATGCCAGAATTTGGTCGCTTTAAGTATGTTCATGTTACAGTTGATAATTTTCTCATGCAATGGTTGCTTCAGCATTCACAGGAGAAAAAACTCGTGATGCTATTCATCATTTTTATCATGCCTTTTCTATTCTAGGTGTTCCGTGTCATGTAAAAACAGATAACGCCCCAGCATATGCTTCGCAGAAAATGCAAGCATTCCTCCATGCTTGGGGCATTGAGTGTTCAACAGCAATTATTGAAAGAGCTCACGGACTTCTTAAATGTCAGGTTCAAGAACAAAAAGGGGGAATGCAACAGGAGTCACCTCAAGTGAGATTAGATAAAGCTGTTTATGTGTTAAACTTTTTGCGTCCCCTACCTGACTCACAGTTATCTCCAATCTTTTACCATTTTTCTTCTTTGAATTCTAAGCAACCAGATTTCCGTAGAAATGTCAAGGTATGGGTCAAGGATTTAATTACTGGTATGTGGTCTGTTCCAGTGGAACTAATAACCTGGGGGAGGGGTAATGCTTGTGTTTTGACAGATAATGATCCTCGATGGGTTCCTGCTCGCTGTGTTAAACCTTACCTAGAGTGCGCGGGAAAGGACAGGATGGATGGTTCCACAGCTGAAGCAGAACCTGCGGATGACATGGCTAAGACCATATATCAGTACTTAAAGATGGATGAAGGACAGGAATGATTGTATTAAGAATGGGAATTTTGTTGATGGTTGTGATTGTTGTCTTGTGTGTCCCCTCTCTGCTTGGATTTTTGCAAAGGGCCCTGCAAAAATCCATAGCAGCTGTATTTACAGTTCAAAAACAAAAAGGGGGAATTGAGGAAGGGGCTAACAGCGGGCCTGTTAGCTAAAGGAGTGAGAAGAAGCTGAGAAGTAAGAAGAAGCTGATAAGGAGCTCTCTCCAAGGCTGTAACCAAGGAGACCGAGAGAAGAAAGATAAGAGAACCTTGCAGCTGGACGAAGTATTTTTAGAAAGTTAGTTGAAGTCACTATAACTTTTCACCAATAGTATTATGTTGACTTATTGTGGCCAATAGTTAGGGTAGAAGAAGCATAAACAATTGGAAAGTGTATAAAAGTCAGCCATGTTCAATAATAAAGAGTTGCCAACTGAGACTGCTTGTGGTCTCTGCTTTGTGTCGTGACCACCTCGACAGTGACAGCCTTTGGCTTCCATAGGGTCAGCCATCCACGGGTTGGGGGGTGAGGTGCAGACCTTTGTAAGCCAACCGTCTGTGCTGATCAGAAACATGGATGGGCAGACAGCTGCAGTTCGGCTCTATGTCACTCCAGATCCGATAAATCTCTGGGGGCAGGATGTATTGGCAGCCTGGGGGGTAGGAATTGGGATGGATTTTTAATTGGGACCACTGCGTGTGGAAACCCAGAGCACCGGTAATATTCTTCTGTCTGCTCTGGGGTGTCATGACCCCCAGGGGAGCACTGACTTTGACCCTCATTCATTAAGAGGGTCAAAGTCACACACACACACACACCCCAGCAGCATTGGTAGAACCTGAGAAATCGCTCACCACAGCTCACCCAGGGGACAGGGGGCATTTTAACCCAGCGGAAGCGCTCACCACAGACAGGGGACCCATTGATTTACTGGAGACCAGCCAGAGAGCGGGCGGATCTCTTCCCGGCGTGAAACAGTTTACAACTGCGAAAAGTTCGCAAGATACGCAATCTGCGCAGCCAGGAACTGCACAGACAGATCAGGCTACGCAAAGTGCGCAACCACCGCAAACAGCGGAAAATAAGGAAGTAACGCAGCCCGGTGCGGGTGGAACTGCATTTAGTGACAGCGGGGCTGGCTCAGCGGCTCCGTGGCAACTTTTAAACGTAACAAGCACGGCTTTGCTTTCAGCAAGTTCGCAGAGCCCGGCGGGAATGAGCCGGGGGCAGACGGAGGTTGCGGGAAAATAGAAACTGCTCGGAACGAGCGAACGGGAACACGGTCCAGGTTCCGGACCGGGGATTGCAAACACAGACCGCACGGCAATACCCGCGGTGTTCCCGAGTTCTTGGATGCCCTTATACATCTCGGCAGCACCGATGACTTCTCCCTTCACACCGTCCGTCACATATCATGCCGCAGTACCGCGGGAATTCCTCACAGACATTCTCTTTCAGCTCAGAGACTGTACGCAGGATCTGTCGCTTTCAACAATGGCGGCGTCTTCCACCCATCTTCCGTACAACAAAATGGCGGCGCCTTGCATACAATTTCCGTACAGCAAAATGGCGGCATCCTCGGCGCTTCCGTAAACAATGCTACGTATTTCCGCCGACGCCATTTTGCGACCAACAAGATGATAAACCTCCTGCTGCACCGCCATCTCTGGCCGCTTCTTGTATTGCATCCTTCAATTCTAATTATATACAACAACGAATGCAACCACCAATTCCTTATACAGAAGGAGAAGAAATGAATACAGCTTCAAAGCCTGAAGAAGGAGCATCTTTGCAGGACACAAACCCACAAAATACAAAGTATCAGTCCCCTTTACTTACATTCCAGAAGCCACCTCAAATAATAACACAAAAGTTCCTTCAAGAGACACATCCAATTCTGCCAATTGGACAGATATAGAAAAGCATTAAAGGAAGGAGATTTCCCCATGGCATCAACACAATTAATGGCCATGCCAATAAAATATGGCAGGCAAAGTGCAAATCTCAAGTGGATCAACAACATCCAGTTAAAGTTCCCATAAAGGAATTTGAATCCCTGCTGCTGTGAGCAAAGAAAACCTACCCATCTCTTACAGAAAAGAAAAAAAAATCTATTTAAACCCTGTTTATGGACAGATGCTAACATGAAGTTATTTCATTGCGCTACCTTGCGGTACCCTAAAGCAGGAGTGCAGTTGTTTGCTTGCAGAATTCTTTATGAAGCAACATATGATGCGAAATACCCATATTCTGCTGCACACTCACCTTTGTAAACCCCCTCAACTATAGAGGGCTTTTCTCCAGGGGCAGAAGGGCAGGGGTTTACTTTCCCCCCCCCCCCATCTGGGGTTGCAGAACCTTTCCCCCGCAACTCGTGACCCCCTTGTACACCCCCCATCCCGGTCCCAGAACAGGCCACTCCCTTTGGGATTCCTGAAGAATCCCCCGGGGAGGAGGGGGACTCGGAGGGGGTCATCAAAGATTTATCAGAAGCTGTGAAAACCAATGGCCTTGGCTCACCATATTTCAAGCAGCTTTTGAGAGGCATTTCCAGCAATTACGACTTGGTGCCTTTCGATTGTAGGTACATTGCCTTGACAATTTTTACAGATTCACAACTCCTGCTGTGGGATGCAAGATGGTGAAGGACTCTCATTCAACTGAGAAACAGATATGCAGGAGAGCCACATGCAGGTCTCACATTGGCTCAATTAGCAGGAGATGAATCCCATGACAGACCTGAAGATCAGTCAGCAGTTGCCTCGAGACATGACTGAAGACATCAAAGAGACAGCACAAAGGGCAATTTTGCAAATTCAATTGGAACTCCAGAAGGTATTTACACAGAAGTAAAGCAAGGTCTCTCCGAGCCTTTCATTGCATTCATTGATTGTCTCATGCAAGCAGTGGACTGACAAGTGAGTGATGAAGCGTCAAAGCCACACTTGCTTCGAAGTCTCGCTTTTGCAAATGCCAATGCAGAGTGCAAACGTATAATTAGTGCCATGCCTGGTCAACCAACTCTGACTGAAATGACAGAGGCATGCAACAAGGTAGGCACACCTCAGCACATTTCAGCCATTCAAGCAGGCGTTTGGATGGAATAGGTTGGAAAATTCTTCAAGAGCAGCATGAAGAATTCTCAAAAATGCTCAAGGCGCTGCATCCAGCTCTTCAACAGGCTGGTTCCACAGAAGTGATGGCAACAGCATTTGCTGGAGGACCATGCTTCAGATGCAGAAGATATGGGCACATGAAAAAGAACTGTCCAGAACCAGTGAAAAGCGAGAAAGCTCCAGGCCTTTGCCCAAGATGCAGAAAAAAGGGAACACTATGCAAATCAATGTTATTCCGAATATGATATAGATGGAAATCTTCTATTGTGAAAAATGTTTCCCAGGGAGGGAAACCACCATGTAAAGATAAGAGTATTAGTAATGATTTAACTGCCCAAAATGTCTCTGAAGACAGAGCATTTGGGAAACGTCAATCAGATCCTATCTGTGGGGTCATCAGCTGATTCCCCAATGGTTCAAAGCTCTAGGGGTTGTTAGTACTGAGTTTGTAACCTTTGTTATTTTGGGTTTTTATAAGTAATGCTGATAAATAGTGATTGTTGTTAATGTTATATGAATGCTTTAAAAAGGTTGTCTTAACCTCTTCAAACACTTCCTGTTGAAAAGTTGATGATATAATGTGAATTCTCAGATTTTTGTGATAAGAATTAAGGTATTGTAGTATTTGCAGCCGGCTTTCATGTGTTTTACTATCTCTTTGTGTGATCACCTACAAGACACGTGTCTCTTCAGGATCCTGCATTTTTGTTTCTTAACTACTCATATGTTTGGCTTTTTTTTTAATCCAGATTGCCAGTCTCGTGGTTTTCTTCAGTTATTTTTACAGAGATACTACAGCAGAGAGTTCAGTTGTAACATTTAACTTCTTTTTTTGGGTTTCAATTTTGTACTAGGTAATCAGTCTTTCATTCAGCTGCACTTCCTCCACTCTCAGTGTCCAGATCCAGGCTCACAATCCTGCCTGTGACCACTTTCAGATCTCTGAAGAAGAGATTGGCTGTGTTTGAAGAATCTCTATCCTGAAAGAAACTTCAGAGGGATTCAATTACTTGATGGTTTGTTTGGTTTTTAACCCTAGGGTTTGTTATTCGTAACTGTTATTTTTAAGAGTCTTGTTTTAAAATGTGTTAAGTGATACCCACCAATTAGAGTTCGGGCTCTGGCCAAGCTCTAGCTCTACTTGGATGGAGTGATTGACAATCAACCCAGATGTTTTCTGCATCAAAAAGTATTCAAGCCCTTTTGGCTTGGCAATTTGACCATATATGACAGCTGAGTTTGTTTTCAGAAGGAGTTTGGAGAAACATGAATCTGGACATGATTTCTCCAATTTTCTGTTGTTTTAAGGTTTATCAGCTGTTGCAGACTCTGGGATGACAGTTCAGTGTTGTAGTGCTTGGTAATTGTATGATTTCACATGTGTTATTGATTATGTGTATTATCTGCTTGATTCCTAATTGCTGTTAGTTTCTTCTTTGCTACATGCATTGTTTTGCTCTTGATCTTTTCTCCTCTTCATAACCAAAGAATGTTAGTAATATCAACTTATGTTGATATTTTATATTTCTCTATGCAATTTTGCAAAACAGAACTGATCAATGTTTTATTTTCACATCAGGACCCATTCTTCACCTCCGGGATTCTGAGAAAATCCTCCAGTCCCTGTGGGTACATGGATTTGTTTGTGTTTTAACAGGTACAAAGTCCAGGTGGATTTCAGTGAAGAATGTGAAACTCTATCAAGTGCAAGAAAATGCTGACCACTCCACAAGCAAAGACATACAGATGTGGACTGCACAGAGATTCCAACCCTTGTGCTTTGCCCACAGAAGATTGTGGACTTTGGGTTTCTTCATGAGTGTGGGAATCAGTGATGTTGTAGAATTTTTGTTAGATGATAGCTTAAGCGAAATATGGGGTGTGGTCGAATGTGTGTCTGACAGATGGTTGACAAAATTGCCAATGCAGTGTTCATGGTTCAAGCAAGAAGGGGAATTTCAACCAAATTTCTCCCTGAGGCTCTTTATGAACCTCAAGAATTGGAAATTCTTGGCTCAGTGAAGATGGATTTCTGTATAGTATTTAGTCTTCCTGAGTAGAAACAAAATAAGGACAAAATAAGAGATGTAACCCCAAATCACATCATATATAGAAATGTGACATCTTGGTGCAATTTCACAGCAAGGATGATCACACTGTCCAACAAGGTTCCATTGCAATTACCACAAAGAATCGTTTTCATTTGTGGGGACAGAATTTGGCCCGCCATGCCATCCAGTGTCAAAGATGGTCCATGCAGCATTGGGAGACTTTCTTTACTGACACCCAACATGACAATGATAAGGGAACAAAGACGTAGAGAAAAAGATCTGTCAGTTGATACGATCCCAATTGTGATGACAATGTTAATACATGGAAAAAGGGCCTGAGATTTATAGCACCTCTGCTTCTGCCACAGGCAGCTGCAGGAGCGGCCTTGAAGCAATTGGATCAAATAGGATGTTGGTTGAGTAAGCACTCTTGTGCTTCCTCTCTTGAACTGAGCAATTTATTAGCTGCTGTTCAAGGTGTGAGACAGCCGACTCTGCAAAACAGAGCAGCAATTGATTATCTTTTGTTAGTGCATGGACATGAATGTGAGGAATTTGAAAGAACGTGTTGCATGAATTAGTCTGATCATTCAAAATCTATTCATGAAAGCATACAACAGTAAGAAGATGGAGTGGCCAAACTCAGAGAAGAGAATGGGTCATGGCTGGATGGTGTGTTCAGTTGATTTAATCTTGCACCAGCATGGAGAGAATTTTTGAAGATAGGTGTGTACGTACTGATTGGTGTTGCAGTCCTTTTAATATTTGTGCCATGTCTACTTTAGTGTATCCAACAGATGATGGATGAGGCTGTCAAAGGAGTGTTTTTGGTTCAAAGAGAAGGGGGACATGTGGAAACCCAGAGCACCAGGAATATTTCTCTGTCTGCTCTGGGGTGCCCTGACCCCCAGGGGAGCACTGACTTTGACCCTCATTCGTGGGGAAAGTTTCCTAGACGTCAAGATAGACTAGAATCCACAAAAGTGTGAAATAGATTATAGAGAGTTGTGTAGGTGTATCACTTGGTGAGAAATTTAGGTTTTGGGATTTTTAGTATGTTGTGAATGGAAGCAAGATGGAGGGCACAGGGTGCCATCCTGGGATTCTTCATGCTTCTTCCTTCTTCTTCATGGGTTTGGGTGGCATTTTGTAATTGGGCAGAAAAGTCCGCATTGCGGGCTCTTTGGGATCAGTTATTGGGTTAAAAGGGAAAATAATCTAGGTGTCAGTTCTTAATTGGATAGTTTAGTCTTAAAAGACCTTATAACTAGAGACTGTTAGCCATTTTGTGCCTTCTAATGAAAAGCTGCTGAACTCACAGAAGTGAGACTGTTTTACTGATAAGAAATAATAAACACTTGAGTCCGAACATGAATTACTGTCTCAAGTACCTTCAATCCAGACCCAGAGAAACTGACGACTGGTACCCCCACAACTGCACTAAAGAGCGGAAAAGATCCTATGCCGCCTTTACGGTGGCTGGTGGACAAACCCATTTGGGTACACCAGTGGCCCATGACAAAAGAAAAACTGGTCACCCTTCCTGAATTAGTTCAGGAACAATTGCAACAGGAACACATTGAGCCTTCTACTAGTCCCTGTAATACTCCTTTCTTTATGATAAAGAAAAAATCTAGGAAATGGAGGCTCTTACAGGACCTCCAAAAAATTAACACAGCGATGGAAAGCATGGGGGCACTGCAGCCTGGTATGCCCTCACCCACCATGCTCCCCACAGGATAGACCTTGATCATTGATCTGAAGGATTGTTTATTCACAATCCCATTGCATCCTGATGACAAACTAGTTTGCCTTCACAGTGCCTTCAATCAAGAATGCTGAACCTGTGCCGAGATATCAATGGAAGGCTTTGCCACAGGGCTGTCGCAATAGCCCGACTATTTGTCAGTGGTATGTGGCTCAGGCCTTGTCCGGAGTCTGTGAGCAGTTTCCTCACACATGTTGTTATCATTACATGGATGACATCCTGGTGGCAGCATCCACCAAGGATGAGTTGCTGAGGATACGGCCTCAGCTGTTTGCTGCTCTGCATTCTTATGGGCTGCAGGTGGCTCCAGAGGAGGTTCAACAGCACCCTCCTTGGAAATATCTGGGAGTCAAAATTCTTGACTGAACTATTCAGCATCAGGAGGTACAATAATAAAGCCTCTCTGATTTGGCTTTATCATAAAGCAGAGCAATAGGGCTCAGGAGCTCAGTCCCTGAGTAGGGACCGGGTGCCCAAAGCTAGCTCGCTCATGCCAACGCCGCGGGGCTACCATCTAGCAAGCATGGTGATTATCAGCTCTATAGTGATTGCAAGCTCTTAGGATTTCAGCTTTGCTTGCTAGGTAGTGGTGTCCCGGGCTTGAGGCTGCAACAGACGGAGAGAGAGGAGAAGGAGAAGGTGCAGGCTGTTCCACGGAGATGGCTTTATTTGGGGAGGTCCGTGAAGGGTCTCTGCTCTTCTTCTTTCTCCCCTAATGGGGTACAGTATGCTTCTTTTATAGGGTTGGAAAGGATCCAAGCTTGACCAATGGTAAGGGGTTAACATGACATTGCCTTATAGGGTTACAGAGATAGGTTAAGGGCGGAGGACAGGGAAACAGGAATTTTCTTTTGCTGTTTCAGCATTCCTATTTTTCATATTCTCCATGGTGCTTTTCCTAAATCTATGGGGTTTACTACAGTACAATTCTAGGATTCTATTAAGACCTTGAATGATGCCCAGAAATTGATGGGTGCCATCAGTTGGTTGCATCCTTACTTGGGACTAACCGAAAAACTGTTCCTGCTGTATGGTAATCTAAAGGGGGACCCTGACCTGAGATCACCTTGGAAATTGACTCCTGAGGTGTGACAAGTGCTGGGGAAGGTCCAAAAGGCTGTTTCTGCTTGTCAGGTTCATCGAGTAGACCTTTCCATTGATATCACTGTCTTCATTACCAATCCAGATTTTATCCTATGGGTATCATTGGCCAATGGAGTGACAAATGGTCTTATCCTTTGCACATTTTGTAATAGGTCTTTTTGCCCCATCAACCAAAAAAGACAGCACCCACATTATTTGAACTGATCACTCATTTGATAATCAAATGCTGTCGACAGTGTTTGCAATTGATGGCAGCCAATCCTGCAACAATCATTCTTCCAGTAGAATGGGTAGACTTTGAATGGAGCTTTGCTAACAGTGCTCCTTTGCAAAGTGCTCTGCAGAACTTTTCAGGGCAGATTGCCTATCATATGCCCAGTCATAAGTTATTACAGTTGGTAAAAACAACCAATCTTTCATTGCAGCCAAAAAGCAGCCAGGTGCCAGTGCAAGGACCCACTGTCTTCCCTGACAGTTCCACAAAAAGGGGGAAAGCCATTGTTACTTGGAAGGATGAATCTGGATGGCAAATGTTGGAGGGCCATTGTAGAGAGCTTTTTGGATTATTGGTTAGCTGAGAAAGGACATTCCGATGTGATACCAATGGATAAGGGTAAGAGAAACAAGCTGGGAACTGAGCAACCGATGCCTAATTACTGACGAAGGTCACAGTGACCTTCTCTAAAACGGGAAGACGGGGGAGAAAATTGCTTGTCAGAAAATGTAGTTATCCCAAGGTAGAGAAATTAGAAGAATGTACACATAGAAGCAAAATAATTGTTAAGAGATAGAAGTAGGTGTGTTTGATTATAGTGTGCTTTAACCAATAATGAGCTCAGATTTTGCAATATGCATAAGCTTCATTAACACTATTATAAAAATGTGTAAGCTTTCAATAAACTTCGAGATTTGCTATTCATCGCATATGGTGTGTCGCATCTCTCCCGCCGTTACGACAAATGGTGACCCCCGACGTGTACCTTCGGGACTAGCCACGGTCGGAGGCGTAAAAGTCAAGTGCAGGTCCTTTCGCGGCTGGGGACGGCAAAAAACACTGCTGAAAAAGGAAGGTGTTCGTGCCCCGGGCGACCTGATAGCAGGGCCCGGCTGCTACGTGCTGCCGGACCTGAATAGAGCCGCAAGAAGCGCGCAATCGTCGTTAAAATGGATAAAGACAGGCAAGCAGCATATGATTTATTTACTGACTTTTTACGAGGGCGTCAGATTAGAGGGATAGATTTACAGAAAGAACTTCCTGGGTTGTTAGCTTATGGGTGTGCACAGGAGTTTTTTCGTAATCCACATACAGTGCATGAATTGTCAGAATGGCGTATATTCGGAGATAAGTTGTGGCGTGCAATCATAGATGAGGATAAGACCGCGAAAGAGTTGGGAAATTTATGGCGAGTCGTGCACGCTGAATTCTTGAAATACCAGGCGGAGGAAAGAGCTGCCCAGCAGACTAGTGCAGCCCGTGAAAGCAACAGGAGTTGCAGAGACTGGTTTGGGTCCCCGCCGATACAAACTCCTGCTCTAAAAAGCAGCTCCCTGCAGCTATCGGCTGCTGCCGCGGGCAGCAGCCTCCCCGCGCGTATTCCAGCCGTGCCGTCCGCGCCGCCTGCCCCGGTGTTAAACCCTGCACCGCCTCCGCCTCCTCCCGCTCCGGACCCGCACCCTCCGCAGCCCTGCCGCAGCGCACAGCCCGCAGCCGCCCCGCCGGAGAGGCTCGTGCCGGCCCCGGCCCTGGGCGACTCAGCAGCTGCAGCGCGGCCGCCTCCCGCTCCGCAGCCGCCAGCACCGCTCCGCAGCCGCCCCGCCCCCGAGCCGAGGGGGGGACGGCAGGACGGGCCTTCCGCCCCCCGTGGAGCAGCGGGCTCCGGTGAGTCCGCCCGCCCCGCGGCTGCCCGCAGCTATCACCACTTCGGCTAAACCTGCCTTCAGCCCGCAACCGCCGGGAGCCTCGTGGTAGACCTAGCAACAGCAGCAGACAGTGACTTTGGTAAATATTCACCCACAAAAGTCCCAACGAGAGTAAAGAGACCACTCATTATTGATGGATTATCTGTGAGAGTTTTGCTTTTAGGACATTTCTCGGCTACAGTGTTAAGATTGTTTGTTTTATCTAGAATAATAGACGCTGGCTATGTAAGGGAGAGTTCTATTATGCTGTATATTCTTTTTCCACGTATGCGAATCGAACACTGAACTGTTAGATGCACTTTGACCTTTGTTAAAGGGAACTGATCCTGCACAGCCTGTTCGTATAGCCCCTGAACAGGCTGAAACACTGCAGCAGATATTAGACCGTGTTACACAAGGCAGTGTTCAGAGACGTGATCTTGATCTCCCTGTACAGCTGACAGTTTGGTGTGGGAAAAAAAAAAAAAAAAAAAAAAAAAAAAAAAAAAAAAAAAAAAAAAAAAAAAAAAAAAATTTTATTGGGTGCACTTACTTAGCATAACAGAAAAACGGGGGAGATATGGGCCTTGGAATGGATATCTCCTCCACTTCAACAACATAAAACTCTTCTTCAGAAAATTGACATTTTAACTGATTTGCTCAAAAAGGTCGTGATAGGACAGTGGAGTTAGATTTAATGCCCAAAAAGATCACTAAAGTCCTTATCAGATGCTATAACTGCTTATACAGATGCAGGAAGAAAATCCAAACAACTGTTACTCATTGTATACATTTATATGTTTAGAAAACTGGACTGGATGTCATGTAACATTTAGAATTATAATTTAACCTGAATGTTAGTTTGCACAAAAAAACAACTCCCTCCAAACAACAAAAACAACAAAACTTCCACTCCAAACAGATACTAAAATATATAATAGACTTCCAACCATAATATTAATATTATTATTATTATTGTGGACAATTTTGATAAATAATTACCAAAAAGAATGTATTCATCCCTACTGTTTAAGCATCAATTGACTTTTAAAACATAAAGCATAAACACTGATGTTTGAGGCCTAGAAAACATTCATTCTGTTGTTTGAATAATGATTTCAGTCTACAAGAAAACTGTTGCTTAGCTTTTCCTGTAACATCGAACAAAGAGTATTTTGTACTTAGTTGTTATCCTTTTTCTTTGTCCAAGTGAGAACACAATATGTCATTTAAAATATTCTCTCATTTAATTTACATTTTAATCTGAAAGAGAATATGAATTTAAAAAATCATACCACAGCAGTAATGTCCCTTTGTACTTAGAAACATATTTCTTGTACCTGTTCAATTTAAAGCAAACCTGCAATACTCTAAGCACCTGACTCAACTTGTAACTTCTCCATCACTTCTTATATTTTTTTCTCCTCTGAAAATAACCAGTGTGAGCTGTAGCTTGTCTCACATGTGTTAAGTTCTTCACTGGCTTTGCATAAGGAGATTCACAAGCACATGAGTTATTCTACACTGCTTATTTGTCTTAAATATCCGATCTAAAACACGTCATCTGATTTGTATTTCTTAATATTTTATAGGTGAGTTAGTTCTGAGTTATTTTTCTCTGTTTCCTGTGTTTAACCAAGATGCTGAAAGACTTTGTTGATACGTCAGACTTCACTGAAACAAAGGCTTCACACAGATCAAGCATCTAAACTATTTGTTCATTTCAAAAGTGGTATTTTGGCTACAGTATATTTTTCCACTTGTGTGGTATGCATTTACAGCTGACTGCCAGGACGATGTAAAGTTTTGGTCCCCAGCAGCCATAGTTGCAGCATCTTTCTTAACTCCAGGGGTATCAGCCGCAGATGCTTATGCTAGTTTAAATAAGTTAGGGTGTTGGCTTGCTAAACAAACAAATGCAACTTCTTTAGCAATTTCCAGTCTTTTGCTTGATGTAGATTCTATTTGCCATGCAACGCTTCAAAATAGAGCTGCGATTGATTTTCTCTTACTTGCACAAGGCCATGGTTGTGATGAATTTGAGGGCATGTGTTGCATGAAATGCACGATCTGTACACTCACAGCTCTCTGAGTTACGGAGGTTAACTGGGAACTTACAGGTGGAATCAGGCCTTGGTATTGATGGATGGCTCAAATCTTTAAACTTAGGATTGTGGTTACGTTCACTTATTAAGGTTAGCATTGTAGTAGCTATTGTAGTTTTGCTGTTAGTATTAGTCTTGCCTTGTTTTTGTATATGCTTGCAGAATATGGTGCAAAAGATGATAACTACTGCATTTAATCAAACTATGCTTGTTCAACAGAAAAACAGGGGAGATGTAGAGAGCTTTTTGGATTATTGGTTAGCTGAGAAAGGACATTCCGATGTGATACCAATGGATAAGGGTAAGAGAAACAAGCTGGGAACTGAGCAACCGATGCCTAATTACTGACGAAGGTCACAGTGACCTTCTCTAAAACGGGAAGACGGGGGAGAAAATTGCTTGTCAGAAAATGTAGTTATCCCAAGGTAGAGAAATTAGAAGAATGTACACATAGAAGCAAAATAATTGTTAAGAGATAGAAGTAGGTGTGTTTGATTATAGTGTGCTTTAACCAATAATGAGCTCAGATTTTGCAATATGCATAAGCTTCATTAACACTATTATAAAAATGTGTAAGCTTTCAATAAACTTCGAGATTTGCTATTCATCGCATATGGTGTGTCGCATCTCTCCCGCCGTTACGACAGGCCATGAGTCGGGCTCGGCCCAACTGGTTGAGTTAAAGGCCATTGCCATGGCATTCCATAAATTTTCTCAGGTGCCTCTGAACTTGCTCACTGATTCTGCCTATGTTGCAGACATAACCAAGCATTTGGATTGTTCACTCCTGACGGAAGTCAATAACACAGTTTTGTTTCAGTTGAGAACCTTGTGGAGTGCAATTCAGGCCTGAGTTTGTTCGTATTACATCCTGCACATTCAGAGTCACACCAATTTACCAGGTTTCATAACAGAAGGTAATGCCAGGGCTGAGAGGTTGGCTAACCCTGCCTGGGTAGCGCCTCAGCCTGACAAGATTGCGCAAGCCAAAGCGGAGCATGATTTTTTCCATCAAAGTGCACATACTTTGCAGAAACAATTTCACTTGACACCAACTGAGGCTCGTGACATTGTCAGTTCTTGCACTGACTGTCATGGACTTGCTGCACCTTTACCAGCAGGGCTAAAACCCAGAGGCTTAAAGGTCTTGCAGCTTTGCAAACAGATGTTACTCACATCGCTGAATTTGGCCGAATTGAATATGTGCACGTGTCTATTGACACCTTCTCCTCTGCCATGTGGGCCTCTGCTCACACTGGAGAAAAGAGTCGCGACGTGATTGCCCATTGGAGGATGGCTTTTGCAGTTTTGCAAATACCTTCTTCTGTGAAAACTGATAATGTCCCCGCCTATGGGGCAGAAGACACATCAGTTTTTGTATTTATGGAGAGTGTCACACAAACTTGGTATCCTGCACTCTACAATGGGCCAGGCCATTGTTGAATGTGCTCATGGTACCTTAAAGCTTGTTCTGGACAAACGAAAAAGGGGAATGCCTGGAGAAACGCCACACAGTCGAATGGAAACATCTCTATATACAATCAATCATCTTACAGTGCCACAGAATTCAGAGAATCCTGTCATTCTAAATCACTTTCTCTCACTTCACTCTTCAGGTGAGACGCACCTGCCTCAAGCAAAAGTCTGGATACGGGACCTAGTCCCTAATAAGTGGGACGGCCCATACAACCTTATCACTTGGGGTCACGGGTATGCCTGTGTTGCCACAGATACTGGGGTACGGTGGGTACCTGCGAGGTGTGTTCACCCTGACCTGTGACACCAAAAACAGAATGTGGCCAACAGGCAACCTCCGAATGATGATCAAGATGACGACCTCCAATCAGATGGCCCCTCCACGAGTGGGGAATGAACATTCTATCCTTTCTATGTTTCTGGAAATAGGCTGTTGACAAATTAAGACTGTCAGTTCTTTGAACAAACTAATGATAAGTTGTTACTATATTAGAACTAGTATAGATATTGTATTAGAATAGGTAACTGATTTTAAGATTGATAGTGTATTTCTTGTAAGAGGAAATCACAAGATTTGATCTCTCCGACCATTTCAAAATTGCCTCCGATTGAGGTTCTGATTGATAATTAGCAACTGCTAGAGGAACCCCTGGAGTTGTGTTTGTTCTCCTTTCTGCAAGGGGCACCACAGAGGATTACAAACACCTCCTTTAAACAAAAAGGGGGACCTGTGGATGTGACATCCTGGTCAGAGAGCGATAAAACTAGATAAGTTTTCCCAGAATCGGCTTGAGAGACTTTAGGGAGTTGAAGATAAACAATGATAGCTTATTATTATAAACACCTGCAGGTGTTGTTTTCCTACTCTCTGTTTTCTTGTTTTTCTCAAAGATTGTTTATAAGAAGGGCTTCTTGTTAATTAGCCAATCAGGTGAAATGTATTAACTGAATGACCAATCAAATCTACCTGGATTGGAACAGCTTATAAAAAGGAGCAGTTCCAAATATACAGTGTGCGTTATGCCAATCAACCTTCTGATGAGTCTGCGTCATTACTTACTCAAGAGTGACAGATATTAGCAAAGGCACCTATGCTAAAGCAAGCAGATGTTGAAGTAGCTGTGATCCCATGAGAAATTTGGACAGAAAGAGAGAAGAGTGATGAAGATTCTTTGCCCCCAGGGAAAAAAGAAGACCTCTGCTCCTAGAGATGAGGACAATTTCAGAAATAGATAAAGAGAACCTTTGCTCTTGAACAGCTCATCCTTAAAAAAGTACCCCATGAGTTGACATGGCCCATAAACACAACTGTGGGAAAGCTGTGAAAAATGGGAGGGACTCCACTATTGCAGATTCCCAGGCAGCTTCTATTCGTGGACATTAAAAGCCCTGAGAGAACTGTTTCTTGTGGAGAAGTCTCCATGGCATGGCAAGGGAAACTCCTCTCCCTAAATGAACTGAAGAAAGACTATTTTAGAGGTGGTAAACTGACTGAATTGTTTCTGTACATTGTTAGTGGGAAGAAAAGGTTGTAGGGGGGAGGAGAAATGTTCTAAAGGTTTTATTCTGATTCTCATTATTCTTTATTTACTGTTAATAAAGTTTCCTATATATCCTTTTAAAGCTTTGAGCCTGCTTTGCCTTCCTCCTAATCCTGTCTCACAGCAGGAAATGAGTAAGTATATTCTAGTAGGTACACTGGCATTTGGCCATCACTGAACACACCACATGGATTCAGCAAATAAACAGGTAAATAAGAAAATTTAAAATTATTATACTTACATCTCAAAACAATTTTCATTTTAAAAAAGGACTTCATACATATTGGGGTGCACAAGACAGAGAGTACTTTGGACCTTATCAGCATAAGAAAACTGATAGATAAAATGCCTTGGCAAAAGCAAACGGAACTTTGAAAATTAGATCTAGATAGCAAGAAGATTTAATTAGACAGGTTTACCGGAAAAAGAAAATCCTATTAAACTCTGTAAGCAAGAGGTGTTGTTATATGCATAAGTTTGTGTATATGATTCTAACCTAATCATTGTAGTGCACATTACTAATCTCCCTAAAATAGTATATAAGTGCTTGTATCCCACAATAAAATCAGATTCTGATCACCGAGTCAGTCTCCCCGTCTCTCTCCATCGCCGACACGTACAGATAAGGCAATGGGAAAAAAAGCCCAGACCAACACACCATTTTCTCCAAAAGTTTTTTAAATGGTTTTAATCATGCTTTCATGCTAGGATAGTTGGCACAATACACAGCTCTGATTCTACCTAGAATGTAGTTTTGGGTAGAGCAGATTCAGGTAGCTCACAGTTACTGAACAAGATCATACTTTTAACCTTAACCTTGTCCATGCGTTTCCTATACACTGATAGTATTGAGGTCGCAGATCCCTCTAAATCATTTGATCTCAGTAATCCTGAAGAAAACCAACACATTCAAAAGTTTTCTGCTGTGTTTAGTGAATCCAATCATCAATTAAATGTATTAATGTATTAGAGGAAAAAAACATTGCTCTGTTGCTTTTGGCTGGGGTAGAGTTGGTTTTCTTCCAAGTGGCTGGTATGGGGCTATGTTTTGGACTTGTGCTGAACACAGGGTTGATAATATAAATGGTTTTTTTATTCCGGAGCAGGGTTTACACAGATCCAAGGTCTTTGCTGCTTTTTGTACTGCCATGCTGGGGAAGGGGCTGGGGCATGCATGGGAGGTTGGGAGGAGACAGCTGAGATAGCTGACCCCAACTGGCCAAAGGGATATCCCAGACCATATGACATCATGCTCAGTATTTACAATGAGGGAAAGAAGAAGGAGGAGGGAGATATTTGAAGTTATGGCATTTGTCTTCCCAAATAACCAATACATGTGATGTATCCCTGCTTTCCTGGAGATGGGTGAACATCTGCCTGCTCATAGGAAGTGGTGAATTAATTCTTTGGTTTGCTTGTGTGTGTGGCTTTTGCTTTTCCTATTAAACTGTCTTTATCTCAACCTGTGAGTTCTCTCACTTTTACCCTTACAATTCTCTCCCTGATCCTACTGGGGGGAGATTGAGCGAGTGACTGCATGGGGCTTGCTGGGATTAAACCATGACAACTGGCCACACTGGATGGGAGAGTTAGTAGAAACAACACAGCTGACAGGCAACAAGACCCTCCCCCTGTCAGAAACAGATAGATCAATCTCAATTGCCTGTGCAACCACAGCTCAGGTCAGAAACCTACCTTCTGAAAGGCAATGCAAGCTAAATGCAATCTAGTGCTGTCTGTCCTTTGATATATTTCTTAAAATGCTCCCTTCCACATACCTAGGACAGTTCCTCCTACAGTTTACTGGAAAGAGAATGACAGAACAGAGGAGTAGCTGGAATTATAACAGAGCATCTCCTCCTCCAGTCCCAATGGAAAACAAGCAAACCTCACAATAACCAGGACTCGCTAACTCTGGTATGACACTGCAGTCTGGTTGCTCACAAGGGCCAAATTAATACAAATGCTCAAAATTCTATAGTTTGAGCAACTGCTGTGAAGGCATCTCCCTATTATCAATGTGTAATATATTTAATGTGCTGCATCACATATGTAAGTGATACGGCGAAATATGTAAACCATTAACAATACTGAAAATAAGGATTGTTATGTTCAAGAGTTACTGTCCTCACTTCTGACATTACAGACAGCAGAACCTGGGGGGAAGGGGAGGAAAGAAGCAAAGCTTTCTCATACTTTATTTTCCAAAGGCATACAAAACAAACAGCAACATTTATTAGAAGTTCACACAAGCCTCAGAAAAAGTTTTACAAGTTGCTACAGTGAGGTTTTCTGAAACCTCAGACAGAGATCTGCAGGAGTTATGTAAATAACTGCCAGACCAATCAGATCCTTCACATGACATACAAGCCATTAAGCACAAATTAAGGGCTTAGGTTTAATATAGTGTCCAGGTAACACCGACTAATATTTTATTGTAGGGTTGAATGGCAGTATGGGACATGAGTAGACAAGCTGCATAAAGCTTGTTCGATGCTCATTTCCTGTCTTATGACCATGCTAACTTCAGTGCCTTTGACCTCCAGGTCTTTCTTTCCTTAAAAACACCTGCTTATTCTTTAGGAAGCTCCTGAATCTAGGAGATGAGAAAAAAAAATAAAAAATAAAAAATACTTTCCAGAAAATCCCAGCAGAACCCCACCCCAGTTTAGTAGATGTCATAGATCTCACAGAGGCATTCCCTCCCCTCTGTGCACTGCAGTCCAGAGTGTGAAGAACAAGTCGGCTTTCTTCGCTGACAAGATCTACAACAGATTACATATTCCCACTCAAATTGAAGACCTGAAGTCACAAATGACTTGTCATTGATTCAGTCAGTGAACTTCCCATTTCAGTTCTCATTCTGGACGAATATGATGAATTAGTACCCTAAACCTAACACACACACTTCCTTTATTCGTGTGTATTTTTAGTCAGCAACATACATCCTCCCATCAAGAGATACTGGACAAGATGAGAAACACTGGATCCCCAACAGAGAAAAAAGAATCCATAGGCATAAACAGAAAATACTTTTTGTGTATTTTAATCATAAGGAACAACCGGAATAATAATACCAAGTTTTTTTGTCAAATGATGAAAGCATCTAAAGGCATTTCTGTCAGAGCATACTGCTGTCATTTTTTCTGAACACGGCTCAAACGCCAAAGCAAACAAGAAGTCGTTACTTTGCATTGAAAGCCTTTCCTCCTTCCATCACCTCATCCCCTCCCACCTATCCGCCAAAACCTCCCCGTGCTTTTCTCCCACCCACACCCCTCTTTCCCCCAAATCACCTCAACCCCATCCACAGCGACCCCGCACATCTCATAGCTCACCCTAAACTTGTCCCGTTTTCTCCTCCCACATGAGCCCCTTCCATCTCGTCTTCATCCCTCTCGCACCCCTCTTCTCCCCCCCATTTCAGCCCCTTAACTCACCGCCGCGCCCCCCCCGTCGCCTCCCCGGCCTGCTGCAGCCTCCCCGCCACCAGCGGTAGCCGCCGCTCACGCCCCACGCAACCGCCCTCCACCGCCAAGCGCGAGCACTCCCCTGACAACCGCAGCGCGCACCAGGCCCAGCCACTTCCCAGCCCCGCGCACACAATGGGCCCCGCGGGCAGCCTCCCCCGCGCCACGCACCGGGGCGACGGCACTCGGCCACTTCGTCGAACTGGCTCCCTCCCGCCGCCCCTGCCCTACTGACCATCGCTGCGCTTGATCTCCACGTAGATCCCTATCTGAACCTTGCTGAAGTTGGCCGCTGCCATCGCTTCATGGGGCAGCCGGGGATATCGGAGGCACTGCCGGACAGCGCACAGGGGGCAGTGAGGGCGCACACAGCAGCGAAGGCGGCGGCTTCGAGAGGGCAGGCGGGCGGAAAGCGGGGGGCGGAGAGAAAGAGTAAAGGCGCCGGCCGGATATAACAAACACTGGTACTTGCAGCGCCTGTGCAGCTCGCCGCGGCATCACGACAGGCCCGGCTCACGGAGAAGGCGGGGGTAGAAGCTCCGCCGCGGTTTGTTCTCCGCCCTTCACAGCACCTGGGCAGGGCTGGCACAAGATGGGCGCCCCCACTCCCCAGGGGCTGCCTCCCTGCTCGCTTTAGCCTGGACCAGATGTTCGTCCCAGCTGCGAGCTGCCTATGCGAGCCTCTCCTCTTGGCCTTGTCCCTGACTTAAAAACACACACGTGTACCTATTTGGCACAAAATTGTGACTCTGCTGCTGTTATACATATATATTATAATATTGGCTTTTCACAAATATTAAAATGGATTTTATATGTGCAGTGTTAAAGTAACTTTGTTATAAAGATATAGTTTTCATTTCTGTTGTTATTAAGCTTAGACATAGTAGTGAAATAAGTATGCTTGTGTTAAAATGCCTGCTTGGATGGGATAACATCCAATGAACATAGGATAAGGACACCTGCTACAGATATGCCAACTATCAGCACTCACCGTCTGAAGACTGTGGACCAAGGCCCAAAAACTGGAGGTGATAAGAATGGACTAAATACAACAACCAAGGAATATGCATGCTCTAAAACAGCAGACCCAAGGAGGAGCCATGCTAAACAATTCTTGGAACATGTAAACTTGTTTGGGGAAAATGTTTACTATGCATAAGGGTCTATGAATATGCAACAGGCTGATACAATGGAAAAGGTATTTAAGGGGTATCCTAGAAGACAAGTGTGCTCTTGGCTGTGTGCCAAGATGCACCCGGCCGTAATAACCTTTGCTCTATGGTCCTTGTCTCCTATTGTCCTTTATTAAACTTCTTAAATTTTCACAGGACAGTGAACGTGTTTTTCACAGCTGCCTTGAAGTTTTAATGTAATAGCTTTATCTGCCTAATATCAACTCATAAGGCTCCCATGTGCCAAGTAAAGCAGCTTAGAAGCATGCTTTGTACTTGCTCCCCAAACTGCCAGCATCAGTCCAAATAAGTCCACACTGTCAACAGCACCCATCCATCTTCACCTCATGATTGATTTTATACAATTTTAAAACACCTCAAAACTCATTTCATCTTCCTTGTTTGCCTATAATGATTACTGTACCTTAGGTGAAATAAATAGGACAGGAGATCTTTCTTGTGAAAAACGCCAATCACTTGTTTTCAAAATTTTAAAAGTTTAATAGTAATAAAATGGTTATAAAAATAGTAATACAATTAGAGTAATAATAATTTGGACAAGTTGAATTAGGACAATATGAGACAATAAAGACAAAGAGTTACGGACGTCCGGGTACCTTTTTCTGGGCAGCATGCCCAAAAAAGGACACCCGTTAATAAAGGATTAACCCTTAAAAACAGTAGCCTGTTGCATATTCATACACTTCATATACGATGCATAAATTCCATTCAAATACTGGATTCTGTCTGGTCATCATCAACTTCTTCCTCCAAATCCTAACAGTGCCTTCGAGGTGGGAAGAAGTTGCTTTCTTCTGATAAGAGGGCCATAAATTCTTCTTCTCTGAAAGATTTAGGTGTCCTGTGGCTGCTATCTCCCTGCGAGTCCTTTCTTTTTAAAAAGAGTATCCTACATAGCATTGTTTCTATTTTAACAATTTTTATAACCTAAAACTATATTTAACACAGTACTTAAGAGAATTAATACAGAATTCCTTTCTAACACAACACATATAATATTCATTTTAATATTTGCGAAAAGCCAATCATAAAATACATGCATTTTTCACAATCCCCACTCTTATTCTTTGTAAATCATTTGGCTTGAGCAATATTTCTTATCTACTTGCATCTTCTGGACTATGCTGGCAAAATAAAAGAGGGGATTACACAAGGAAGAGATATAAAAACAGTTGTAACACATAAAATGAAAGATCTTAATTTCTTCTAATACATTACCCCACCAGCTAGGTTTTAACATTGTTTTCTAATTATTCTGGACCAGTACCTGGGTTATTATATGCATATATATTTTTTTTTTTCTTCTTTGATTTCTTTCGCTTTTGCTAGAATGACTTTTCTGTGGTCATCAATCTTCAACAATCTGATAAATTAAACTTTCCACAAACATCCCCTTCTTTTGCCAATAAATAGTCTAAAGTCAACCTATTCTGATACACTACAGGTTTTGTTTGGCTTAGCTGACTTGATATTAACTCTAATGCCTGGGCAGCTTTATTTGCTATCATTTCTATAACTGCTTGGAGTCTTGTAATACGACTCAATAGATAATTTGGGGTCAATACAGAGTTAAATTGCTGTGCTGGTTTTACCTTTATATTTACTTTTTTTTTTTACCAAATCTTGAACTGTATCTTCAAGATTAAATGTAAAAAAATCCATCTCTCTCCTTTTAGACATTCAAATCCAAATCTATTACCACTTTTTCCTAAGTTTCTTGTGATCTAATAAATTTCTCCTTTTTGCCTACAGGTTCTTAATTTGGATGGGTTATAACAGTGGCTGTTGACATGGGTATGTGTAATAAAAGAGGAACTTTGGTTTCTTTTTATGTGATGCTTTCCGTAGCATTTGTGACACAATCTTGCTGGTATCCCAAAAGGGAAAAGACGACAAATGAGTGCCAGAAACAGGAATAACAGAGGTCCAGTATGGCTTATACTCCCACCTCCCATGCCTGTGAGGTTGCAACCCACAGCAGGTGTATTTGATCTTCTCGGTGGCAAAATACAGAGGCCAATCTGGTCTTGCCCTCTATTTCCTTGTCACTTTCTCTTAAGTATTTTCTAGGCAAATTGTTTTTGACACCCTTTAACTGTGGTCTCTTACCGTTCCTCAGGTATCTCTCATTCAACAGGCACTAATAATTCCCATCCACAAAACAAAGTTATTACTTTAACACTTTTTGCAATAAGAGCATAAATTTTGTGAACCACAATACTAATTATTCCCACAATTCAAGCATTTACTTATAACCCAGATAGCATGTCCAGTATTGGAATGAATCAAATAAAGTTTACTAATGGAAATAGTAATTCCCCTTCCCCCCTGTACAATTCACAGGCTAAGGTCAGAATACAAAAACAGTCTTGATCTTTTTATCTGAAGTATTCCTCCCCAAAGGAGATGTTTTATTCAGGTAGTGCTTGAAACCAGTGATATAAGCACTGTCTTACTTCTTAATTCAGTGTTATTCTTTGTACATTTCTTGGATCATTTGGGTTTTTCTAAACTATTAAATATTAGACCCCGAATGTTTTGGGGTGTGTCCTGCCTGGCTTCGTCTGGCCTCGCTGCTGGACCAAAGGCTGCAGCTGTGGTGTTTTCACCTCAGAGATACCTTTGGCCGGCTGGGTGCTGCAGCTGGGCACTCAGAACAAATCCAGGCAAAATAGGAACTCAGTTTACCTCTGGTGGAAAAGGTTCAGGCAACAGTGAAGAGAAAAGAAGCGGGTTCTGCTGTAGAGCTTAAATCCAGAGTTTTATTGTAGCATGGCAGACTTCTGAATGTGGTAACAGCTCCAGACAGAGACCCCGGCCGCGTGGTCTCATGTCCTTTTAAGCCCCGGGGACAGGGGGAGGGGAGGGACAGGTGAGGGCCAACCAAGTGTGAGGAGGGGAGGGGGCAAGGGATGTGGATGCTAGGACAAACCAATGAGCCCAGGCCTGGGGGGCATCTGCCAATCACACGACGCCTTGCTGGAAGGTGAAGATTGATGGACAGCTCCCAGGCAGGAGGGCAAAGGGGGAGGGGGAAAGGTTGGCGTACCTGAGGGGGATGGGATAGGTGAGACAGGAAACCACACTGCAACATTAAACTATTACCATTCAGTCCCCATTGGAAAGTCAGTTTGGTATCACCTGGTTTAAATGTGATAGTCTATTCTTCAGGTTTCTTCACAAGTCTTTTGATTCTGTTGGCATTAATTCACCCTCTTTCCGTGATTCCGATTGTTGCTTCAGTAGTACCTTGAAAGGACTTCTTAATAGCATAGTAATAAAAGAAAGACAATACTGTATTAACTTCTACCATTTGCTTTTCTTCTAAACTTTCTGGGTTTAGCTAAAAGCTTTCTCCACAGCAGCCTCTTCTTCTTATATCCAGCTGTGCTAATAGCTGCAGAGGCAAATTCTTCTTTCTGTGAGTTACAGTTAGTTAAATAAGAAAAGCCTGACCAATTTCAACACGAGAGGTATCACATCTATTGCTTTTTACTTTTTGGGCAGCATTTAATTGTTTTAGCCTTACAAACCCATTCTTCAGGGAAAAAAAAAACAACTTCTTTTTAACAGCAAAAAAAAACACACAAAAGAAAAAAAACTTCTTACTTAAGAAAAACAACCTACTTTGTGAGGTTTGGAGAGTCATCAATCTCTGCTTTGATTTTATCTTTTAGTGCTAGCCCCCCTCCCCCTCTCTTCACAGCCTTGCTGTCAATGCTCTTCTTTGCCCTTTCCCCGGTGCTGCCACTTTGCTGCAGGGCCAGAGCAGGGGGGAACAGCCACGGGCATGGGGACCCTGGGGGCATGCCTTGGGTATCTTTTGCCCTCTCTCTCTCTCTTCTTCTCTCTCTTTCTCTTTCCTTCTCTCTCTCGGCCCACTTACCGGGGCCGACACTGCCATCCTCGACTCGGGACCCCGACAATCTGGGAGCCACCCCGGTAGTTCTGCCACGGAGCCAGCCCGCTCCTGCCTGGCAAACCTGTGTCCTCTTCTCCCAGCACCGCTGCCAGGTCACCTCCATGGATTGGTCCCTGCCGCAGCCCCCAAGACCCCGCCGCTCCTAGGGAGTGGTCAGACACCTCCCAACCTTGACAACCCCAAACTTGGCATCCTCAGGTGCTCCTGACATTCTTTTTCTTTCTCTAGTCAACTTATCCTCTTTTCTCTTCAAGGAGGGTCCGTCCTGCTAAACCCTTTCTGGACAACAGTTCTATAGTGGAAGAAATGTTTTGTATTTGAATATCTGTATAGAAGCTTTGCCCCAGAAGTCTCAGTTGTCCGTGATAAGCTGCAGCTGCGATGTCCTTAATTGGGCTGCAGCTGTGACCAATGAAGCTAACTGAGATAAAAAAAGGGCAAGTCAGCCAGTCAAAGAGACCCTTAGAAGAACCCTGAACTTAGAAAGAACAACATGCAGAAGAAAGAGTCTGTGCTGTGAAGATCTGCAGCCATAAAAACACGCTGAAGAAGTATAGACTTTAGAGATCCGATAACAACAATATAAGACTCTAGAAATAGAACAACAACAATTGGTGACCCTGATGTGATAGTTAGCAGAAAATAAGACAGCCAAGAGCTGCAGTGATATTTGTTGTGGCAGCCAAGAGCTGCGGTGATATTTGCTGTGGCAGCCAAGAGCTGCGGTAATAGTTGGCAGAAGATAAGACAGCTGAAAGCTGTACCAGCCAAGAGCTACGAGAGAACATAGCCTTTGAGTCAAAGAGCTGTGAAAGAGTATAGCCTTTGAGCAAAGAGCTATGTGTGTTGTACATAGCCTGTAAGTCATAAAAAAATATGTGTGTTGTACATAGCCTTTGAGTCATAGAGAAATGTATGTATTGTACTTGAACATCTGTACAACTGTTAACTCAAGTAAAAGAAAAGGGGGAAATATAGTGGAAGAAATGTTTTGTATTTGAATATCTGTATAGAAGCTTTGCCCCAGAAGTCCCAGTTGTCCGTGATAAGCTGCAGCTGCGATGTCCTTAATTGGGCTGCAGCTGTGACCAATGAAGCTAACTGAGATAAAAAAAAAGGGCAAGTCAGCCAGTCAAAGAGAGCCTTAGAAGAACCCTAAACTGAGAAAGATCAACATGCAGAAGAAAGAGTCTGTGCTGTGAAAATCTACAGCCATAAAAACACGCTGAAGAAGTATAGACTTTAGAGATCCAATGACGACAATATAAGACTCTAGAAATAGAACAACACAGTTTGGCATTGAATAACCTCCTAACAACCATGTGTTAAGACACTTCCCTGCCTTTCATGCAAAGAACCTGCATTCACACTCCTGCTCTCTTCTAGCACCAAGATGTCATCACTCCACATTCTAACATCTCAGAGTTTGCTAACCACCTCCCTACTTCAACTTCTCTCTTCCTTTCCTTCTTACCTGTTTTGCTTTTTGTTTGGTTTTTTTTTTTTTTTTTTGATTCAACACACCTCAGACGGTACAAGGTGAACTTAAATAATTTACTGCCAAAAGTAAGCTTAGAACTTTTTTTTACTAGGATTGCAGTAGCTATTATAACTTAAATACATGCTGGCTAGCTGTGGCTTACTGGGTCTAACATCTTTTGATATATAAGCTACTAGATATTTTTTACTCTTCTTCACTCCTGAATTGAAATTTTATGAGCTACTCCATTTTCTGTATTTATGTATAAATGATAAAGGATTTTTCAAACAAGGGTAAGCTTAAAGCTAGTACTTAGGCTAGTTTTAAATTAACTCTTTTAATTTAACAATATCTTCCTTGGTCTGTTTTATATCATCTCTTTCTGTCAATTTTTTTTTTCATACACAAATTTTGCTACCTGTGTGTACCCCTCAATCTATAATCTATAATATTTCAATAATCTAGGTAATTTTCTGATCTCCCTCTTTGAAGAGGGAGGGAGAAGGAATAAAATTCTTACAATTTTCTCATGGTTGGGTTTCCAGCTACTTTTATTTATTAAGTGTCTAAGATATTTTACCACTGAGTAGTGAGTCTGAGTTCTTTTATTAACCTCCCTTAAATCTTGTACTAGTCTATAACTCCCCTCAGACTTTACTGGGGGAATAGGGATATTATGAGGAGACATACAAGGTTCTAATGCCCCATCCTTTATTAGTCCTTCTATTACTGGCTTCAAACCTTCCTGTCCTTCTAAAGATACAGGATACTGACATACACGTATGGGACAATCTTCTCTCTCAATTGTAACCCTTATGGGGTTGATATTTAATCCTCTCCTATTTCCTTCTCCAGCCCAAACTTCTTTGTTGATTTTTTTTTCTTCATCTTGTTGGCCTAATTTTAAAACCCTAGCTGTCATTTTCCCATTTTCTGATATAACTCCTATTCTTAATTGCACTTGTAAGACTCTTTCCAATAAATTGCTACCTGCCCCTGGGACCAATAAGACATCTCCCATCCAAATTCTAGTTTCTTCTCTCAATTACCACATCTTTAATGACCAGAAATGTAAAACTTTCTCCTTTTGCCCCTGTTACTTTCACTATATGTTTGCTCACACTATAACTTTTGGAACATATAACAGGCAGGTTCTCTCTGCCCCTGTGTCTATTACAAATTCTAATTCTTCTTCTTGGGGACCCACTTTTAAAGTTATCACAGGCTCCAGATGGTATTTGTCCCCCCAAAAAAATTAGAGCTTATGACCTCCCTATTCCTCCTATGTGCCCATCTCTTTAAAGATTTGCAGATCTTCTGCTTACTTAAGACCATTTTCCTATTTCTCTTAAGTCTATCTATTTAGTTGGAGTTTCTTCTTTCTCTTCTAAAAGCCGTCCCTCAAAAACCTTTTGTTTTTGCATTTTGCCTTTGATATGCTGTCTCATTTATTCCCTTGGTTATGTAATTACGATAATTATTCATGTGTTTATTCCTCTCCTCAATATTTTCACTTTATTTAGGAGGTACAGTTGACATTTTGTCTTTTCTGGGGGTCCCCGTGGATTATCTTTTTCCTAAGCTTTTATTTCAGTTGCTCTGATTAATTACCTTTCTTCTTGAGAAAAATATTATTTTCATTACAGACCGCATCTCTTCTCAAGTATAAATGTTTGGACCTAAAAATTGGTCTAATTGTTCAGCTATGCCTATGGAATCCTCTAAATATCCCTTTTATTTATTTCTTAAAATTTCAGACCTCAGATGAAGTCAAAGGAGCGTTTACAAACTCTGGTCCGTCCCTTCCTATGAGAACCTCTCTTAATGGAAATAGACTAATCCCTTTATCCCATTCTTTTTGGATTTTTATCTTCTATAGTCTTTCTCCCATATTTTTAGGAAGAATCAGGAGAGGGCTTTCTTTTAACTGAACTTTTAGTGTTTCGATAAGGTGATTCCTCTAGAGAGTTCCCCTGAGCAGCCGGAGCTGTGGTTACCAAGGGAACGGAGCTCAGGGCAGGACTCGGCACAGCTCAGGGTCTGGGTCCTCCAAAGGCGGGGTCTGCAGCCGGGATCGCCCGAGGGGCTGTTTCAGTGCAGACCGAGCTGGAGCGTGGATAGCCCCCACATGGCTGATCCGGCAGAGACAAAGCCAGCGACTGACCCCGGCTGCAGCGGCGGGAGCCGACCAGAGTCAGGGCAGCCGGGGATGGGACAGACGGGACAGGCGGGACCCCCCCTCGGTGCAGTCAGCACGGTAACCACGGTGCACACGGCAGGACAGACCCCCACCCCCCCGGCACGGCCAGCGGAGCGGCCGCGGGCCAGGCGGCCGGACTGGGACAGACGGACTGTGCCGGAGCCGGCACAGGGGCTGGGGGGGTGGTGCAGCTGCGAACGAGTGGGGGAGCAGACGGGAATGGATGAGGTAATACTTTGTTCCCAGCTTTATACTTTCCCTGTTTTTTTCTTTTATTGCTTTTCAAAAATGTTATTTTCTTACAACCTCCCCCCTCCCCAGCATGTGGTATACTCTTTTTCTTCTGGATTAAACGGTTTTTACAAATAAATCCAGAGCTTAACAAATCCAAACTTCTGCTTGGTTACTTTGAAATGGTCGACGAGCTAACTTACGACCTTCTCATGTTGTTTTTCTCATCACTTTTTTATTTACCTTTTGGCAAATTATACATCTTTCAGTCACTTGCTTTTCTACTCCAAAAATCTCAATGCACCTATAGTTCCTTAAAAAAAAAAGAAAAAAAACAAAAACGATCACACAAAGCCCGAGTATCCCACTGGGCTTTTTGATATATGTCCTCTGCTATTCCCTAGTAAGCATTTTATTATCTAATTGTCTTTCATCAAGAGGTTTCTATTTCCCCGATTTATCTTGTTCCCCACCTGTCCTAATTCCCCTTTTTTGCTTCCCTAAACTTTGGAATTTCCAATTTTTCCTCATTTGGATTTAATATTAACTCTTTCAGCTCCATTTTCTGCTGCATCTTTAGCTTCTTGATCCGCCACATTATTTCCCCTTATTTCTGGGGTCTTTACCTTTTGCTGTCCCTTAATATGTACTATAGCTACCTCTCTTAGGTAATTTTAATGCCTCTAAAATCTCTAAGATAAGTTTCTCATGTACTAATCCTTTTCCTCTTGAATTAAGTAATCTCTCTTTTAAAATTTTTCTTAAGGTATGTGCTGCTCTAAAGGCATACCTTGAATCAATATATAACTCCTTTCTTTTGTGTTAAATATTCTAATGCTCTTTTTAGAGTATGTAATTCACAAGTTTGCATGTTTTTTCTCATCAACATCTACATACCCTGTATTTTGGAAGGAGTTGTATTTTTGTTTGCTAACATAACTCCCAAAGGGCTATCTTGGGGTATTTCTGTTGGTAATTTTTTTCCCGCTTTTCTTTCCCGTATCCACCTTACTGGATTTCTGCCCCATTTCTCAATATTCTATCTATTTTTCCCCTGCTTCTATTTTCCACTTTTTACTAACAACTTAAATACCACTTTTCTTTCAATTACTTACACTCAAAAAAAAATCCCACACCTTTTTCTCACACTGCTTTTCAATACAATACACCTCCCTCCAAGGAGATATGGTAAGGCTTAAAATGCACAATCCACATTACCTATACTTTCATTCGTCTACATTCACTCACTTTTATTTCTCATTTATTAAATATTGGACCCCGAATGTTTCGGGATGTGTCCTGCCTGGCTTTGTCTGGCCTCGCTGCTGGACCAAAGGCTGCAGCTGTGGTGTTTTCACCTCAGAGATACCTTTGGCCGGCTGGATGCTGCAGCTGGGCACCCAGAACAAATCCAGGCAAAATAGGAACTCAGTTTACCTCTGGTGGAAAAGGTTCAGGCAACGGTGAAGAGAAAAGGAGCAGGTTCTGCCGTAGCGCTTAAATCCAGAGTTTTATTGCAGCATGGCAGACTTCTGAATGTGGTAACAGCTCCAGACAGAGACCCCGGCCGCGTGGTCTCATGTCCTTTTAAGCCCCGGGGACAGGGGGAGGGGAGGGACAGGTGAGGGCCAACCAAGTGTGAGGAGGGGAGGGGGCAAGGGATGTGGATGCTAGGACAAACCAATGAGCCCAGGCCTGGGGGGCATCTGCCAATCACACGACGCCTTGCTGGAAGGTGAAGATTGATGGACAGCTCCCAGGCAGGAGGGCAAAGGGGGAGGGGGAAAGGTTGGCGTACCTGAGGGGGATGGGATAGGTGAGACAGGAAACCACACTGCAACACTCATTCACTTTTACACATTCCTTCACACCCTCAAGACACAAAGTGGATCGCTGTTGCCAGAAAATCACTGGTCCCTGTGGCCCCCCTCGTCTTGGGGTTGGCCTCTAGGTCTCAGTATCTCCGGGCCTCCTGGAAGGGCCCTGACTCTGGCTGCCTCCAGTGCCCGTTCACCTGTGAGGCTGTCTGCGTGTCACTCACACTCTTCAGCTATGGCCCCCTCACACACCCGGGGAACACTAGCTTGGTTTGCAGGTTACACACTCTCTTCGGCCCAAAAGTCCCCACCTACCCAGGAACAATAGGCTGGTGTGCAGGTCACTCATACCCTTGGCCCAAAAGTTCCCACCTACCCGGGAACAATAGCCTGGTGTGCAGGTCACTCACTCCTCTTTCCACTGCCTCCCCATTCCCACCCGCCCGGGAAGTTGAGGCTGACTTTGTGTATGACTCACTCTCACACACCACAAAACAACAATAAGGTACCTTTTACTTTCACATCACCTATTACAAGTTTAGGTGTTACTGGCCAGTCCCGGTGCTATTGGATATCCCTCAACCCAGCTGTGTTGTCCAACCCCAGATGCTCTCGGGCAATTTTCCCTCAGTTCTGCCGTGTTGTCCAGCCCCAGATGCTTTTGGGTATTTTTCCCTCAATCCAGCTGTGTTGTTCAACTCCAGATGCTCTTGGGCATTTTCTGTCCCTCAACCCAGTGGTGTGATACAACTACAGATGCTCTTGGGCATTTAATTTGTTTTGCTGTGTTGTTCAACCCTGGATCCTGTTGGGCAAAACTTTTTCCCTCAATCTAGCTGTGTTGTCCAACCCCGGATACTGTTGGGCAAAATTTTCATCCCTCAATCTAGCTGTGTTGTCCCACCCTGAGTGTTCTTGGGTATATCCTCACTCCGACAGAATTCTGCTCAACCTTGCTCTTAGATGCTCTTGGAATATAAATCCCTCAACCCAGCAGGTTTTTAGGGACCCCTCCTGTCCTGTTTCCTAGTGGATTGGGCTAGGAAACCTTGCTCCCTACCTCCAAGGCGTCCAACCCCTCCCTGAGACCCAGCCCCAGTAACCCCAGGGGATTCTTTCACTCTCTTATCACTCGCTTCGTCTCTTTACTGGCTGCTTTTCTCGCGAAAAGACAGAAACCCAGCATGGGAGACTCCGCACTCACATGGCAGGTCTGGGACAACCAGCCCGCCTCTCATTCACACACATTCATCCCCCCGTACCTGCCCCCCCCCCCCCCCCGAGAAATACTTACCAATCCTTTTTCCTTCCCAGGTTCTTCGTGGGCACTACTAATCTTAGGGGGCCAATTACCGCGGTTCTAGGGAGCCTTTTTCCATTCTCTTTGTTTTATTGCCTCCTTTTGTCCACAGATCGTAACCTGCGTCTGTCGGTCACTTCAGGGGAGACAGAGCGAGGCTGCCAAAGAGGACAGGGCGCGCCTTTCCCACTCTGACTCTCCTAAAGCACCGGCAGTGAGGTGTTAACCATCCTCTGCTACCAAATTGTTGAAAACGCCAATCACTTGTTTTCAAAATTTTAAAAGTTTGATAGTAATAAAATGGTTATAAAAATAGTAATACAATTAGAATAATAATAATTTGGACAAGTTGAATTAGGACAATATGAGACAATAGAAACAAATAGTTACAGACGTCTGGGTACTTTTTTCTGGGCAGCACGCCCAAAAAAGGACACCCGTTAATAAAGGATTAACTCTTAAAAACAATAGCCTGTTGCATATTCATACACTTCATACATGATGCATAAATTCCATTCAAATACAGGATTCTGTCTGGTCATCGTCAACTTCTTCCTCCAAATCCTAACAGCACCTTCGAGGTGGGAAGAAGTTGGTTTTTTCTGATAAGAGGGCCATAAATTCTTCTTCTCTGAAAGATTTAGGTGTCCTGTGGCTGCTATCTCCCTGCGAGTCCTTTCTTTTTAAAAAGAGTATCCTACATAGCATTGTTTCTATTTTAACAATTTTTATAACCTAAAACTATATTTAACACAGTACTTAAGAGAATTAATACGGCATTACTTTCTAACACAACACATATAATATTCATTTCAATATTTGCGAAAAGCCAATCATAAAATACATGCATTTTTCACATTTCTCCTTTTTAATGCCTTTATTAAAAATCAGCTCGGGTGGGGAGAACCGCCCAGTCATGCTCACGATGCTGCTGCTCCTAGGAATGGTGAGGAAGAGTGCAGCTGTGTCCACTGGTATGCAGGCAGAGCTGGGGCTTCTGTCCTCATGAGAGCACCAGTA